>NC_054702.1:70423694-70745927 GCF_016097555.1 Gigantopelta aegis
TTATTTATATTTAAATCACAAACACATAACACGTCCACAAAGCATGTCTGGATTTACCACGAAGTAACAGTCCACTACTCTATGACGAGAAGAAAAACACGTTCGGTTGGCCAAACTGGGCGCACACAGGCTCCATTCCATGATGATTCCATGCTCTTTGATATCCTCTTCTTCAAGATGGATTATGTTTTGCATAGATCAAAGTGACGCTAAATCAGTGTAATTCTGTATTTACTAGATATGTTTCATTAAAAGCTTGTCATCACGACTCGTTAACGCTCAGTTTATGTATTTTCCCCAACAAACGTTAACTGAAACACGTGGCCAACCTCGCCGAAATCAATATTGGCCCTCTTTTGCGCGTCATCTTATTTCTACTACAACGCTTGACAGAACTAAGCTGATAAATTTCACCTATGAATGAGTTTTCGGCACCTCTGCCCCCAAAGAAAACAAAATTATCCAATGGATTCCTTGCTCCATCGCTCAGTGACGCTTGGTTCCTAATGGTCATTACTACACACCGCGGGCACTTGACTCTCCCCCGGCGATCAGACTCCCTTGGCCATAATTCGTAATCACAGGGAGGAAATTGAGTTAGCACCTGCCTTTAGCACAACAAACCTCTTGCCAGGCAGGTTTGGAATTAAATGTTAAGCGATTACTTATGTTCGTGATACGTTTACCAGCTCTTTAGATCCAAATTTCACGTAGACGATTTTTAACTGATTGTTGAAGTAGTCTGGCAAACAGGAAATCTATGATGTGGTTACAAAAAATCGAGGATAGAGTCTCTTTGAAGCTAAAAAACGTTTGTTTCTTTTGTTTAACGACACCACTAGAACAAATTGATTTTAATGATAGGCTATTGGATGTTAAACATTTGGTAATTCTGACACGTATTCGTCAAAAGAAACATTAGTAGCAAGGGATCTTTTAAATGCACTTTCCCACAGACAGGAAAGCACATATCACAGCCTTTGACCAGTTGTGGTGCATTGGTTGGAACGAGAAAACCCCCAATCAGTTGAATGGATCCACCGAGGTGGTTCGATCTTGCGAGGCAAGCACCTTAGGTGAACATTCAACCGACTGAGTTTTCTTTCTTTTACTAATTTTCGTCCTTATATCCAATTACGGTTCAAGCACGCTGTCCTTGGCATGTATTTCAACTATCTGGGCTGTCTGTCCAGGTCAGTGGGTTAGTTGTTAGTTGGTTAATGGTTAGTGAGAGAGAAGAGGGTGTAGTGGTCTTACACCTACCCATTCAGTCGTTAAAACTCGCTCTGGGTGGGAGCCGGTACCGGGCTGTGAACCCTGTACCAACTAGCCTTATGTCCGATGCCTTAACGACGACACCACCGAGGCCGGACTAAGCTAAATTCCACCACTCTCTTTGAAGTAAGTTCTTGAATAACCGTGGCATATGTCATTGATAATATTACAGCTTAAAATGACGTCAGGTCTTATTCATCGTAAGTAGTTTATCTTGAACACAAATTTGACAGTCCTTTTTAAGATTAAATTATGTTTTATTCTATACATCACAGTATTATTGCTGTGATATATGAAGTGAAAACCATACATATGTCGCTAAAGTTTAAGTACTGAAACACAATTCCAAGGGGAAGGTGGACATAACAGTCACCGTGAAAATAAAATGACTTAAATATATAAATTAGGTAGGAGAAAACACACTACATCAGACATGTTAGCATTAATTAGAAAGCTTTCAAGTCATCTTGCATAACATGTTATGGTCCTGGTGAAAACAAATCATATTTTTGTAAACATGTTATGATACAAGAAAAAGTATTTGTAGGATGTTATGATACAAAAAAAAAGTAATTTGTAGGATGGGACGGACTATAGACTCATAACACATCAAAAACTGCATCGAATCCAGATGGCTCCCAGGGGGGTAGCAGGGAACCTGTCTCCCATAAATATATTTAAGTTCCTCTTTTTTCTGGCTTTTAAAAAAATCACTACCCTTTCCACTAAATGGTCCATGTGCCCTTTTCCCTCCTGCTCCCCACCACAAACAATTTCTAGATCCGCCCCTGGAATCCAAACGTAAAGTTCTAGTCCTTTGGGTAGACGGTTTTCAAAATAAAATTATTCCAGGTTAAAGGAAAGCCGCATGGACCGATCAAACTTCCTGACAAGTTAATGCATCAAAACAGGTTCTATCTCATCAGTAAGACGGACTTTATCTCCAGGTCTGATTACAATTGAAGATTTTTTGTTGTAATTTGTTTTCTATTCATTTTGTATGTCTATCAATCGACACATTTCGAAACAAAATAGAATCGTTTCATTTGGATAGAATGCCTAATCCTTGGTCAGATAAAAATGATGTCATCGTAACTCCAGTTGCAAAATGGTTTAAGCATCAATAAAATAAAATAAAAAAACGTTTAATGAAACAAAAATAACAGGCGCCCTGATCATCATCATCATTACCATCGTCGTCATCATCATCATCATCATTATTATCATCATTATCATCATCATGGTCGTCGTTATAATTTTCATAATCATCATCATCATCGTCGTCGTCGTCGTCGTCGTCATCATTTTCAGCAGCAGCAGCAGGTTACAAATAAGCAAAGAGTAAACTACTGAGTGTTTGAATACAGACACATGTTAGCATTTAGAAGCAATTAGCCAAGTTCAATAGCATTACATTCATTGCAGAATTTTCCGTCAAGCAGATGCTTAATTCAATTTAATCGGCTTTAACTAGTATAGCTATTGACCTGAATTTCTGTTTCAAGTAACCAACGAGTTGACTCGAAGTGTAAAAGGTTTTGACACGATTCCTCATTGATCAAAGAGTCCATTATTTGTATAACTAATATCTTGAAGATATTCAAGAGGAAACCGTAGAGTTAAGAAACCACAATCTTCTTCCAACCGACTTACTCTCCTTTCTCCTCGCGTCTGGAACAAAAACAGCTAGACTACACACACACACATCAAAGTCGATCACATTATTATTAAGGCACACGTCAAGGATCAAAACATCTTATTGGTGTGATGGGCCATAAGATTGAACCCTCTCGGTGGATTCGTTTGTCGTTCTAATCAGTAACTGGTGATTGGTGTTTCAAAGGTCGTTAGTTGTACAATGTTTGTGTTTATGGAAGAGCAAATAAAACATCTATCAATAAACAGAGTGGCCTATTTTGTGGCGGCAGGTCTTCCCCCTCACGCCATCTAGAGTCCGGTTCCGTACAGATGGCCAATATTTCATACAAATGTACTGTTGGTAAGCGTAGATGTTCTCGCACTAACACACTAACCTAATAAATAACCTTGAGTAAACAGGGAATTCAGTACGAAAGCGTTAACCCTGGGTTAACTAACGGGCAATGAGGCGTTCTTGAACACTGGTACGCATGAAAAGAAATACTTTTGGCCATTTTTTAAAGATAGAAGTAAAGCAAATAGCATCTGACAGGGTCAAAGTTCGAAGTGTACCCAGCTTTTAATATTGCAGTTAACACTACCAGTCCTGTCATTAGTGATAAATGTGACAGTAGTGTTTGTTGTCACAAAATGTTTGATACAGCCAGTAAATGCCTGCAATTTAATTTGAACTAGAGGCAGTGTACCAGATACTGTGCTTGAAGCATGTAACGTGTTGTACTAAAAGTAGAATGATAATTGTTTGTTCTGAACTAGGGCAGTCAAACACGTTTACCGTTGTATCTGGAATTAGCAGCTTAAACTAAGTTTTTTACCTGAATTATTTTAAGGGTGAGGGGTGATAGTATCATCCACAAAATTAATTAAGGGACAGTAGACATTTTGGTAATTTTTTGTTAGGGTCATATTATTTTAGCGAGTTTTGCATACACATGATTTCTAAACATTATTTCAATGAGATTTTATACACACAAAACATCTAGCACACGGTTTTCTGTGCAATTATGAAAACTACATTCATTACAAGCTGGTTCGTAACGATACTTGTTCTTTTATTTGTTCTAAACATACATGTAATTTTATATATTTATAATAAAGAATACAGATTTTTGAATTACATAAATGGAGGTAAACAACAGTCTCGTGAGATATAATTGCAAACTTCACTCGATGAGATATAAATCATATTTGACAAAGAAAAAACCCATGAAATATCCTCTATGTATTATGTTTTATTATGTGGCAGTATATATATTGTTATATATACTGCCACTTTTATTGCCCCATAGTCTTTTCCTAACCAGTATTATAGCCCTGTGTTATAAGGTATGTGTAGCGTTCCTGGCAAACAGATAAAGGCGGCTATTTTGGGATACCGTAAGTTCTTGAATAGAGACCTGGCTTGAATAGAAACCTGTCCCAAAACAAAATAGAGACCTGACTTGAATAGAAGCCTGCCTCGATTAGAGGCCGGGTCTCAGAGCATCACGAACAAAATAGAGACATGCTTTGAATAGAAGCCTGCCTCGATTAGAGACCGGGTCTCAGAGCATCACGAACAAAATAGAGACCTGTTTTGAATAGAAGCCTGCCTCGATTAGAGGCTGGGTCTTAGAGCGTCACGAACAAAATAGAGGTCTGCCTCCTGTTGCCTGACGTCAAATGCTAATATAAAAACATAGTGAGAATAACAGGACAGAAGAAGCTAGGTGTGTGAGCCTACATTAGAAGATGTTACAACAAGGCTATGTTAGAATAGTTTGCATGAAAAAAAACAGAAGCCTTGCTTTGAAAAGAGTCCTGGTATTGGAGTGACGCGAACAAAATAGAAACCTGTCTTGTACAGAGACCTGCCTTGAAAAGAGTCCTGGTATTGGAGTGACGCGAACAAAATAGAAGCCTGCCTTGCACAGAGACCTGGCCTGAAAAGAATCCTGGTCTTGGAGTGACGCGAACAAAATAGAAGCCTGCCTTGCATAGAGACCTGCCTTGAAAAGAATCCTGGTCTTGGAGTGACGCGAACAAAATAGAAGCCTGCCTTGCATAGAGACCTGCCCTGAAAAGAATCCTGGTCTTGGAGTGACGCGAACAAAATAGAAGTCTGCCTTGCATAGAGACCTGCCCTGCCTGAAAAGAGTCCTGGTCTTGGAGTGACGCGAACAAAATAGAAACCTGTCTTGTACAGAGACCTGCCTTGAAAAGAGTCCTGGTATTGGAGTGACGCGAACAAAATAGAAGTCTGCCTTGCATAGAGACCTGCCTTGAAAAGAGTCCTGGTATTGGAGTGACGCGAACAAAATAGAAGTCTGCCTTGCATAGAGACCTGCCCTGAAAAGAATCCTGGTCTTGGAGTGACGCGAACAAAATAGAAGTCTGCCTTGCATAGAGACCTGCCCTGCCTGAAAAGAGGCCTGGTCTTGGAGTGACGCGAACAAAATAGAAACCTGTCTTGTACAGAGACCTGCCTTGAAAAGATTCCTGGTATTGGAGTGACGTGAACAAAATAGAAGCCTGCCTTGCATAGAGACCTGCCTTGAAAAGAGGCCTGGTCTTGGAGTGACGCGAACAAAATAGAAGCCTGCCTTGCATAGAGACCTGCCCTGAAAAGAATCCTGGTATTGGAGTGACGCGAACAAAATAGAAGCCTGCCTTGCACAGAGACCTGGCCTGAAAAGAATCCTGGTCTTGGAGTGACGCGAACAAAATAGAAGCCTGCCTTGCATAGAGACCTGCCTTGAAAAGAATCCTGGTCTTGGAGTGACGCGAACAAAATAGAAGCCTGCCTTGCATAGAGACCTGCCCTGAAAAGAATCCTGGTCTTGGAGTGACGCGAACAAAATAGAAGTCTGCCTTGCATAGAGACCTGCCCTGCCTGAAAAGAGTCCTGGTCTTGGAGTGACGCGAACAAAATAGAAACCTGTCTTGTACAGAGACCTGCCTTGAAAAGAGTCCTGGTATTGGAGTGACGCGAACAAAATAGAAGTCTGCCTTGCATAGAGACCTGCCTTGAAAAGAGTCCTGGTATTGGAGTGACGCGAACAAAATAGAAGTCTGCCTTGCATAGAGACCTGCCCTGAAAAGAATCCTGGTCTTGGAGTGACGCGAACAAAATAGAAGTCTGCCTTGCATAGAGACCTGCCCTGCCTGAAAAGAGGCCTGGTCTTGGAGTGACGCGAACAAAATAGAAACCTGTCTTGTACAGAGACCTGCCTTGAAAAGATTCCTGGTATTGGAGTGACGTGAACAAAATAGAAGCCTGCCTTGCATAGAGACCTGCCTTGAAAAGAGGCCTGGTCTTGGAGTGACGCGAACAAAATAGAAGCCTGCCTTGCATAGAGACCTGCCCTGAAAAGAATCCTGGTCTTGGAGTGACGCGAACAAAATAGAAGCCTGCCTTGCATAGAGACCTGCCCTGCCTGAAAAGAATCCTGGTATTGGAGTGACGCGAACAAAATAGAAACCTGTCTTGTACAGAGACCTGCCTTGAAAAGAGTCCTGGTATTGGAGTGACGCGAACAAAATAGAAGTCTGCCTTGCATAGAGACCTGGCCTGAAAAGAGGCCTGGTCTTGGAGTGACGCGAACAAAATAGAAACCTGTCTTGTACAGAGACCTGCCTTGAAAAGAGTCCTGGTATTGGAGTGACGCGAACAAAATAGAAGTCTGCCTTGCATAGAGACCTGGCCTGAAAAGAGGCCTGGTATTGGAGTGACGCGAACAAAATAGAAACCTGTCTTGTACAGAGACCTGGTATTGGAGTGACGCAAACAAAATAGAAACCTGTCTTGTACAGAGACCTGGTATTGGAGTGACGCGAACAAAATAGAAGCCTGCCTTGCATAGAGACCTGGCCTGAAAAGAGGCCTGGTCTTGGAGTGACGCGAACAAAATAGAAACCTGTCTTGTACAGAGACCTGGTATTGGAGTGACGCGAACAAAATAGAAACCTGTCTTGTACAGAGACCTGGTATTGGAGTGACGCGAACAAAATAGAAGTCTGCCTTGCATAGAGACCTGGCCTGAAAAGAGGCCTGGTCTTGGAGTGACGCGAACAAAATAGAAACCTGTTTTGTACAGAGACCTGCCTTGAAAAGATTCCTGGTATTGGAGTGACGCGAACAAAATAGAAGCCTGCCTTGCATAGAGACCTGCCTTGAAAAGAGGCCTGGTCTTGGAGTGACGCGAACAAAATAGAAGCCTGCCTTGCATAGAGACCTGCCCTGAAAAGAATCCTGGTCTTGGAGTGACGCGAACAAAATAGAAGCCTGCCTTGCATAGAGACCTGCCCTGCCTGAAAAGAATCCTGGTCTTGGAGTGACGCGAACAAAATAGAATCCTGTCTTGTACAGAGACCTGCCTTGAAAAGAAGCCTGGTCTTGGAGCGACGCAAAAAAAAGAGAGAAGAAGCCTAGCTTTTATTCAAGAATTTACGGTAATTGGAACTCATGGAAAACGCTGAATCTGGTTTATGTCTTAGTTGTGATGGTTGGCTAAATGATATCTCACATTCAAACACTTGTTACTGCCTTACAGAACTGCCATATTAGTATTTTTATAGCATATTAGATCGTTTCACAAACAAGAGTTTATCACACATTGTTGACGTGTATGAATCATTGCATCATCTCTTTTCTAAGTAACATAATCAAAAGTATATTGATGTACAATCCCTTGTTAAAATCATTGCATATTTACTACCGAATACTGAAAGAAAATATCTCTATGGATTTGGTCTTGTTGGATTTGTGGAGTCAAATTCATGGTCTGTTTCGCATAGGTAATTAGTTTAGTAATATAAAAGTACTTATCTTCCCATCTAAGTTGAACTATACATATATTATTTGGTTATGGCAATGTTTTACAAACATACCAATGTGGCGCCAAAACTGGCGATGGTTTGTATTTAATTACATATGAATAGGCGTCTGGTGTGGGTAAAGACAGTTAATTGCCCGTAATACAATATTTCAAAATGCACAAACATTTTAATACTTGTATAATAAAATATATTACACTGAATGTATCAAGTTAATTATAAAGTAGGAAATATACAAATGTGTAGAAAAATAACTTAGGAGAAAAAGGAAGTGTTTTACAGAAAAAGGTTATCCAAGTGCCGAAACCTGGTATATATATTATAGGCTAACGCAAGAATTCTAAAGAACGATGGACTTTATAATAATATTTAAAGATTTGAGAGGGTTATTTCCGTTCTCTGGGAAACTAATTTTGTGACCAAACCTTAATAGTACTGTCTAAACGCCAGTTTCTGTTTATACATATCGCAGACGCCTGTTATATTTTACACCAGTTAACCTATCACCACTGAAAAGAATGCAATTGTATACTGTGAAATCTGCACTCTATCGGCCAGTGCATATCAACAATATATGGACAGCAGTTGGTTTCGCTCGGTTTCTCCGTAGAAACACCGATTACATATGATTGGCCGTGGCTCAAACTAGATCATATAGAGAATAATACATGAGTGGCCGTTAGATACCATTTATCTCACAACGAGTTGTTTTAAAATGTATTTAACCAGCGAAAACGAGTTTGATACATTTTTAAACAGCGAGTTGTGGGATAAATAGTATCTAACGAACACGAATGTATTATTCTGTTTCTTACATATCCTCAAAAACAGGTTTTAAGCAAATTTTAACATCTTTTTCGACTAAAAGATATTTACAACCCTTTGCACTTGTAGCCGACTTACGCGTCACAGACACATGATTGTCAGGTTAATTATACGTAATCGATTTCCATCGTGTTGATTTTCATTGGATATATGGCATTGGTGACCTGGTCAAAAACCTAGGAGCAGCCAGTCGTATGTCTTGAAATTGTTAACACACATACGTGTGTATACAAGTATGTGTTATCATAAATAGCGCATGGTGTTCTCACCAATGGATGTGTAAGAAAGACAATTAATGTGTATTGCATACCAAGCAATCAGTTATTCCTCTATAAGATACTCTGTTTTCATTACACTCAGCAACCTATAGTCCTTTCCACAGGGAATACCGTTTTTCATACTAGGGGCGCGACGTAGCTCAGTGATACAGCGCTCGACTGATACGCGATCGATCTAGGATCGATCCCCATCGGTGGGCCCATTGGGCTATTTCTCGTGCCAGCCAGTGCTCCACAACTAGTGTTACAAAGGCCATGGTATGTATAATCTTGTCTGTGGGATAGTGCATATAAAAGATCCCTGCTGCTAATCGAAGAGAGTAGCCCATGAAGTGGCTACAGCGGGTTTCCTTTCTCAATATTTGTGTGGTCCTTGACCATATGTCCGACACCATATAACCGTAAATAAAATGTGTCGAGTGCGTCGTTAAATAAAACATTTCCTTTCTTCCTTCTTTTTATGCTATGGAATTTACTATTAGTTATTTATTTTTGAGCCGATTGATTTCTGAACTGCACACCAAAATAGTAAAAAACACAAAATTTTATTTCCAAAACACTTTTGCTTTTCTTCTTACGTCACTTTTGCTTTTCTTCTTATGTCAAATCAAACTGAAATTATTTACAAAAAAACAACAACAAACAACAACAAAAAAACACAAACATTTTTATAGGAGGGTGGGACGGACTGCAGATGTGGAAAAATCAACCAATATTGTCCATGGATTTTGCTGATCTGAACGTTAACCCTCATCAGTACACCAGGTGTACATCGTACATGCGGACCCCAGAGGTATATTTTAATGATCCTTTCCGATCAGTCAGCTATTGTTTCCTCTTTTTTATGTAGTTGTCACATCTTCCGACGCCATATAACCGTAAATATAATGTGTTGAGTGCGTCGTTAAATAAAACAATTCCTTTCTTTTGTCACATCTACACATGTCATCACCAGGACCCCGTTTCAAGAAGCGATCTTAGCGCTAAGATCACCTTAAGTGCGTAACTACCATATGAACTTCAAACGATCTTAGTGCTAATAATATTAGTCTTAGTGCTACGATCGCTTCGTAAAACGCGACCCAGTACCACGACTTATTTGATTTAGTACAGCCACAGGATCTGTATATACAATTTACGATTGGTGTCCGCAGGGATCCCAACTATTAATGAGTACAGAACGCAATATTATCTTTGGCGTTATAATGTTCCAAAATATTCTCTAAATGTCATTTTTTATCCATACACTGCTATACTCATGGCTACTAGATTATGGTATGCCCACTCCCATGGCTAGTGATATTCAGTGTTGGGCTAGTAAATAACTACTATAACTAGCCCGACGGCTAGTGGGAAAAAACCTTGTCAAATGCTGCATTTAAGTGTTATTTTGTAAATATGAATATCCTGCCCCCTCTTCCCAACCCCAATCTAAGGGGTTTTAAGCTCCATCTCCTTCTATAGGTGACATACTAGTATCTGATTATTACTATTAGTAAAACTGTATTTATTTAAAGTTGGGCTAGTGAGATTTTAATCATGGCTAGTACATTTTTAAAATCACTGATCTCATGGCTGGTGGATTTTTATAAAATTCTAAAGTCTTGGCTATACCAGTATAACATTACTGTAGTATTCTGGGGTCCGGTTGGACCCCATTGTTCGATGAGAGAAAAACGTATAATTCTGACAATAATAATGTCACTCAGTTAAAATATTGTGCTTATACCCGAATATCATTATTTCTTCTTCTTCTTCTTCTTTTGTTTATCATATAAAGGAAGGAAGGAAATGTTTTATTTAACGACGCACTCAACACATTTTATTTACGGATATATGGCGTCAGACATATAGTTAAGGACCACACAGATATTGAGAGAGGAAACCCGCTGTCGCCACCTCATGGGCTACTCTTTTCAATTAGCAGCAAGGGATCTGTTATATGCACCTTCCCATAGACAGGATAACACATACCACGGTCTTTGATGTACCAGTCGTGGTGCACTGGCTAGAGCGAGAAATAGCCCAATGGGCCCACTGACGGGAATCGATCCCAAACCGACATAATAATCATAATAATCATATCAGTGTATTCTGAGACTGTCACGGGGATCCTATAATACCCGTAACTGAATGAAACACGATTGTCCAAATATCTCTCCTAACTGTATATCTATTAGATCTCTCTGTAACAGGCAGTTATACCCGCTGGCTCGTCTAGGTATGATCAGAGATAAGACCTTATATAAAGTACTACTCAAAAGAATTTAAGGGTCAAAAATTTATAACCAAATAAGTTTCAGAGTGTATTAGATTGATGATGTAAACTACACCAAATTTTTTATTTATTGTTCCATATTTACAAAAAAACACAAATAAACGTCACTGTATACAAGAAAGTCACATGACATGCTGTCAAAGTTGAAGGTTGTCAAACATGGATTTTACACATTAGAACATTCGTTTAATAGTGTGTGAATCCACCCCTGGCGCGAACACACTCGACACATCGTTGCCTCATGCTGTTGATCAAACGTCTGAAGAACTCTTGGGGAATGGCCTGCCACTCTGCCATAAGAAGTTGACCCAGATCATGAAGGTTGGCCGGAGGGGCATGGTTATCCCGAACTCTCCTGCCTAATTCGTCCCAGGCGTTCTCTATTGGGGTCAAGTCAGGCGAATATGCTGGCCAATCCATCCTGGCGATACCTTGTTGTCTGAGAAAGTCCGTTACCCCCCTGGCGCGGTGGGGTCTGGCATTGTCATCCTGCAGAACTGTCCCGCCGCCAATCTGCTGAAGGCCTGGGAGAACCAACGGCCGGATAATCTCATTCAGATAGCGGATTCCATTCAGATTGCCATCCACCACATAGAGGGGGGTCCTGTGGTGGATAGAGATGCCGCCCCACACCATGACGCTGCCACCACCGAACCGGTGACGTTGTCTAACGTTAACGTCAGCGAAGCGCTCCCCAGGACGTCTGAAGACACGAACCCGACCGTCGTTGAACTGGAGACTAAACCTGGACTCATCAGTGAACATCACTCGACCCCACTGAACACGTTGCCACCGCAGATGAAGCGTGCACCAGTGACGTCTGGCCGTTCTGTGACGTGGTAGGAGTGGTGGTTGAACAGCCTGGCGACGGCAGCGTAGATTACTGGCTCTCAGACGATTGCGTATGGTTTGATCAGACACTCGAGTTCCAGTCGCAGTCCGCAGATTGTCACGTAATCGGCGTGCAGTGGTTGTGCGTTGACGTAGAGCCATATTGGTGATGTAGCGGTCCTCTCTATTTGTAGTGCTTCGGGGTCTTCCCGAACGTGGACGATTTCGAACAGAATTCGTTGCTTGGTACCGTTGCCACAATCGGCCAACGACACTCTGACTGACACCAAGTTTCAGAGCAACATTTCTTTGCGTATTGCCATCCTGAAGCCAAGCAATAGCCCTTCCTCGATTTTCGATAGTCAGTTGAAGTCGTACCATTGTCGAATTTGGAGTGTGCACCGTACACGAACGCATGCTCCAATTATACGGAAATTCAGCATTGGGAACATGGAATACACGTGCAAAGCGTGCAAATGAAGCGCTTTGTGAAAAAGCAAGTTATGGGCACTTAGCAGACCTTTCGCTTTCGCCCTAATTTACGTGCAAATGTAAGCATGTGTTCGCCATTAGAACTAGTCGACAGTGTCAATGACAGTGGATTTTAATTCATTTATGGGTTGCTTAGACCCACTTTCGTCAAAATGGAACAATACCATGCGTGACATTATGGTCTAGCTAATATAATTGACATTCAGAAAATAATGTCGAAAATATCGTCTGACCCTTAAATTCTTTTGAGTAGTATATATATATTATTATAGCACGTTTAGTTCACTAGAAAACACAACAAAAACACAATACACTTTGGAATCTGTATTAACCTACGCTGACAAATGTACTGCCGCAGTAGTTAATTAACAACAACAAATAACAACAACCCAGAACTGATCACTTAATTAGTTAATCTCTAGGTGTCTAGTTTACACAATATGCTAATCACTTCACCGTGACACAACACCCACACGTGTGATAATTGAGAAACGCTTCCAGGAGAACTTAATTAATAAAGGAATTACAACTCTATTCCTAACTGGTTAATTTTTAATTAACCCGTAACTACTCATTCAGTAACGTGTGATAATTGAGAAACGCTTCCAGGGGAACTTAATTAATAAAGGAATTACAACTCTATTCCTAACTGGTTAATTTTTAATTAACCCTTACTACTCGTTCAATAACATGTGATAATTGAGAAACGCTTCCAGGAGAACTTAATTAATAAAGGAATTACAACTCTATTCCTAACTGGTTAACTTTTAATTAACCCTTAACTACTCATTCAGTAACCTTGTAATACAGACTTAATACTGGTACCTATCACAATAAAGACAATAACCTACAGTTTACCTAGGTCCTCTAGGATGACTGGCTAAGCTTTATATATTTATTTAGACAGCGAGCCTACAGTTTACTGCGTCAGATGACAGGCAGCACCGTCTAAATAATATTGGTATAATACAGTATTAAAATATTTAAAGTCACATCAATCACATCAAGGTTATACATAGAGCAGAAATAAAATTATTTACCAGTCCGGACGGACAGCGATCCCCTGGAGCCTTCCTATGTTTCTCCCTGATATCTCTAAAACCCTAGCTATTTATCATAAAACCTAAATATCGCCTGGGGGTACATCGCGGCACCGAATACTATGATGTGTATATTTCCACAGTAACCAAACGGTATTTTTTTTCGCAGATGGTCAGACTCAGTGACGCCTAGTCACCAAAATCACGGTTGTAAAAACCGCAATCGCGGAGGTATTACGTAACTACTGGTCACATGGCCTCCGCACCTGCGCTGGGTGTGTATTAGAAAAGCTCGACGACCGTCGCGCAAAGGTATCACGTAACAAGTTGCCCATCTGGGCTTAAGTGCATATTGGAACTGCACACGGCCCTCTAAAACAATTAATATTGCCACAGGCGAAAACAAATTAAGAGCATGTGCCGTCGCAGAGACGAAAACATAATGACAAGTAATCAGAAAGGCCTGAACTCGTGATATGGATGTACGGATTAGTAAGTTCTGGCAACTGTACGGACGAGGGTTAACACATATTTTAATGAGTTACGTAATTCCTAAACTGAATTAGAGCGATATGTTTATAACGAACTGGATTCGGAAGAAGCAGCTTCTAGCCTACAGTGTCTGGCTGGAAATTTTGGTGAATTATAATATTAGACAGGTCCCCGCCGGCAGCAACCGGAATTATAATCCCTAGAATTCACGTGGGGTGTAACAATCAAGTTAGATATATAGCAGGCGTGAAAACAAAACATTTTACATCATTTTACTCATTATCCCCAACATCCCCAAAGACGCATTGTCAAGATGCCCCAAAATATGATTGCTTTAAGTATGTATGTATGTATGTATATATGTATGTATGTATGTATGTATGTATGTATGAATGAATATCTATATATTGTATTATGTCGAGGTTGACGATTATATACATAGATATCAACGCACTGGCGCAGGGAATAATTAAATCATTTCTGGCCTCACAAATTGTTCCATGCCGTTGCTGGGACTCGAACCTATGGCACCGAATCGCCCGCAAATTGCAGACTTCTGAGCTATTGAGATATGTATGTGTGTGTATATGTGTGTGATTGTATGTATGTCTATGTATGTATGTCTGTCTGTATGTCTGTCTCTCCCCCCTCTCTCTGTGTGTGTGTGTGTGTGTGTGTGTGTGTGTGTGTGTGTGTGTGTGTGTATGTGTGTGCGCGCGCGTGTTCTTTTGTGTATGTATGAATTAAAATTCTCCTAGTCTTTCATAAATTAATGAAAATGGATCACCATTTTGTAATACAATATGGGTGAAGGCTTTATCACAACCATATTTCCATGTTTCTTTCCTATAGCGATCTAGGAGCAATTCCATATATTGGTACAATGGCTCCACCGTGTCCGGTTCGCCCAATACTAATACTAATGTTGACAGTATGATATACAGCGTTTCTGCAGAACACTTGGCGATTACCCCCAATCTTATTCAGTGCCTGAGAAAATTACTTTGGCTCAAAATCAGAGAAGACTAATTCATCTACAGCCATTTCATTCAAATAGTCAGTGGTATTCAAATGCATATCTCGGCTATTACATGACAGGCCAAAATCACATTCTTGGCCCTTTTCATGTTTAATTGCACTTTCGGTATAACAGTATCTTCATGCGAGCGCAATAATTACGGTCATGAAGAAAACTTCATTTTTCGCGGCTTGCACAAGAGTGTTTAAAAGATCAATACAGCAATGGATGGTGCTTTCAATTTATCGGAGGATTTTATTGACACAAGTTTTCTCGGGATATTCGCGCCCTTTTAACGAGATGTCGTTAACGGGTTGACTTTGGTCGGCAAAACCGCGGTAAAATCGGCAATTTAACAAGCCTTTTTATAAAAGAGAGGCCGTTATCGGGAAAAGGATAGATGAATTTATATGAATATTATTCAGAAGGAAATTAGTGATGTTAAAAAATAAAAAATAAAAATCATAAGTACTTATAAGGGTATACTAAAATCCACAATGATTGGCGACATTCACATACGCTCATGGGCATTGAAATATTATGTGTTAACCATCCTAGACCTATAGGCAGGGAGGAATGGGGAAAAGAGGGGAATAGTTGAAAAAAAAGGATCATTTGGCGACTATAATCTTTTTAGAATATGTGCCGGTCGTGTGTTCAGGAATGTATGCAAGGTGTGGTGTGTATGGGGTGGGGAATTCTAAACTGTGGCCCCTGCGCGTGCTGTAACCTCACCGTGGTGCAGGGGTGTAACATTCTCTTTGAGAATGGCCAATACAGCACAAATTGAAATTTTGAGTAAAAGTCAGTATCTATCTGTGATATTTGTGTTTTTGCACAGTTCTTTACACTGTTTTTATTTAACTGTTGAATTTTTATATTGATGTTGATCATCACATTGTTGTTGCATTTACCATAGTTTGACACCCAATAGCCGATGCATTTTTCGTGCTGGGGTGTCGTTAAACATCAATTCATTCCTTCATTTTAAACTGTGGCACCCCCCCCCCCCCCCCCTCCCGCACACGATTTTTCTTTGAATGATGTTTTAGTGTTGGGGGTTTTCATCGGTAATTCGGTAAAACAATATATATATATATATAAAATAATATTTTTTTTTTTATTAAAACCCCCAGGAAGACAACAATAAACAAACAAAACAATAACTACTACAAAAACAAACATATAACAAAAACAAACAAACAAACAAATAACACAAACAAACAAAAACAAAACAAAACAAAACGGATCCAACAGATTGAGTTCACTTATAATTCAGTTAACTAAAATTAAAGAAAACTAAAACTGCATAATCATATCGCTGGAACAGATCGAAAATTATTTAATTATTAGTTTCTGCGCTTGGTTGATTGACAACATCATATTATATTGAAACGGGAACAAAATGCAGTGAATTAGTCTAAATCGTGTTCATCTGCTTAATGTGCGTTCCACCATGGATACCGCAGCGTGGTGGTAAACGACTTAAACTTAATCCCGCACTCATTAGTTCTGCTATATCCACTGTAAACATTTCTTATGTAAGCGTTAGCTTAAAGATTTTAAATATAGCTCGTAGCTTGTTGATCGTAAAATGTTTCGATAAGGTTTGGGGAATAAGCTAATAAGCACGAGCACGTGTTTTAGGATATTGCACGTTTCTAGTTGGATTTAATTTCGCAAAAAATAAACAGCTCTGATGTAGGAACTTTGATTTTACCGAACATAAAGATATAATAATTTCCGAAAATATACACATATCAATAAGCTCAATACTTGTGTTTTTGAATCAAGCAAGCAAGAAACTGATGGATCAATAAGGCCAAACAAAATACATTTCTGGTCAGCGTGCGCGTCGATTATTATTATTTTTTAATTTCTCGCGGTAGACTATGATGTCGATTTTTGTAGGAATAACCTGTGGGTTGTACAGAACTCCCGTGCAACTGTTTAGGATAATATTTAGGAGGGGGCACCATGGCCACTGAGGATGGATCAAGGTAAATGAGGAGGACATACAAAATTAAATATACTCATCTTTTCTGTGCCATCCATGTTTAAAGGGACAGACCCTAGTTTCAACCCGTGAAAATTAACACTAAGTTTATTTAATCTACAAACATGTAACACAACTGGATAAAGTTACAATTGAGTGAAGCATGAATCTGTGACTTTGAAATGGTGAAATACCATCTAGAAATATATTAAGACTGTACTCCATATATGTTACTTCTCAGACACACGTGCGTTTTTAAAAATATGATAAATGCATTTTTTGATATTAAAAACACTAGGATGACCAAAAACACTTCGCATGTACGGAAATGGATAAAATAAACTATAAAATCTAAGTAAAGTATGACTTCAGTTATCAAAAACGACTCTAATAGTAAAAGATATGCCTTAGTGTTTAAAAACTAGGGTATGTCCCTTTAAAAACAAAAACACGACCCCCCCCCCCCCCCCCCCCCAAAAAAAAAAAAAAAAAAAAAAGCAGCAGCATCGCCGATCAATTCTGGAACTTCGATCTGACCAGAGAACGACCCTTTTTTTGCCTAACAAAAAGTACCTTTTAAATGAACGTATTGGTAAATGACTTCAGACATTCTTTTATCTTGAACACATTGCGACGATGAATATGGTTCTATCGATTGGAGAGGAAATCGACTTCAACTTAAAGGGTCTCTTTTCTGTTTGCTGAATTGTAAGATGTTTCGACCAATAAATATTTGTAACAACTAATATTACATATTAAAGGCGCTCAATCACGGATTTAGTGGACCTTATTTCTCTAAATATGCATTATAAATGGAAATTGCATTCATTTGGAATACCAAACCTAGTTATTGTATGATCCTAAACATTTTAACTGAACTACGATCGAGGGAATTCCATGACACGCTTAATTTTTAAAATTCGGAACTCTTCTTGTGAAGTCATAAAAAATACGGCAAAACAGACACGTATTGATGAGGCTGTATATATACGACAACGGTATAATGCATTTTAGAATATTATATAAACGACCGCCGTGTATAGAGACTTGGCAAATGGTTCGAAAACGGATAACATGTTTTCCAGCGTCACAAATGTGGCATACAACCAGCCAGTCGTTTTTTGTTAAACGTTTGCAAATTATTTACTCATTTGCAAAGTGGTCATTCAGTTTAATGTACAGCGTGAAAAACAACAACAAACAAAAAACAAAACAAAACAAAACAAAACAGTATAGGGGCCTACTGTTGCATGCTTTTCCGCCCAAAGGTTGGCTTAATTATTACTTAACCCAGCTGAATCCAGTTCTACGTGCAGGGACAAGTTCAGCCTGCTGTGTGTGCGTGAGTGCACGCACGTTAATATTGCATTTTTATAGACCCCCCCCCCCCCCGATAAAACACAGCCCCTCCACCCCAAAAAGGTACTAGTAGGCTAATAATAATAATACATTATTATTACATGTATTATAATATTGGTAAAATCACGTCGCGGTGGGGTGGATGGGGGCGGTTTTACAGAAACATTACATAGAGGGGGACCTGGGAATGGTCTCAGTGTTACTGGTATAAAAAAATATATATTTAGAATTTTATTGCCCCTTGCAATTTTGCGCATTTGAAATATGACTAAATACAACAAAATTACCTTTTAGTCATATTTATTTGCGGTAAAATTAACTTTTTTTTTAAATTTACGTAAGGGGCCTCAAAATTGCAATCAGTGAAAAATGTATTAAGTTCAAGCCCTGTTGATAGTTTGTGCACTGTCCGAAGTTAGTTTCTCTTTCAGATAACCTACCTCAGCAGCTGATAATTTGTAAGTTTTAGTTTTATTTATTTATTTTGTTAGATTCATATACTGCCCCCTCTCCCCCGTCTCCCCTGTTCAAAAAACGCACTGTTCGTACAGTACTTAGTATGTATTCCTCCTGTTCCAGATGGTTCGGTAATATGGATCAATCAAATACGAATTTACCGCCTATATACATTTTTGCTGTGCATATAGCCAGTCCTCGTTAGCGGAGTCTAGCTCAGAGCATTCTTTAAAAGATGTTTAGATTTTTTTGCGTACGACTAACGATAAATTTACCTATAGATGCAAAAGCCTAACTAGTCGGGATTGTCGACGTTTAACATGCTCCTGTTACTAAACTAAATTAATGTGTAAGCTTATTACCATTCAGTGCGTGTTTTTATTAATTTTTAATAACTTATTTTCATTGTTATTTTTCTATTTACCCAACGTCGCAGAGGACGGCAAAGCGTTCTCCTTACACGAGCTTGGTAAATAGTTATGACACTGCGGTTATT
This sequence comes from Gigantopelta aegis, assembly GCF_016097555.1. Lineage (NCBI taxonomy): Eukaryota > Metazoa > Mollusca > Gastropoda > Neomphalida > Peltospiridae > Gigantopelta > Gigantopelta aegis. The sequence goes on from NC_054702.1 coordinate 70,443,005, forward strand.
CGGGGGGGGGGGGGGGGGGGGGGGGGATGCTCGTCACGTTACTCAAAATAATACGTCACACCCCAGCTCTCCAAATAGCCGTTATTTTTCTCTGAATTATGGACCGTTGACATAATTCAATTATTTTTTATAAAATATCAATAATAAGTGGAATATGCTGATTATGTAGATAATTTAATAAAGTACTTTTAGGTAGAAATCAAATGTATATATTGTCATATAATACTTTGTTGGGTCAATAATTAAGTCAATCATCCGTGATTGAGCGCCTTTAAATATGTTATCTTGTTTACAATAATATTATCTGTGTCTGTTTATTCAATGTGTTTCTGTTCGTCCTGGTATTTTTAAATAGTACAAACTAGAACTGGTATCCCAATAATTTCGTACGTACGACAACATATATCTTAGAACGATCAGCAACATGTTTAATAAGCAGCCACTAATATGTTATTCATAAATATATACTTAATTTGTAATTATAGTCGTTAAAACATCTCTGTTGGTCGACATCATCTTAACAATTGCCAAAACAAAACCCTGAAGATAGTCCCTTTTGAAAACGAAAGAAGAAATATTTTCTTTAACGAAAAGTAAAGTTTGTTTTATTTAACGACGCCGCTAGAGCACATATATTTTTTTCTTATCATCGGCTATTGGACGTCAAACATATGGTCATTCTGACACTGTTTTTTTTTAGAGGAAACCCGCTGTCGCCACATAGGCTACTCTTTTTACGACAGGCAGCAAGAGATCTTTTATTTGCGCTTCCCACAGGCAGGATAGCTCAAACCATGGCCTTTGTTGAACCAGTTATGGATCACTGGTCGGTGCAAGTGGTTTACACCTACCCATTGAGCCTTGCGGAGCACTCACTCAGGGTTTGGAGTCGGTATCTCGATTAAAAAATCCCATGCCTCGACTGGGATCCGAACCCAGTACCTATCAGCCTGTAGACCGATGGCCTGCCACGACGCCACCGAGGCCGGTTTTCTTTAACGAAGCACAACACATTTTTATAACGGTTATATGGCGTCGGGCATAATGAGAGAGGAAACCCAATGCCACCACATTATAATTCCATTTTATAATTACTGTCACGTGATCTAAAAAAAAAAAAAACGTTCATTCTTCCATGAATGTAAAACCTGCACTTTTTCGGTAAACAACGGAATCCCCGTCTCTATTTTTATCCCAAGTTCGTCTGCACTGTGAGTGACGGTGACAATTCAGGCTTTAAACGACTCCGGATTTGATCTGAGACACATACTGTATATGAAAGGTCACAAAAATGAAGCTTCTATTAGAAGTTATAGCAGAGGATGTTTCACAAATCAAAAAAGAGACATGAGCGCAGCTCTGTCACATTTGATAAAAACACCAAACCGACAACTTACACGCGCGAAAACACATACGCCTTCGTGCACAATTCCGCGATCTGTCCTTTCCGAGAATAATATCACACAATCACAAACTTCCTCTGAAATCCACACACACAGTAACACTGAAACCACTTTATCCCTTTCAAGTCAGTCTTCACATTCATTTTCACTAATTCAACTTTTGACAACTGCAATTTTAATATAGGTAGTGAATAAATCTTCTAAATAATTTGACGCTCTCCCTCATGTTACTTAGTTCAAAATTCATCGAAAAAAAATTTGCGTGACCAGTTGATGTTCTGTTATTTTAAATTTTATAACGTTTTATCCACATTTGATTCAGAAAATTAAAATTTATAAAACCGTATGTAAATCAATATAATGAATCGGAGATTTGACGGAAAAAACCCCGAATGTAACTTTCTAAGAGAATTCCCTTATTTGTGTATTGATACAGTTTTAAATCATTGTGGAATAGAGTACGATTAGATTTTTAAATATAGTTTTGTATAATGGCCATTTACAGTGTGTAAAACGGTTTTGGTGTTTATTATCACATGAACGTCAAAAATATAACGTTCAATTCTTAAATGAGCTACTCTTTCCGATTAGCATCAAGGAATCTTTTATATGTAGCATTCGACAGACAGGATAGTACATACCACGGCCTTTGTTACATCAGTTGTGGAGCACTGGCTGAGACAAGAAATAGCCTAGTGAGTCTACCGACAGGGATCGATCCCAGACCGGCTGCGCATCAGGCGCCCTTTAAAACGTTCGCGTCTTCTACCTATTTCATAAAGCACCCTCGTATTTTGTTAACATGTATGTAGCATCACAACTTGTTTACACGTGAAACCAAAGACAAATACCAGCAGGACATACCTTGATTATTCTTGGACTCACTAACTGAGTAATTAATTGTATGAATGATTCAAAGAATATATTAATTTAGGGATCACTACATGCAGTTTCTGGTATAAATCTGCTAAATGTCTTATATGCCTTGCAGATCGACTTCAGTTTATAGCAGACGGGAAGGAAAAGCATTTCACGTTTGATAACTGATGATTTTACCGGTGCAATTAGTTTTTTTCTTCTATTTTCAAGCGTTTTCTAACGACATTGACTTATTCTTGACTTTGCCAAGTTTCGCTAACGAACGTCAGACTTTACAACCTTTTTTTTTCGTATTTCCAAGGAAAATATTTACAAAAATTTGAAGATTTTTTCTCACAATTTCTGTCAGATAAAGCAACCTAAGTTTAGAAAATGTTGAGGAAGCAATATCTGTAAAGCGTAAGGGATGTTATTATTATTAAATACTAATTAATCTGGGTATATGTATAAACAAATGTATATTCGTCTTGTTAAGTGTTTGTATGGGGAAACTGTTTTAGAAAACGCATTTAGAAATGTATTTCCCTATACTAAGAAAACAAAAAAATGAGAAAAATGTCAGGACTCTCCAGCCTTGACATCACCAATGTTTCTGGGCATAATAATAATACAAAATACTATAAAATAAAATTTAAATTAAAAACACTGTGATTAAATTTTCAACATTGTTTGTATGTGTGTGTGTGTTTAAAGTGGATGTGTAGGTTGTTTTTGTTTTTATTTAATCTTTTTTGAAAACAAAAAAATATGTACAATCTTAGTTTGAAATGGTAGTGTGAGAGTTGAATCCCACATTTTGGCGAACACATTATTAACGCTGACGACTTTTGTTGGCCATAAACTGTCCACATGTAGTCGGATTAAAAGACTTTAAGACTTGACAGTGGTTGCAATAATAAGCATACACTAGTTCAGTTAGAAGCAAAAGGAGGAAAATAGTTTACCTGAAACTGTAAAAGCAATACTAAAGTACATATATATTCCAAACCACTAAGACATGTGTATCAGAGAAAAGCCTAGGGAGAGGGGACATAATATGACATCAAAGGTAACCCGGGATTTCGTAGTATTTGGATAATTCCCTTGTAAGATCATCTATGCTTTATAACAAACTTTACACGTAGACATGAGTAAATAGGATACATAATTGTCTGTTTAATTACACCAGACATAACTTGGATGTTTCTTTGGGTAATTTCTTTGGGCGAAAGTCTAGTTATTATCACCGTAAGATCTAATACATTTGTATTTTCTACGCTCCCAAAATACTCTATTCAAACACCAATGTTTGCGGATGTAACTTCGGTCTGCTGCTAAAAGACGTACAAGAACCATCTGGGATGTGTTGAGGACGTTTTGATGGAGGAAACAACCAGCTCTGCCTGCAGCCGACTTCTCGCTGAAAGTGGTCATAAATAAAGTTGATTACGTTTTCAATCTCTGAGGTGGGCCTCGATCGAGACCTCTTTCCCTCCACTCCAAAAACAAAAGAAGAGCTAAGTATACAATAATTTAAAAAACAAAACCGTGTATTGCTATAATATTTATGAATTCGTTTGATGTTCCTGTTCGTTTGTTGCTTGAGGCTGACGAGGAAGCAGGGTGAGTTGACACACTAGTTGTCTTACACAAGGATCACCATCCTTTCCCTCTGAGTTCTTTTAATTTGTGTGTAGCCCATTTCGTGTGTGCTATGATGCTATCATAAACCACATAACATAACGCGCTAGCTTCTGTGGCGATGCTGTGTCATACGCAGCCATTCTCTGTCTGTCTGTCTGTCTGTGTGGATGTCCTCTATGTTTATTTATATATGCCTGTATCTTTGTTCATCGTCTTTGGATGGGGGTAGGCGTAGGGATGGAGACCCAGCTTAGTCGCCTGAGGTGCTTTGGTTGTAAGATCGAACCTCCTATGTGGACCCATTCTCCGACTGTTCTTCCCCCGTCTCAACCAGTGCTCACGACGGGTGTATGAAAAGTTCTGGTATGTGCTGTCCTGTTGTGGGGTGGGGGGAAAGAACATTTTGAAAAATGTGGCAGGTCATCTCTGAAGAAACGAGTCAAAATTACCAAATATTTGACATCTAATAACCAATTAATAAACCAGTATGCTCTAGTGGTGTAGTTGAACAAACAAAACAATTTCTTCGGCTGTTCGCTTGTATTTGAAAAGTCGTTAAACATTCATTCATTCATATTTCCTTTTCATATCTTCACTATCCCTTTCTGTTTTAGTCATTGCGTTCTCTTCTCTTGTAACAATGCTGTTGTTTTTCCTTTCTGGTTTTTTTTTTAGGTGTAAAACGCTTTTATAAAAACTAATATTTTACTAATAATCTTATTTCGTTTCCAATATGACTAGCAATCAGATGAACATTAAAACTCAATTTCGAGTGTTTATGAATGAACAACCTCTACGTCGAGGAAATAATAAACTGCTCCAACATTCCCCCCTTGATCACGCTTTCGGCTGACGGCACTGAATAAACAAAACCAAAGGCGATGTTAAACTAAGCGCCGAATTAGAAAAATCGAGTGGGTTTTTTTTTTCTTCTTTTTCCCTTCAAAGCTAATAACAATTGTAGATTTTATTTATACTACAATTACACCAGCGTTGAGTATCTGGAGGCATCATTACGAAAACTCATCTCTACCAAAAGTAGATGATATTCCAATAGGGTACTTTCATCGCAACACAATTTCTGCAGGCAATATCCGGAAATAATAACAAAGGACTTCCGGCCAATCTATTTGGTTTGTCTTTATATCAAGTTATAACTACTGACCTAATGAAATATGTCTGTCAGAAATAATTTGAAATTCTTATTTTAATTTAAAATTAACTCTAAAATGTGTTCTAAATTAAAAGATATTTAACTGCTTATACCAGGACAAACTGAATCTAGATCTGGTTTAGACGGTTCATCGTTACTTACTAAGTGAAGTATTAAAGGGACCTACCCTAGTTTTTAAACACTAAGGCATATTTTGGACTAATTAGAGCCGTTTTTTGATAACTGAAATCATACTTTACTTAGATTTTATTGTATAGATTAGTGTTTTTGATCATCCTGGTGTTTTTAATATCACGAAATGTATTTCTCATATTTTTAAAAACGCAAGTACGTCTGATAAGTAACAGTTATGGAGTCGAGTTTTAGTCTATTTTTAGAGGGTATTTCACCATTTCAAAGTCACAGACTCATGTTTCACTCAAATGTAACTTTATTCAAATGTCTTACAGATTTGTAGACTAATTAAACGTAGTGTTAATTTTCACTGGTTGAAACTAGGGTAAGTCCCTTTAATAGACAATCAATGGTTTATTTTAAACAGTTTAAAAACAATCAGTTTTATTTTAACTCGATGTATAAGACCAGGAGTGGGTAAGGGTGGCACTTATCCGTACTTACTTAACACCAACACGTATACATGATTAATAGTACAGTATATATATATATAAACCCAGTTGGTAATGTATGTTGATTATTAAAAGAGAGATATGTTTTCGTTTGTGTCAAATTCAAATCTTGCTAAAACACCTAGAACGATCTTGAGCAAAACAATTTAATTGTCTTTTTATAACACAGTATATCTACTTTTTAATTAATTCCTTATAATTTATGCACAGATAAATAAATTCTTTAAACTTAAAATTTTTATATACAGTTTACTATATATTTTCTTCTTATTAATCAATTTATCATAGTTTTACTGTATTTGTATTGACGTTCCGCTGATTAATACCTCTAACAAATCGAACACAGTCATCGATGTAATCACGCTAATTATTTATCCTCCGCAGTCTGATTTTGTAGAGCCTGTAATTTTTCAGATATCGATTATCTCCCGTTGATTGCGTCTGCTACCATCCAATAATATCAAGTGGAACCCGTTGATGAAAACTTTATTCTTGTCACAGGTCGTAGCTATACTCATAACGTTAATCAATCGTCGTATTTTGTACACCATAATTCAGACTTATGTGAAGAAGAATCCCAAGTTATATTCGTTCAATAAATGACAGTAACAATATTTGAAGTTGGGGAGGGTACGGCACCCCGCAAAATATTTATCTTTGGATAGCTTCAAACAAGATTTCCTAGCATCGGGAGAACAAGAAAATAATATAATTACGATGAAAAGGTGGTTTTGTTTAACGACACTACTAGAACACATTGATTTATTAATCATCGGCTATTGGATGTCAAACATTTGGTAATATTAACATATCGTCTTAGAGAGGAAACCCGCTATATTTGTCCATTAGTAGCGAGGGATCTTTTATATGCGAGCGCTTTACCACTGGGCCACTCCCCGTCCCCCTCGCCATGTTTTGGATGACGTTTTACTGCTGCTGTTTTAAATGTTAGTTTTCGGGCGGAACGTAGCTCAGTGGTAAAGCGCACGCCTGATGGGCGGTCGGTCTAGGATCGATCCTCGTCGGTGGGCCCATTGGGCTATTTTTCGTTCTAGCCAATGCACCACAACTGGTATATCAAAGGACGTGGTATGTGTTATCCTGTCTGTGGGATGGTGCATTTAAAAGATTCCTTGCTATTGACATTCAGTGGCCGATAATTAATGAATTAATGTGCTCTAGTGGTGTGAAACACTGTAAGACTGATAAAAGGAGTACATTCTGTGGTCCTCAAATGGTGAACAGGAACAGAAAACAGTTCCTCATCTACCGACCTCGGTGGCGTCGTGGTTAGGTCATCGGTCTACAGGCTGGTAGGTACTGGGTTCGGATCCCAGTCGAGGCATGGGATTTTAAATCCAGATACCGACTCCAAACCCTGAGTGAGTGCTCCGCAAGGTTCATTGGGTAGGTGTAAACCACTTGCACCGACCAGTGATCCATAACTGGTTCAACAAAGGCCATGGTTTGTACTATCCTGCCTGTGGTAAGCACAAATAAAAGATACATTGCTGCCTGTTGTAAAAAAGTAGCCTATGTGGCGACAGCGGGTTTCCTCTATAAAAAAAAAACACAGTGTCAGAATGACCATATGTTTGACGTCCAATAGCCGATAAAATAAGATAAAAAATCAATGTGCTCTAGTGGCGTCGTTAAATAAAATAAAATTTACTCTTTTTTTTTTTTAGTTCCTCATCTCGACTTGCGAAGATGACTGCCATTGGTTCCTGCATGTCTAACAGGCCTGAATAATGAAACCTAGCAAGATACTTTTTTTATAGTGGCAAGCAATGGCGGACCGTTTGTCCAGGCATTAATAATTGCTTAATTTATAAAATATACAAACACGGATTTGTACTTAGACATCGCAAGTCCGGGCAGACACTTAAGACGTGATAAAAGACGATTTTCGTCGCCATCGTTGTCCAGTTAACACAACCTCAGTGCGTCAACTGTCACGACGTACGAGAGTTAATGACGTTAACAGTCGATAAGTGATTTTTGTATAAAGCCAGAGTAATTGACAGTTCTCTTTTTGGTGTGTAACTGTCAGGGAATAAGTGTGCTAAATCTCGGTAAATGTTCCGCGCGGGAATGCAAATTCACACTTGGCCCATGTTTGTTATCTCGCCGAATATGGATGGTTTGTCGTCATTGGTGCTGCAAACCACGTAATCCCATGCACAAACATGCCCCGTTACCAGTTGTGTGTTTGATGTCGCAAGTTCTGATTTCTTTGCAGCTTTACAATCAAATCTGCTCAAGAAATACCTTTATTACGAACTCGGCTCTAAAGAGGTCGTTTTACAGGTTCACTCAAATCGCCCAAACATTACACTGGATCCGAATTACCGGTCTCTCGAGGTCAAGCTCAGATATTTTTAAAATGGCTGCTGCACTAGGCAATAAAACGCTATATTTTTCTTAAATATCTGAAGATAAGAATTCCATTTGCTGTAGCTTTTGTGTGTGTATATATATAGGTCAGATAAAAATTATGCCACGTTTGGATATTTTCTTAAAATCACAGACCCTAGTTTTAACCGGCGGACTTTAAGTTTAGTTAATCTATAAACCTGTAGAACATGTGGATAAAGTTACAATAGATTGAAACAAGAGTCTATGGCGTTGGAACGTGGAAATACCGTTAAAAATAGACCAAAAAAAAGTAAAGTAAAGTTTTTTTTTTTTAAAATAGACCAGATCTTGTCTCCATAACCATTACTTCACAGAAGTACCTGCGTTTTTAAAAATACGAAAATGCATATCACTGTATTGCAAACACTATGATGACCAAAAACACTTCGGACGTATGGACATAAACAATAAAATATATAAGTAATGTCTGATTTTAATGATCAAAAACGGCTTTAATAGTAAAAACATAGGCTCATTATTTTTGTAGGGGCGGGGGGGGGGGGGGGGGGGGGAGGCTGATTTTTGCCCGAATTAAACAAAAGTGCCCGAATCTGGATTACAGTGCTTATTCATATTAGCATTACCGCCAAACAGCTATTACTGGGTTGCAAACGAATCGCCACGAATTTTTACATGAATTACAACTAATATTGTGGGTAGAATAATAAGAATGCATGGTGAAACGTGCACAGGATAGCTAATTTTACCCGAATCTCTCTATTGTTTTTGTCCGAATTTGAGATTTTCTCCAGGACTGCCCCCCCCCCCCCCCCCCCCCCCCCCCCCGCTGTCCCGTAAACATATTTACTGTAGAGACGGTAGAGTTCTGAAGATATAAGGAATTAAATGTTTTATTTAACGACGCACTCAACACATTTTATTTACGGTTATCGGGCGTCGGACATATGGTTAAGGACACACAGATATTGAGGGAGGAAACCCGCTGTCGCCACTTCATGGGCTACTCTTTTTCGATTAACAGCAAGGGATCTTTTATATGCACCATCCCACAGACAGGGTAGTACATACCACGGCCTTTGATATATCAGTCGTGGAACGAGAAATAGCCCAATGGGCCCACCGACGGGGATCGATCCCAGACCGATCGCGCATCGAGCGAGCGCTTTACCACTGGAGATATAAATCAGGCTGATCTAGCCGCTTTTGTTTTCTTTTATCTCACTTAAAAAAGAAGAAGTTGACAGTCGATTTGTTATAACAACTCTAAATTAAAGGGACATGCCCTAGTTTTTAAACACTATAGCATATTTTTCATTATTAGAGCCGTTTATGATCACTGAAATCAAACATTACTTATATTTTATTCTTTAGATTATCTATTTCCGTAGAACCGACTGGTCATCCTGGTGTTTGTAGTACCAAAAATAGCATGTTTCATATTTTTAAAAACACACGTGCGTCTGAGAAGTAGCGGTTTATTGATTCGAATTCTAGTCTATTTTTAAGGATATTTCCTGTTTTAACGTCACAGACTCTTCTTTCACTCTATTGTAACTTTGTCCAAATGAGTTACAGGTTTATAAATTAACTAAACTTAGTGTCCATTTATTACGTGTTATAACTAGGGTCTGCGCCTTTAACATAATGTCAAATTAATTTAGTTTTACACGTACATGCATGAACACACGAAGGTAACCGGGGCAACTTAAGTTTATATTCAGTTCACCAGATGAGGGGTTTGCTGTGTCGAATGGCAACATTTCAATTAATTAAATTTTGTTTTGAAGGCGGGGATAAAGAGGGTTATATATTTCCAAATTAATTCTAAGTCTGTAGTTTTGGTTTTGCAAATTATTCAGCTCTTTTTTTGCGACTGGTGGGCATTACATTTTCCTACATTTTAATTTTATGAATTGATAGAATGGTTTTAATTATTCTGCGTTTTATATGTAAAAAAAAACTAAAAAATATTTTTGAAAATAAAATCCTCCCCGGCGGGGAATTGAACCCCGGTCTCCCGCGTGACAGGCGGGGATACTGACCACTATACTACCGAGGATATAGTATGTAACATGAAATTGCAAATAGATAACAAAAGCGTCAGATTGACTTGTGGGTCTTGTGCGTACTTTCTGTGCAAGCTGTTGTGGCACACGTGTGTAGTAGTAATGATAGGTTAAGAAAGAAAGACATGTTTTATTTAACGACGCACTCAACACATTTTATTTACGGTTATATGGCGTCAGACATGGCTAAGGACCACACAGATATTGAGAGAGGAAACCCGCTGTCGCCACTTCGTGGGCTACGCTTTCCGATTAGCAATAGCAGCAAGGGATCTTTTATATGCACCATCCCACAGACAGGATAGTACATACCACGGCCTTTGATATACCAGTCATGGTCCACTGGCTGGAACGAGAAATAGCTCAATGGGCCCATCGATGGGGTTATTGTTATAAATGAAATCAACTAGTACCATAAAAACTAAGTACTATACTTTGCTTATGTACAGCTGCCATTTTTTATTTGTTCAAAATCATTTAATATGATGCAAATTGTTTTATTCTCGGAACCGAACATACGGGTACTTCGACCCCTGGCCGCCATTGTTTATCACGTGACGCGGTGAAGCTTTTTCTTAGTTACCTATGATTTGATAGTGAACTTTCGTCGATCATTTACAACAGTTACCGGCCAAGATGCCTACAAAATGTTGTGCAGTTGGCTGCATAGATCAAAGCATGATGTTAAAAAAAATATATCGTTTTATAAATTTCGACCAGACGCCGCTTCTGGGTAGATGCACTAAAACGTGACAAACCTGATGGAACGGATGCATCACGTTCTTGAATAAAAAGTATACTAGTACTTGTTTTATCATCAAATTTGTGTGGTCTTCATTTTTTATTTAATATAATTTTATAGTAACTTGGACATTCTCTATACTTGTATTTATTTTGCCATACTTCAGCTACTACATCTTATTTATTTATTTATTTTAAAATTTTAAAATAAAAGTACTGTATATATCGTTAAATTACATGGATATATAATAATTATACTAATTTCTTGCTTAAACTGTAATTATTATTATTATTATTATTATTATAATTTTTTGCAAATGTGTCTGTAGAAGGCCTGCAGTACGAAAATATAGGTTGTTTTCTACTACTCTCTCTCTCTCTCTCTCTCTCTCTCTCTCTCTCTCTCTCTCTCTCTCTCTCTCTCTCTCTCTCTATATATATATATATGGCTTCTCCCCCACCCCTCCCAAGACTGTCCCTACTACTAGAAATTTTGCCCCCTCCCTCACTCCAGATATTGTTCCTACGGATGTGTAATATCCCAAATGTATAATGTAATAAACAAGAGGCTACGTTTTGGTAATCCACGTAATGTTGTTCTGTGATTGGCCAGTAGAATTGAGGTTGATGCTCAGACTAGTTTTAGTGCGCGCTCAGACCAGCAACAAATGTCGTTCAAGATTCATCTTTTGAATCCAATACGACGGCCGAGAATCGAGTTATAAGGTATGAACATACTGCTACTTTATCGTTTGACGGTTACGATTTTGTGAAGACACCAACAATCGCTTATCGCACAAGATTCAAATTTTGAATCGTTTCTTGGACCCTTTTTGTTCCGATTTATCGCAAGCGACATTGAAGACACCAACAATGAACCTACAACCGACAGTTAAAAGCTGTCATTACGACAAGGCCCGACAGGTCGTACCCAACAACCAAGAGCCGATTTATCACTTGCTGCTAATCGAAAAGATAATGTTATGGGGTGGTGGCATCGGGTTTCCATTCTAATTAGCTCTGCGGTCCTTAACTATCTGTGTGTCGCCATACAACTGTAATTAAAGTGTGTTCAATAAGTTGTTAAATAAAACATTTCTTTCGTTCGTTATAAAAAAAAGACAAGTATTAGCTGCTTATCTGTATGAACATTGATTACCTGTTCATCAACCTTTTTTTAAATCAGAAATGAATACTGCTTTAAGAACAACCGATGAACTGGTGTTCTACTGGCCAATAACCCCCATTCGTCTAAAGGCTACGGCACTCACCACTTTATTAAAGCATTGACTGTAATTAAAACCAATAACCAAAACTTTAAATTTTGCACACGGCACGCAACACTATTAATGCCCGCCATTGTTGGCTCCCGTTCGCCTAATTTGGCTTGAGGCGTCTTGTAGATGTGTCTACAGTGGGACGTGGTTCCATCACACGGCCTGCCTGTCTCTGACGAGCCGAGGCGTCAATGATCTGGCTCGTTATTCATCTGGTAGTTGACAACTCAAATTGTGTGTTCAAACCGTGTAAATAATTACCTGTTTCTATAACCGTCCAGCTCAGACCGGAAGTTCGTGGGAAACCTGTTATCTCGTTCAAAACGTCGGAGATTCAAAATCGCCAGATTGTTCAGTGCTTCTTCGTAAAGACTGGTTGATATATCCAATCATTGCTCATTGGTAGGCTACCAGCATGTTTCAGTGAAAGGAATGCTTTGATTAACGATACCTCAGCATATTGTCTTTCTGTGACGAATGTCATTCTAATGTTTATTGGTTAATTATTAATAGTTGTGTAGCAAGTAGTTTTTGTTACATTTATATTAAAAACCCATATGTTGAGGGATCGTCCTTTTGTTCACATAATCTCAACCCAGATTAAGGACATAACATGTTTTTTTTTTATTCTTCTATTTAACGCTGACAAACATTCACCTCAGTCCAGGACACCTGTTGCAACAGAGTTAACGCCCTTGATTTTTAATATGGCTACAGACCACAATTAATTACGCTATATGTTTCTATATAGCGTTAGTTGCTATAACATGTTTATTAATATTAGCAGGCCCATAGAATTGTTTATGTACCTTTGCCTGCCTGAGGAAAACATACCCTGAAAAGGACAACCCCTGTTGTCCAGCTCTTTCTCCCAGGATATTGGTTTAAACAAACACACTCACAAAAAGTGGCCGGAGTACACCAATGTTATACTAAAAGGACTACTTTTGCATGGGCCGGTATTACCACAAACAAGTCTTCAATGTCAACAAATTATACATCTTTACAAACTACATGCTCTTCCCTGTCAACTTCAGTTAAATAGTTGCCACTTCAAAGCTGTCTGCCATGAAATAATCAGTCAAGCAGCAGACTACTTGCGCGCACAAATTTTCGGATTTGGACAACCTAATTGGAAGATAACTGTAATCTGAGGCCATACAAATGTAACAAAAACACCTAGCTACACAACTATTAATAATTAACCAATAAACATTAGAATGATATTCGTCACATTTCTGCCAAATCCTAGTTTAAATTAGGATTCATTAAAATATATTTTATTGCTTTTGAAAAACAAATGGATTAGGCACAAGGTAACTTACTAAGCTTTCTCCATGAATCATAGACATCAGGACTGTCATATATTTATTCAATTTAAACATGAACAGAAATTAATATTACTGAGAGAAAGAAAGAAGGATGAAAAGAAAGAAAGAAAAAAGAAACAATGAAAGTTCTCTACATGTTCAATAATCAGACAGCAGGTTTGCTGCAATCATAAAATTATCAAATGTTTGACATCCAATAGCCGATAATTAACACATCAATGTGCTCTAGTGATGTCGTTAAACAAAATAAACCTTTTTGCTGCAATCAAAGCGCAAACACGTCATCGCAATCTAATTACGTAGAGGCTATGAAAAAGGACCATACATTATTTAGTAACTACGGGAAACGTTTTGCTTCATTTATATATTTTTGTACATGGAAATTGTTTTTATTTCTTTGTCATTTCAAAATTAATTGTAAATTTATTGTTTGAAATGTTTGCAATAATTTTCAGAGAATGCATCTTTGCCTTTCATATAAAATGCATTCAAAGAAAAAATGAAAACGGTTTTTGAAATGATTTCCACAACTACACTAGGAATCAGTGTTAAGTTCAACTCGATATAAATCCGCCTTAAATCACTACATCTCCGTGTCTTAACTTGGTATGCAATATTTATTGTTTTCTCTTCTGCTGCCAAATGAACAACATGGTGCAACGCTAGAGACATCAGCTTGTGTTGCTTTTACAAACAGATGAAGATATAATTTGACAAGTTCGAATCTCAGCTCGTAGATTATTACAAAGTTGTATTGTCGAATGGATAAATGATGATAGAAGTAAACTAGTTTTAGCAGATGATAAAGAAAATATTGTCACACATAAAAAGGAAAGTATGCAGGTATACATGTATATTATATATGTATAAAACTTTAAAAGTATATATGTGTGTGTGTGTGTGTGTGTGTATGTATGTATGTATGTATGTATGTATGTATGTATGTGTGTGTGTATGCATGTTTGTATATCTGTATGAATTGTTTGTTTACTTGCTTATACGCATGCATTATGAAGGTGGTGGTAACATATAGGCTTTAATTCCATGTTGATCATCCATTCCTAATATTACAATGGAACTAAATATTGGCTAAAACGACGAAGAGCTATTCACCATATAGCTAAGGCACTTCCTCCTCTGTTAATGATTTAAACGCAGCAACAAAAGAGCGAACTTTGGGGACGGCGTATCATTATTAACAGTTATTAAACGTCGCATTGTGAGCACGCCCCTTTTATGAATCTGGAAATGTCGTTACGTTGAATTCAATGTGCCCTGGTTCTGACGGACTAGTCGAATTGAGAACTCGCTCGTTTTTCATCCTCGAGTTGACAACTCAAATTAGATGTCTGCCAAGTGTAAATTGTCTGTCTTTTTGGCATCCTCTTTTGTGCGTGTCGCTTGTTAGACATACCAATTTTCATGAGCGAATTCTACTAGTACCCTCGAGGTCAAATACTAAAACTGTTTCAATCTCCGATAGTTTCCAGTATATAACGATCCGTAGAAAACCAAATTGAATTTGGGGTGCATTAAAACAAATAATTATTAATACTGGAAATGAAAGAAAGAAAGAAAGAAATGTTTTATTTAACGACGCACTCAACACATTTTTTATTTACGGTTATATGGCGTCAGACATATGGTTAAGGACCACACAGATTTTGAGAGGAAACCCGCTGTCGCCACTAAATGGGCTACTCTTTCCAATTAGCAGCAAGGGATCTTTTATTTGCGCTTCCCACAGGCAGGATAGCACAAACCATGGCCTTTGTTGAACCAGTTATGGACCACTGGTCGGTACAAGTGGTTTACACCTACCCACTGAGCCTTGCGGAACACTCACTCAGGGTTTGGAGTCGGTATCTGGATTAAAAATCCCATGCCTCGACTGGGATCCGAACCCAGTACCTGCCAGCCTGTTGACCGATGACCTAACCACGATGCCACCGAGGCCGGTTACTGGAAATGAAGGCTGTTAACTGTTTATGGATGGAAAGGAAATGGGACACAATGCTGTACACTGTTTGCATTTTGAGACATTGTAAATGAACTTTTTTTATCATCTGATAGAGTACAAAAATACCATCTTCCATTAATTTACTAACGAGAGTTAGAAAAAATATCCACCAAAAAACCCAATCCAAATCAAGCAAAAAAATACCCCAACAACAAACACCAACCACGCAATAAAACCCTCGCAATAATAATAATATTAAAAAAACAACAATACCCCCCCCCCCCCCAAAAAAAAAACCACAACAAAAAACACACAAAAAAACAACAACAACAAAACAACAACAAACAAAGACAAAAAAAACCTCACAAAAATCCCCACACAACACATTAACAACCGGAAGTACAGGCTCGCTTGCATATAGACATATAAATTCAAAACAGGTAGCGATATTTCCACAAGGCAGTATTATAAAATTGTTAAACATAAATTTTCTATGGTCAGTGTCTAAATGATAAATAAAAAAGTATCTCTTCTGCTCCTGCATTTTATTCCCCCAGGAGCACCTGAGGTTGGACCCTCTCGGTGGGCCCATTCGGTTATTTCTCGTTCCATCCAGGACACCAAGCCTGGTATGTCAAAGACTGTGGTATGTGCTATCCTGTCTGTGGGATGATGCATATTATAAACGATCCCTTGCTATTCATAGAAAATGTAGCAGGTTTCCTCCCTAAGACTATATGTCACAATTACCAAATGTTTGACACAAAATAACCGATGATTAATAAATCAATATGCTCTAGTCGTATCATTAAACAAAACAAACTTTAACTTTGATTCCCTCAAGCATACTTTTTCTATTTCTTTATTTCAAAAAGGCCGATATAATAATTTTAAATCTACTTAAGTTAACTTACTGATTAGATATTTCGTTACTTATAAACAACACAATAGGTTAAATACTAACTATTTTGAAACGGATTCAATATACGGGCACAGAAAGCAGAAATACGTTTTTGTTAAATTTAGCTAGTATTTAAAAAGTATATCGACATGTGACAAAGCGAGCAGTTTTTCGTCCACGCGGAAATCGTTTTCCGTGATCACACCCGAGTGGGAGTAAAAACTCAAGGACTGATAACAATATACCTACTTTGTTACCGATCACGGTCTAATGGAATTAGAAACAAGCTGAACATTTACAGTCTGAGCCTGGATTTCATGGATTTTTTGCAGTTTAATATTGACAAAATACGTCCACAGTCCTCCATTCTTTATCTCGTATTTCATACACAAATGCTTTTGTCCATATTTTACATTTATCTTTTAATATTTCTGCTATGTTTTCTTTGGTCAGGAGTAGATGTAATAATATCTCTGCTATGTTTTCTTTGGTCAGGAGTAGATGTAATCTTTGATCAGGAGTAGATGTAATAATATCTCTGCTATGTTCTCTTTGGTCAGGAGTAGATGTAATAATGTCTCTGCTATGTTTTCTTTGGTCAGGAGTAGATGTAATAATATCTCTGCTATGTTCTCTTTGGTCAGGAGTAGATGTAATAATATCTCTGCTATGTTTTCTTTGGTCAGGAGTAGATGTAATAATATCTCTGCTATGTTTTCTTTGGTCAGGAGTAGATGTAATCTTTGATCAGGAGTAGATGTAATAATATCTCTGCTATGTTCTCTTTGGTCAGGAGTAGATGTAATAATGTCTCTGCTATGTTTTCTTTGGTCAGGAGTAGATGTAATCTTTGGTCAGGAGTAGATGTAATAATATCTCTGCTATGTTCTCTTTGGTCAGGAGTAGATGTAATAATATCTCTGCTATGTTCTCTTTGGTCAGGAGTAGATGTAATAATATCTCTGCTATGTTTTCTTTGGTCAGGAGTAGATGTAATAATATCTCTGCTATGTTTTCTTTGGTCAGGAGTAGATGTAATAATATCTCTGCTATGTTCTCTTTGGTCAGGAGTAGATGTAATCTTTGGTCAGGAGTAGATGTAATCTTTGGTCAGGAGTAGATGTAACAATATCTCTGCTATGTTTTCTTTGGTCAGGAGTAGATGTAATAATATCTCTGCTATGTTTTCTTTGGTCAGGAGTAGATGTAATAATATCTCTGCTATGTTCTCTTTGGTCAGGAGTAGATGTAATAATATCTCTGCTATGTTTTCTTTGGTCAGGAGTAGATGTAATAATATCTCTGCTATGTTCTCTTTGGTCAGGAGTAGATGTAATAATATCTCTGCTATGTTCTCTTTGGTCAGGAGTAGATGTAATAATATCTCTGCTATGTTCTCTTTGGTCAGGAGTAGATGTAATCTTTGGTCAGGAGTAGATGTAATCTTTAGTCAGGAGTAGATGTAATCTTTGGTCAGGAGTAGATGTAATAATATCTCTGCTATGTTTTCTTTGGTCAGGAGTAGATGTAATAATATCTCTGCTATGTTTTCTTTGGTCAGGAGTAGATGTAATAATATCTCTGCTATGTTCTCTTTGGTCAGGAGTAGATGTAATAATATCTCTGCTATGTTTTCTTTGGTCAGGAGTAGATGTAATAATATCTCTGCTATGTTCTCTTTGGTCAGGAGTAGATGTAATAATATCTCTGCTATGTTTTCTTTGGTCAGGAGTAGATGTAATAATATCTCTGCTATGTTTTCTTTGTATCTAAAACAAACCTGGGGCCTAATTCACAAAGGTCTCTTAGGCTCTGCTAGACAACAAAGCATCTTCTTTGCAAGTCTTTTAGCATTGTACTGCGAGATCGCAAAGTTGCGAGAGTTTAGTGAATTAGGCCCCTGACCTGACTATACTTCTATTTTTTTAAAATATTTATTCAGTACTCAAAGGGTTGAAACAACCGTATAGTTATTAAAACAATTAGAAATGTAAATATTAAAATATATCGTTTATGAAAACTGGAAGTCGATTAGGTTCGTGAGTTTAATGCAGCTAAATAGCATGTCAATTCGAATTTTAATAAAAAAAATCAGCTACGAAATTCCTTATATTTTGACGTGATAGTCTTGAAGTAATTGTAATCTCACACCCATTTAAGTTGTTTTTTATGATCTAAGATATAACTACGTCCACCCTGCCATCAGAACTAAATCAAACAGTATACTAATATATATTATATTATTTAAAAGAAAAAACCCAAGAACCCCCCCCCCCCCAAAAAAAAAAAAAAATTCAATAAAAAAAAATCAATAAAACAAAATCCGACTTTCTGTAATGTTTGTACATTACAGATCATGTAATTACCAGACCTTTGGGACTCCGTGCATACGTCTTAAGTATGGAATTAGAATCGTGCTTAAAAGCTAGGCTTGCATGCAATCTGAGTCCACAAAAGCCAATTTGAGTCTCCAAAAGCCATATACAGAGGATAGGCACAGGGAAAAAAACAAAAATTATCAAATTTATCTTGTCAAAGCTTTTTTTCGAGGCGCTAAGTACTTCCGTCCTCTACAGACACAGACAGGAAAGGAAAACCAGAATTAAAATCGTACAGCTGACCAAACAGACCACACTTTAAATGATATACTGACGTTATGGAGATATCTGTCGTCTTTTAAGACATCCATACCGGGTAATCGAATGCACGTTCCGGTTGTTTGACTGACGACATCGCGTGTTGGTGACAATTAATGCTTGTTTTACCGATCATTTCTTAAACTGGATTAAGACTTTTGTTCCGTCACCACGTTTCTCAGAACAGCTTTTACAATTATTGCATGTCTAAAACGTCAATCTTTAAGGATGATTTTTTTTTTTTTTTTTTTAAAGAAGACGTGATTAAAACCCCCAGTCTGATTTGTAAAATGTTTTATTAAAAGACTTGATTATTCAAAACGGAAAGAATTGCTATCTTCTTTTCAGTACAGAGATTATTTGTGTATTATTTTTCAGCTATTGTTACAAAACCTCTCACATTCTGTTAAAAATGGCGGGATTTATCTCAATCGGTTGAGTGTTCGCTTGAAGTGCTTGCATCGCAGGATCGAACCACCGTGGTGGATCCATTCAACTGATTGGGTTTTTTCCTCGTACCAACCAGTGCACTACAACTGGACAAAGGCCGTGGTATGTGATTTTCTGTCTGTGGGAAAGTGCATATAAAAGATCCCTTGCTACATTAAGAACACTGTAGCGGGTTTCCTCTGATGACTACGTTTCAGAATTACCTAATGTTTCACATCCAATAGCCAATGATTAATTAATAAATGTGCTCCAGTGGTGTCGTTAAACAAAACGTTTACTTTACTATCAGGGCGCGGGGGGGGGGGGGGGTCGAAACCTTTTAATCCTTCATGGGTAGCTTTCTTATTTGCCATACATTTTTAGCAAGTGATAGAATTGAAACTGTACTCTCCTCCATCCATGTCCATAAACGTGGCAAGATAATAGCAGATGGAAAGGAACCGTTGTTTGTATGAAACAATGTTTGGCTACCGGGAAGAAAATTGTCGTTAAATTACATGCTCTTCTGGACGTGTGGTTTTGGAATGTATTGTACAATGTTAAGGGATAATATATGCTCTTAGTGGAAATTACATTGTTTTAAAAATGTCCGGAGCTTTCGTGGGTTTGTTTATCTTTCAGTGTGTACTACATCAAATGCGAACCATTTGTTTTTCTTGGCAGTATGTATAGGTACACTGAACGTTTATGTGCATATATATAATAGTGCACTTCAAAATTAAATAGACAGTCGTTCTACTAGGTTAAACAAAACAAAAACAGCTATACAGAAAGACGACGAAGCAAGAATCTGTTATGGGTCATGTTGTTTCTTTCAAAGTCCATTTAGGGTTTGTAATCTAAACTCCAGTTCTACAAGTTTACAATGTCAGATAACTAATATTATGTTCTGTTTGTGATGAACGTAACACAATTCAACAACCAGCGGCAAAAAGAAAAAAAACCCTGTGAAAACATCTCCAGACACGTGTAAGCCGTTGATGAGCCTCCCGTGACTAATGACTTTGCTCCCGCGGTATCGATGTTTCGTTATGATTGTATAACTCCAGCATTTGGCAGCTGAAATGTCTGAGATGGAAGTTCTCTCTACCTTTCTGTCATCGACAACGTGGAAACTAGTTTCCTTCGGCAAAACACAGCTTTTAGCGAGTTATGTAACAACTAGAGGATGCATTCTTTTCTCACTTTTTTTTTCTTTTTTTTTTCCTTTTGTTTTACAAATGGCAAATGGCGCTTGTCTCAGAGAGAAGCACAAACACTTGATGTTGATTAGTAATATGCCAGAAGTAAGTTTCATAAAACATCGTTAGTTTTAATTTGCGACTAGCAGTTATACTTGTTGTACATGTACATGTGTTTGGCGTCTATTTCACGTAGAAACTATTATTACGGAATACGAACTGTAGTTTAGTCGTAAATATGCGTTTACGTTACAAAACTAGCTTCACAATGTTTTGTGAAATTGGACCCATGCTCTTAAAATACTAGAAGTATGCTGGCAGTGGTAGTGGTAGTGGTAGAGGGTGGGTGGACACGACGGGATTGTTCGAAAACCAGTAATGAATAGTTGAAGCCCTTTATGGAGATGTGAAGATAGTAAAACGTACAAACCAATATATTTTGACAAAGTGTTTTGTTCCAAGTCCCATGTATTTATCAAAACTGATCAATAACCAATAATATTTTATCACATATAATATCGTATGCACTGGAGACCAAACACATGGTTGTCCTTCAATGCTGTAATATCGTCAGTTCGTTTCAAAAGCGCACGCTTTGTTACCACGATTCAAAGACCAAGGTAAAGACCATAGCAGTCAGTGTATTTATTTTTAAAATTGAGTTTCAGTTTTCGAATGTTTTATTTAACGACACACTCAACACATTTCATTTACGGTTATATGGCGTCAGACATATGGTTAAGGACCACACTGATATTGAGAGAGGAAACCCGCTGTTGCCACTTCATAGGCTACTCTTTTCGATTAGCAGCAAGGGATCTTTTAAATGCACTATTCCACAGATAGGATAACACATACCACGGCCTTTGATAAACCAGTCGTGGTGCACTGGCTGGAATAAAAAATAACCCAATGGGCCCACCGACGAGGATCGATCCCAGACCGACCGCGCATCAAGCGAGCACTTAACCACTGGGCTACGTCCCGCCCTCAGAGAGACAGAGAGAGAGCGAGACAGACAGAGAGAGAGAGAGACAGACAGAGACAGAGACAGAGACAGAGACAGGAAGTGTGTGTGCCATTTTGTCATCCCAAATAACCATTCACAGACGTAGACACACCAAAAAAGAAGAAGAAAAAAAAAAAACCCTTAAAAAACCCCCTAATAAGGAGTAATTCAATTATAATATGATATTTATAAACCTTTACAAATGTTTCCCAAGTAAATTAAATGTTGTACAAAGCCTATTACGTAACGTTAACAGTTATTTTCTATTGAAACCACAATGTAAAACATCTCAGCGTTTATAAAGTGACGCCTCCCAGTGGACAGCCAAGGCTAATACGAACCCATTCAGTTTTATCGGCAACATGGAGATAATAAAACAACTTTCAGTTGAAATTGCTGACACTTTGAATGGCTTCTCTTCATACAAAAAATGGCCGTAACGTTCATTTGTGGCAAGGTTTTTCTTGACTGATTTCAAATTTGTCAACTTTTGTGACAGCTTTGTTAATTACATGTCGTATTTGTCTGTGAAGAAAGTCAAGAAATTGTTCCAATTGATAGTTTTGAGTGCGTGACATACACTTCTTGTGATATTTATGGGTTAGCTCATCGATAAAAAGTGCATATTGATATATATTCCCACAAGAGGTCCCCAATTTAGAATTTTATTACTTTGTTTAAATGAAAGCAGGACTTTAAAACCATAACTCAAGAATGTGTGCATTTGTACATGTGCACATACGAATGTGTCTGTATGATAATGGGCAAGCATATAAAACTGGAATGGGTGCCAACATGTTAAAGAAATTAAAGAAACCCACAGCGATTTTCACCAGACTTAGTATGGGGTTTTCCTCTGGGATAGGAGCGGGACGTAGCCCAGTGGTAAGACGCTCGCTCGGTGCGCGGTCGGCGTGGGATCAAACCTCGTCGGTGGGCCCATAGGGCTATTTCTCGTTCCAGCCAGTGCACCACAACTGGTATATTAAAGGCCGTGGTATGTACTATCCTGTCTGTGGGATGGTGCATATAAAAGATCCCTTGCTGCTAATCGAAAAGAGTAGCCCATGAAGTGGCGACAGCGGGTTTCCTCTCTCAATATCTGTGTGGTCCTTAACCATATGTCTGACGCCATATAACCGTAAATAAAATGTGCCGAGTTTGTCGTTAAATAAAACATTTCTTTCTTTCCTCCGGGATAGTTGCCACTAAGTTCAAACGGAACGCTGTACCAACTGTGCAGTGCTCGCGCTGTCGGTAGCCAAATTAGCCATTGGCTAATTTATTTTAATAAAATTTGCAAGTGGCTAAAATTTTCAACAAAGTGTTGAACAATCTATCCGACACCTCAAGCATAATAATAATACCAAATATTCAATTAGCGTAATAGCGATCTCGTGACCGATAACGAGAAACGGTGTCATCCAGAATACAGCGTAATGATATTTGCTTATTTTAATAATCACGGTTATTAATTTTAACGGCAAGTGTTCAACATGTATGAAAGCAAAGTCCGAAAGATCTGTAGCTTGTTATTTTAACTTTGTAAAGTCTTGGAACCAAAGTAATAAAAACAGACCGATAATGCGGGTCAATTTGAATACACATGCTAGTTCAGGGCCGAAAGACATGTTGAACACCCAGTTGCCCTCAGTGTGGTCAAACCGAAGATGTCAAACATTATTTATTGGTTTCGAACATCTTAGGAAACCTCTAAAATCCTTCATTTTCAATATGAGCTTTCCATTAGCTGCAAAGTCTCTTCTAAACCTGTCAAATATATTCTAGAATTTGTAACTAACACCGGATATCACATATAAAAATTCACGATTTAACCACCTTCTTTCCTTTTTGATTACCTTCTATGTCCCTGTCTTTTTCTCTTTTATCAATTTTGGCATATTTCAATCAGATATATATATATATTTTAGCATTATTTAAAAATATGTTTTCATGATGTTTGCTTTTAAAAATTGACTTCTTCTTTTTTTTATATAGTATGTTATGCCAACATCTTTCAATGGTTAATTTTTTAACCCGTGGTTGCTTGGGTGGTTTTTTGTGTTTTGTTTGTGTGTTGTTGTTTGGGGTTTTTTTTTGGGGGGGAGGGGGGTTTGTCGGATATATTTTAGTATTATTAATTATAACCTTTAGGCCTATATATGTTCTCGGTGTTTGCTTAAACCATTTTCCTCTTATTTATATTCTGAAATGGTATTAGTTTGTGTGTCCGGGCGTCTTTTAATGATTAATTTTTAACATAATAATAAAATAATATTTTAATATTTTAAATTAATTTATACGTTTTAACTATCGTCGTATTCATATTCTTACCTTCTTTTTTTATCGTTCCAACCAGTGCACCACAACTGGTCAAAGACCTTGGTATGTGATTTCCTCTCAGTAAGAAAGTGCATATAAAAGTTCCTTGCTGCATTAAGACAATGTAGCGGGCTTCCTCTGTTGACAACGAGTCAGAATTACCACATCTTTGACATCCAGTAGCCGATGATTACTATATCAATGTTCTCTAGTGGTATCGTTAAACAAACCAAACTTTCTTCTCTTTTTTTTTCGTTTTTCTTCATACCCTAATTCATTTATTAATTTTAAAAAAACACCATATACAACCATAACCCGTAGGCTCATGGGTGGGTATGTAATTTTTTCTCTTCAGGTTGTGGCATCAAAACTGGTCTACATGTCTGCTTCCAGTTTTATTTAGGGGACAGTCAAAATCGTCGTCTAAATTATTTAAAACTGTAGATCTAGGACGACGACCATAAACATATTTTCATGGACAAGTACTCACATTTATTTGTGGGTTACAGATCACTAATTAACCAAATAAAGCTATACTACGTATTGTCCAACTTCCTTTCTGTTCTGAAGAGGAAATCCCCAGGACCATGACCGTACGCATCTGCCCCAGTTTCGGTATGTTTATATTTGTTTGTTGCATATTTTGGTTTATTTATTTATTTATTTATTATTATTTTTTATTTGATCTATCAATCTATCTATATAATCTATCTATCTATCTATCTATCTATCTATCTATCTATCTATCTATGTATGTATGTATGTATATTTATTAAAGATCGTTTGTAATCCACCGTGTTTCTGATGGTTCTAGCAGAAGTAGCTCAGAATTCTTTGTATGCGAACGGTAAAAGCTACATACTTTAAGATTGAAACAATAATAAATGTATTTTACATAGATTTTGAATCAATATAATACTACTTATTCAATGTTTGACTGCTCACATTTCAACCACGGTCGCAGGGGTCGAAATAATTCCGACCCGACTAATTTTCCGTTGAAAATTCAGCTAATTTCGATCTCTGTCCGGTTGTCTTACTGTTCATCTAGGTGGTCGTCGCATCGACCTAATAATGTGCTTGTTTATCATCTCCCTGGATTATTCCTACGATATCGCTTTCATTAACTGATGTTATTACATAGGTATTACTTCAAATTATATGGTAGACATATGCGTGCAGGAGAAATGAACTCAGTGATATAGCTACATTACACTGATAAGCGAAGTCTGTGATAGAAATGTTCTCATACGAGTATGTACATGCTTCCAACACAGCCCATCTCATGAATTGCAATATCGATACGTGATACTAAACGCGGCTCCAGAAACAAGAAAGTATGATTACAAGTTACTGAGTCGTGTCTAGATAAAGGGGCCAGCAGTAAATGTGGTCGGCGTTAATCTGCGGAGACGAGGTTTTTTTGGTCTCACGTTCTCACTCAAGGCACAAAAACAGTTGTAAACGGTATTGCAATTGGTCATTTTCTTTATCGCGAATTTCATTGGTTTGTATGTACGTGCGTGGGTTCCATTATACGAAATTAGAACTTTACAGGAAACGGGGTAATGCTGCGCTACCCATACTGTTAGCCGAATGAAGATTCTGAGAGACTTTTCTACAAAAGTTCTCCCCACCCCCACCCCCTACCTCAGGGCACCACCACCACTTGAGGTTGAAAATTAAAATATTGTTTGTCCAACTCTATATAAGTAAAGATAAAACTATGGCTTCCCCTCCCCCTCCTCACCCCACAGGCTGTGATCTCTCCACTGGATAGTGTGCACCCTCCACTACAGGGCCCCGTTCCACGAAGCGATCTTAGACCTAAGATCACCGTAACTGCACAGCTAACATATGCACTTAAGGTGATATTAGCGCTAAGATCGCTTTGTGGAAAGGGGCCCAGATCTATATCGTTGCTACGGGCCTGCACAAAAAACGTGTTCAGGTCATACAATATCGTGGACCCAGTGTTCAGATTAAAACGTTTAGTACCGTAACGTGTTCAGGTCACACAATATCGTGGACCCAGTGTTCAGATTAAAACGTTTAGTACCGTAACGTGTTCAGGTCACACAATATCGTGGACCCAGTGTTCAGATTAAAACGTTTAGTACCGTAACGTGTTCAGGTCACACACTATCGTGGACCCAGTGTTCAGATTAAAACGTTTAGTACCGTAACGTGTTCAGGTCACACAATATCGTGGACCCAGTGTTCAGATTAAAACGTTTAGTACCGTAACGTGTTCAGGTCACACAATATCGTGGACCCAGTGTTCAGATTAAAACGTTTAGTACCGTAACGTGTTCAGGTCACACAATATCGTGGACCCAGTGTTCAGATTAAAACGTTTAGTACCGTAACGTGTTCGGGTCACACAATATCGTGGACCCAGTGTTCAGATTAAAACGTTTAGTACCGTTTAGGCCTGCACAAAAAACGTTTAGTACCGTAACGTGTTCAGGTCACACAATATCGTGGACCCAGTGTTCAGATTAAAACGTTTAGTACCGTTTAGGCCTGCACAAAAAACGTTTAGTACCGTAACGTGTTCAGGTCATACAATATCGTGGACCCAGTGTTCAGATTAAAATGTTTGGTGCGCCCCATGTCCATATATATACTCTTCCAAAAAAAGTAGGGGAACCTAAACTATTAATGTTAATATCAACTATTAGACCGAACATACGTTTTGACCACAAACATCCTAGTAAAGAACGTTCAGGTCTGTTTATCAACACACCGAAACACATTCCATAGTTTGCACATACATCCCGCAGTTGCCCCGTACACATACACGGGGTGTCATTCCTGATTTTGACAATTTCCAGGAAGGTCCATTAATCACTGTGGAACATTATTTCTGTCAATCTTTTTCATTCTGTTGATCATACAGTTGTTATTGTTTTGTTTTTAGTCATTTTTATTGTTTGAATTTGCAATTTACTGATAAAAAAACGTCAACTTTCAAATTTGACTTCTGACTCCAATCGTCCTTCAAGATCTTTGGTGGTCATAAAACCTACTGTAATACTGAACTACCGGTTGTAATGTTTGCCCAATTAATTCACTATTATTATATAACCTTTCCCCACAGCTAATATACCTTACAATTTTGGCAACTGTAAATTCTTATTAGAGTTGCCCTACTTTTTTGAAGAGTATATATAAAGTGTCGTACACCTTGTGTTGAGGTCCTATGGCCGTGCACCAAGTGTCGAGGTCCTAATGCCGTGCAACAAGTGTCGAGTTCATAATGCCGTGCCATGGTTTCTGCCAGAATTAAATATTTGGGTATGGCACTATGGAATTGAATATTTACAATGTGTGTGCTGCATACACCTGGTGTCCCCCAGAAAGAAAATGGGTTAGGTTTAGGGTTAGGGTTAAGAAAATCATACAGTTATGATGTCATTAATTTTGTCAAAAGGTTAACTTAAAAAAAAAAAAAATCTGCAAAAATATTTGGGAATGGTACTATACCCATTTTACCCTCTGGCAGAAACCCTGCGTGCACCATGTGTCGAGGTCATAATGCCGCGGACCATGTGTCGAGGTCATAATGCCGTGCACCATGTGTCGAGGTCATAAAGTGTCATACACCTTGTGTCTAGGTCATAATGTCGTGCAGCTTGTGTCGAGGTCATAAAGTGTACACCCTGTGTCCAGGTCATAATGTCGTATAACATATGTCGAGGTCATAATGCTGTGCCCCATGTGCTTAGAGCAAAGTGTATCGTACACCTTGTTGAAGTCATCGAGTGTTATTACTGATTAAAATACAATTACCTCAAGAGTAATATCCGTTCAAGAAGGCAATGGCCAAGACTAATTCACAAATTAACTACACAAGATAAGATCATTACAAACATTTCATTGCTGTTTAGCTTTCCCAAGAACAGTTTAATTATCTCGAAGTCGTCGGCAGGCAGCAAGCTTGAAAAGGGTTCATTTCGCGGACTAATTGTTTTAAATGAACACACGCAAAGAATTCTAAACAGATGTCTTTGATCAGGTATCTTCCAATTCCGTGCTTGCTGACAGATGAAGGCCATTATCTTGTAATTGTAATCCAAACTAACACAGATATATTAATGTGTACAAGATATACCTGTGATACAGTGAGAGCATTCGCGAATCACTGCTAAATGTGTTGATAAACGACGCCATCTTTCAGTTAATAAATTGATACGCCAGCTTTCAGTTAATACATTGATACACCTGTTTTCAATTAATAAATTGATACACCATCTTTCAGTTACTATATTGATACACCAGCTTTCAGTTAATACATTGATACACCAGCTTTCAGTTAATAAATTGATACACCAGCTTTCAGTTAATAAATTGATACACCAGCTTTCAGTTAATAAATTGATACAGTTGCTATTGCTTTAGGGGGAGTGTGTGTTTGTTTGTTTTTTAACGTTTTTTCGGTGTGTATCTATCTATCTATCTCTCTCTCTCTCTCTCTCTCTCTCTCTCTCTCTCTCTCTCTCTCTCTCTCTCTCTCTCTCTCTCTCTCTCTCTCTCTCTCTCTGTGTGTCTTTGTGTGTCTCTCTTTGTGTGTGAACCGGCCTCGGTGGTGTCGTGGTTAGGCCATCGGTCTACACGCTGGTAGGTACTGGGTTCGGATCCCAATCGAGGTATGCGATTTTTAATCCAGATACCGACTCCAAACCCTGAGTGAGTTCTCCGCAAGGCTCAATGAGTAGGTGTAAACCACTTGCACCGACCAGTGATCCATAACTGGTTCAACAAAGGCCATGGTTTGTGCTATCCTGCCTGTGGGAAGCGCAAATAAAAGATCCCTTGCTGCCTGTCGTAAAAGAGTAGCCTATGTGGCGACAGCGGGTTTCCTCTAAAAACAGTGTCAGAATGACCATGTGTTTGATGTCCAATAGCGATGATAAGATAAAAAATAATAACACATTTTCTTTCTTTCTTTTTGTGTGTGTGCGAGCGTGTGTGTGTGTGTTTGTGTTTGTTATTGTTGTTTTGGGGACGTGTTACTGTTTTTTGTTGGTTGTTTTTATGGGTTTTTAGTTTTTTTGTTTTGCTTGGGTGTTTTTGTTTTTTTGTTACCAAAAACATGCGAATGACAAACGTAAATATGTTTCATCCAAAATTTAGCTCTTACGATCATGTCCACCCACTCACCCAATCCACCCACTCACATTTCTTAGTAACTCGTCCCCTCCGATTACAGATAAAATGGCCAGTAAGTTCCGATTTTAATCAAATTGGTGAGTAATCTACCATGGAGCTACGTCTAGCTGCAGTTCCCCACTCTTTGAAATGTGTGTAATACACTGCGTTAGTGATTACTGTTACGTTTCTAGGGACTGTATAGGCCCTCGATATCCACGAGTAGAAAACACGACCCGCCTAATGGAACATAAAATTAATAAACGTCTCCCCATCACCCGTCTGTAAGGATTTATAAATGCGTTTAGTGGTTTTCACTTTGGTGGAAATAAGTTTTCCTTTTATTTCGTTGGTGTCTGCACATACATGGAACTGATCATCTGTGCGTTGCCAAGTAATTCATTGCATACAGAGAACTAAACTAATACGTTATACTGTCTGTAATTTTGGGTGTATAAAAAAACCGGATTCTACATCACAGTAAACCAAAACCCAATGATAACAGAACCCAAATAATAAAAATCCACAAAAAAAACAACACCCCAATAATGATAAATAAATAAATACAATTAGAAATCATAGAAAATTATATATATATATATATATATATATATATATATATATATATATATATGCATGTATGCGTGTGTGCGTGTGTGTGCGTGTGTGTATTTATTGTATCACAATTTCCTGTATTATTGTATTTGCAGACAGACATGAAAAATATGGTCAAATTAGTAGTATTTTTGCTTACATTTTGGTCTAAAAGTCCCTCTTATACTGGCCTTCCGATCCTCACTCTCGGGTTTCACAGTATGAGCTGTAAATATTTTAGACATTTTGCCTATAGATAGTACTAAACCAAATAACTTCCGGTTGGGTCAAAGATCGAGGTGCACCCAACTTTTAATAGAGAAGTTAACACCACAAGTCCTGTGATCGATGATAAATATGTGTGTTCCGGTTATAAAAAAAAAGTTTTTTCTAAGCAGGTGTCACGGGAATCCTACAATACCCGTAACTGAATAAAACACGATTATCCAAATGTCTCTCCTAACTGTATATCTATTTGATCTCTCTGTATCGGGCAGTTTAATACCCGAGTGGCTCGGCTCTAGGTATATCAGAGATAAGATCTTATATAAATATATATATGTAGCACGTTTAGTTCACTAGAAAACACAACAAAACACAATACACTTTAGAATCAGTATTAACTCTAACGCTGACAAATGTACTTGCCGCAGTAGTTAATTAACAACAACAATATAATAACAACCCAGAGCTAATCACTTAATTAGTTAATCACTAGGTGTCTAGTTTACACAATATTCTAATCACTTCACCGTGATACAACACACACACGTGTGATAATTGAGAAACGCTGCCAGGGGAACTTAATTAATAAAGGAATTACAACTATATTCCTAACTGGTTAATTTTTAATTAGCCCTTAAATACTCAGTCAGTAACCTTGTAATACAGAATTAATACTGGTACATATCACAATAAAGACAATAACCTACACTTTAACTAGGTCCTCTAGGATGACCGGCTAAGCTTTATCTTACCAAATACTCGTATAAATATATTAGAACAGTGAAGCCTACAATTTACTTCGTCAGATTACCGGAGACACTGTCTAAAGAATATTGGTATAATACAGTATTAAAATATTTAAAGTCACAACAGTCACATCAAGGTTATACAACAGAGCAGAAAAATATATTTACCAGTCCAGTCGGACAAACATTCCCCGGGAGCCTTCCATTGTTTCTCCTGATATATCTAAAATCCTATCTATTTATTCAAAAATCTCAGACTAGTCCGGAGACAGCGAAAATCGCCTGGGGGCACAACGCGGTACCTCACCTATCATGTATATTTCCATAACTCCCAGGGACGGTATTTTTTCTTAGCTGGCCAGACTTACTGTCGCCAGTTCGCTAGAATTACCCCGGTCGTAAAGCGCACTACCGGAGTTATTACGTAACTACTGGCCACATGGCCTCCCCACTGGTCTAAGTGCATATTGGGACGCAGCTCTACCATGTCGCGTGGGGGTATTACGTAACCAAGCTGCACACGGCCCTCTAAAACAATTAACATCGCCACAGGCGAAAAGATAAGAGCATGTCCCGTCACAGCAGGGTACCTGTAAAAAAAAAAAAAAAAGTACTAGAGTTTTGTGCGGAATTAGTGTAGTCTAATATGCTATCCATTATCTCTGAAATAAGCAGCTTGACCCACAGTTTGTTTTTCCTGATTCACTTTAAGGGTGGTAGTATTTATATCCGTAGATACGCTGCAGGTAGGAGTTTTAGCCACATATGTTATTATTGTCGTCTATGGGATTTGATTTGGTAGTATACACCCTGTAGGGTATCTCCACCAAATCACATCATATAGACGA
Organism: Gigantopelta aegis; assembly: GCF_016097555.1. Classification (NCBI taxonomy): domain Eukaryota; kingdom Metazoa; phylum Mollusca; class Gastropoda; order Neomphalida; family Peltospiridae; genus Gigantopelta; species Gigantopelta aegis. The sequence continues at coordinate 70,474,530 of NC_054702.1, forward strand.
CAGTAGTAGCATTTGAGACTAAAACTGCTACACACAGTGTTTTAATAAACATATATACCATGGATATAAATACTACCACCCCCTCAATCTTAAAAAAAAGGTATTAAGATGCTTTTTAACTACCCTAGTTCCACAAAAAAAAAAGTGTCCTCCTATATTTCAAGCACACTATTAGCTGGTAAATTGGCACTAAAAAGTAAAGTTTGTTTTATAGGCTACTCTTTTATGGATCTTTTATTTGCGCTTCCCACAGGCAGGATAGCACAAACCATGGCCTTTGTTGAACCAGTTATGGATCACTGGTCGGTGCAAGTTGTTTACACCTACCCACTGACCCACTCACTCAGGGTTTGGAGTCGGTATATGGATTAAAAATCCCATGCCTCGACTGGGATCCGAACCCAGTACTTACCAGTCTGTAGACCAATGGCCTAACCACGACGCCACCGAGGCCGGTAAATTGGCACTAATGCGAAACAGATTACAAGAATTTACTGGCCAGATGATACCACATTTTATGACAACAAAGCCTATCACATGTATCACCAATGACAGGAATGGTAGTGTTAACTGGAAAGTGCTCGCTTCAGATGCTTGCGTTGCAGGATCAAACCACCTCGATGGATCCATTCAATTGATTGGGGTTTTTTCTCGTTCCAACCAGTGAACGATAATTTGTTAAAGGTTGTGGTATGTGCTTTCTTGTCTGTGGGAAAGTGCATATAAAAGATCCCTTGCTACATTAGGAAAAAATGTAGCGTGTTTCCTCTGATGACTATGTGTCAGAATTACCAAATGTTTGACATCTAGTGGTGCTCTAGTGGTGTCGTTAAACAAAACAAACTTCTTGGGGGGGTTTTGGGGGGTAGTAGGGTGGTAATTGTCGGGGGCACCAGGAACGTTGACGCGCTCAGATACAATTTAGTGTAGTGCTACCTTTAATGCCCCACATATTGCTTTTCAATTGTGTGTGTGTGTGTGTGTGTGTGCGCGCGCGCGAGTGTGTGTATCTGTGTGCGAGTGTGTGTGTGTGTGTGTGCGCGCGCGCGAGTGTGTGTGTGTGTATCTGTGTGCGAGTGTGTGTGTGTGTGTGTGTGTGTGTGCCGCCCCCCCCCCCCCCCCCACACACACACACTTTTTGGTACCTTCCTACGCCCGTATTCCACTAGCTATTTGTGACGAATGACCGTCTCGAAGAGTACATGTGACTGACATTTGATATCATCAAGTATTCTTCACACCTCTTCTTAGTCAAACCAACCCTAATGGGACGATGGCTAGGCATTTCGGCGTAAATGTGGATAAACACTCCGGTATCTTCCATCTAAATTGCATTATCTATTCGAAATATGAAACTAGGCGCTTTCAAACCATGTAATTTCAGATCAATTCTAAACACGTGATTTATAGACGAGATCACGCGCGATTACCTTAATGATCCGCAAGGACAAACGTAATCGAATAACTTTGATGTGAATATTTATGAAGTGTAACTGAAACTGCTCTAGGATGTGTTCAAAACAGCCAGCCAGCCAGCCAGCCAGCCAACCAGCCAGGCAGATCTAACAATAATAACTGAATTTCAAGATATGTTTTAAAGAGACAGACCCAGGTTTTTAAACACTACGGCGTATTTTTCACCATTAGAGCCGGTTTGTTAATAATTGAAATTAAACGTTGTTTTCTTTTTATTGTTTAGGCTATCCATTTCCGTACATCCAGACTGTTTCTGGTCATCATGGTGTTTGTAATATCACGTTTTGCAGATTAATCAAACTTAGTTTCAATTTTCACGGGTCTGCGATATAAGGGTATATATCAAGACATAATATAATATATCTTGAAAACGAATATAATTTTTTTTAAAAAGAAAAGAAAGGAAGTTCGCTTTCGAAAGATTCATTTCAGGCGTAAAATAAATATATTAATCAAGAAAGACACATGCTTTTATAATTGTTTTTTCACGAATTCATTCATTCATTCGTTCGTTCATTCATTCATTCGTTCGTTCGTTCGTTCGTTCGTTCGTTCATTCATTCATTCATTCATTCATTCATTCATTCATTCATTCATTCATTCATTCATTTTTATCTTTTTATAGCCTGCCTACAGTACTACCCAAGAGAAGAGAAGAACCTTCGATGGTATATTGTACTCGTGTTACGCCCTGTTCTCTTATTTTGCATTCACGTTGCTACTTTGATCCACAGTCAATTTGTATTGTTTACATACAATTATGTACACAATTTATATTGACGATAGTGATTCAAAGCTACATACCACACACACACACACACACACACACACACACACACACACACACACACACACATATACACACACACACACGCACACTACATTCACACACTACAAGCACACACACACGCAAACACACACAGAGAGAAACATACACACACACACACACACACACACACACATATATATACACCCACACACACTACAAGCACACACTACAAGCACACACGCAAACACACACAGAGAGAAACACACATACACACACACACATACACACACACATACACATACACACACACACACACACACACTACAAGCACACACACGCAAACACAGAGAGAGAGAAACACACACACACACTACAAGCACACACACGCAAACACAGAGAGAGAGACACACACACACACACACACACACTAAAAGCACACACTACAAGCACACGCACGCAAACACAGAGAGAGAGAAACACACACACACACACACACACACACACACACACTACAAGCACGCACTACAAGCACACACACGCAAACACACACAGAGAAACACACACACTACAAGCACGCACTACAAACATACGCAAACACACAGAGAAACACACACACACACACACACACACACTACAAGCACATTGCAAACACTCAGAAAAACACCCAGAAGAAAGAAAAAAACCCCACACACTACAAGCACACACACACACACACACACACACACACATACTACAAGCACACACACAAGCACACACACACACACACACATAAACACACACACACACACACACACACACTAAAACACACACACACTACGAGCGCACACACTACAAGCAAACACACACACACTACAAGCACACACACACACACACTACAAGTACACACACACACTACAAGCACACACACACACACACTACAAGCACACACACACACACACTACAAGCACACACTACAAGCACACACACGCAAACAGAGAGAAAGACAGAGAAACACACACATACACACACACACACACTACAAGAACACACACACACACACACACACACAAACAAACACACACACTACAAGCACACACACACACACTACAAGCACACACACGCAAACACACACACGCACACACAGAGAGAGAGAGAGAAACACACACACACACACATACACACTACAAGGACACACACACACACACTACAAGCACACACACACACTACAAGCACACACACATACACACACTACAAGCACACACACATACACACACTACAAGCACACACACACACACACACACTACAAGCACATACTACAAGCACACACTACACGCACACACACGCAAACACACACACACACACTACAAGCACACACATGCAAACACACACACACAATACAAGCACACACCACAATCACACACACACACACACACACAGTACAAGCACACACTACAAGCACACACTACAATCACACACACACACACACACACACACACAAACAAACACACACACTACAAGCACACACACACACACTACAAGCACACACACGCAAACACACACACGCACACAGAGAGAGAGAGAGAAACACACACACACACACATACACACTACAAGGACACACACACACACACACTACAAGCACACACACACACTACAAGCACACACACATACACACACTACAAGCACACACACATACACACACTACAAGCACACACACACACACACACTACAAGCACATACTACAAGCACACACTACACGCACACACACGCAAACACACACACACACTACAAGCACACACATGCAAACACACACACACAATACAAGCACACACCACAATCACACACACACACACACACACAGTACAAGCACACACTACAAGCACACACTACAATCACACACACACACACACACACACACTACAAGCACACACTACAAACACACCCAGTACAAGCACACACACACACACACACACACACACACAGTACAAGCACACACTACAAGACGCAAGCACACAGTACAAGCACACACTACAAGCACACACACAGTACAAACACACACTACAAGCACACACTACAAACGCACACACACACACTACAAGCACACACTACAAGCACACACACACACACACACACACACACACACACACTACAAGCACACAGTACAAGCACACACTACAAGCACACACACACACTACAAGCACACACACACACACAGTACAAGCACACACTACAAGCACACACACACTACAAGCACACACTACATGCACACACACAAACACACAACACACACACACACACACACAGTACACACACACTACAAGCACACACTACAAGGACACACTACAAGCACAAACACACATACTACAAGCACACACACACACAGTACAAGCACACAGTACAAGCACACACTACAAGCACACACACTACAAGCACACACTACAAGCACACACTACAAGCACACACACACACAGTACAAGCACACACTACAAGCACACACTACAAGCACACACACTATAAGCACACACTACACGCACACACAGTACAAGCACACACTACAAGCACACACACACGCACAAACACAAACACACACACACACACACTACAAGCACACACACACAGACACACACACACACACACACTACAAGCACACACTACAAGCACACACATACGCACATACACACACACTACAAGCACACACACACATAATACAAGCACACACTACAAGCACACACACACACACACACAGTACAGGCACACACACACACACACACACACACACACACACTACAAGCACACACACACACACACAGTACAAGCACACACAGTACACGCACACACTACAAACACACAGTACAAGCACACACTACAAGCACACACACGCACGCACACTCACTCACACTACAAGCACACACACACACACACACACACTACAAGCACACACAGTACACGCACACACTACAAACACACAGTACAAGCACACACTACAAGCACACACACACACACAGTACAAGCACACACTACAAGCATACACACACACGCACATACACACACACACTACAAGCACACACTACAAGCACACACACACTACACGCACACATGCACAGACACACAAACTATAAGCACACACTACAAGTAGACACATTCAAACACACACTACAAGCACACACTACAAGCACACACACACACACGCACAGACACACACACACTACAAGCACACACTACAAGCATACACACACACACACACACACAGTACAAGCACACACTACAAGCACACACACAAACACACACACACTAGAAGCACACACACACGCACAGACACACACTACACGCACACAGAGACACACACACACACAATACACACAGACACATCAAACACATGCACACCACGCGCACGCACACACACATGAACACACACACATCGCGTACGCACACACACCACGTACGCACGCACACCATGCACACACTAGCACACACACACACCACGCACACACACACACACACACACACACACACACACCAGGGTTAGGGGATTTGGGGTAAACTCACCCTGTTCAAACTAATTTTCTCTCCCCCACCCCCCACCCCCCACACAATATATTTTTCATGGAGAATGACTGAAACACACGCATAAACTTCGCACACTCCAGTATAGGGTCTTGCACACGCGAGTGCATATGCTACAAATTCTTAAGTTCTAGCCCTGCATTAACCACTGTTAATCCGTCTTAGACAGACATTCGATTTAATGGCGAACTCAAAAGGTATAATTTATTGTTAAGTGGATACAAGCAGAAGCATGTACTGCAATAAACAACTTACATAATTCATGTTGTTAAGACAAAGATGGACATTTTACATTAAGGCTATAAACAACAATTACTCCAATGTGTAAATTTGCTTATGTGTATATTCCGAGTCTCTCTTTGTGTAGACCATAAGATAGACAGGTTGTTATTGCAAAGAAACAACAAGCCACATAAAGTATGTGCTGCACTTGCGGTTGGACCAACTCAAGAAAAGAATATCGAGCCAAGAGATACAGTAATCAACATTAAAAAAATGGCTTCATAATTTCTGAATTGACAGGAAGTTTTTTTTGAGCCAGTCTGTGTTAAGCTGTCTGGTGTTTTGTTTTTTCTTCAAACCAATGGAAAACTGGATTCGTTGCCAGTTAAATGAGTGGGCAGCGACCATTCTACAAATATATCAGTTTGAAGATAAAATACATGTCCCAATGGATGATAAAACCGAAGAAAGTAACAAATGAATTTAAAAAGAAATATTCTCCCAATTGTGCTTAAGCCATTAATGAATGCAACATTCTCATCATTGTATCACAACTCCCATGACATTTATTTACATAGGAAAAGTTTGTACTCTCTGACAGTGATGTTACAGTGTGTGTGGGTGAGCCATACTAGACACAAGAATGTGATGCCAGTTTTGCGACATTCCGAGCTCTTCTTCATGGGTGAGAAGGGTGCTTTCTTCTCACGCTAGATGAAGAAAATATCTCTTCCAGACTGTTTAATCCACCATTTGGTTTAACTGGTGACCCATCCTACCTTTTAAAACATTTTGAAGGATTGGCCCCTGAACTCCCACCTCAACCTAATCTCTCTTCCCTTGTTGATGCGAAACACTTTGTCTACAATCTATATATTACACATGCATGTACGCGTGCGCTTAGTCCATGGCTGTATGCTTCTGTTACGACCTGGGGCCTAATACACAAAAGTCTCTAGGCTCTGTTAGACAACAAAGCATCCTTTGCAAGTCTTTTAGCATTGCACTGCGAGATCGCAAAATTGCTAGAGTTTAGTGAATTAGGCCCCTGGACAATTAGACTTACTCTGGCTAACATAATACAATGTTCATCTGCATGCTTCCCTCTCTCCTACGTCGCTATTTTGTTTTGTACCTTGCATTTTTTCAGTTCTTTAGTTTCATTTCAATATCAAATTTCTGTTTTTCTAATTCGCGTTCCATCGTGAGCAGATGAAAACAGAAAATGGAATGAATGAATGAATGAATGAATGAATGAATGTTTAACGACACCCCAGCACGAAAAATACATCGGCTATTGGGTGTCAAACTATGGTAATGCAAATAAATAAAGTGATGATTAACATCAATATAAAAATTCAAGGTTTAAACAAAAACAGTGTAAAGAACTGTACAAAAATATAAATACAAATATCACAGAATTTTACGGACACCGAATTTTACTCTAAACTTCAATTTGTGCTGTATTGGCCATTCTCAAAGAGAATGTTACACCCCTGCACCACGGTGAGGTTACAGCACGCGCAGGGGACAGAAAATGGAGTTGAATTTCAAGTGAATCAAAATTTTGCTTAGGGTTCGCATGATGAATTTACATATGGAGCAAATTTGCATGCGAGTAAATATGTTTGCACGACCTCAGGACTAGACGCAAATATTTTCCTTGGGCAACTTTACTCATGTGAGCAAATCCGTTCGTATAACATAGATTTACTTATGTGAGTAAATATACTTAAATAAGTTTTGTTTGTTTGTTTAACGACACCTTGAGCACATTGATTAAAATCATCGGCTATTGAGTGCCAAACATTTAGTGGAACAAATATCTGGGGCTATCTTTCAACGGGGTGGTCTACGGAGTATAACATTTATTATTATACACCAAAATGTTCGTCTTAGTCTGTAGTTTTCAAATCCTGTGTTTGGCACCTTGGCAAACCTTGCATAACTCCACGATTCAAGATGGCGTTCAAGATGACCGCCATTTATAAAAATGAACCCTAAAATTATAAAATATGTCTAATTCTCTTTCTATGCATCAAATCTGGTATTTAAATGAATCAGCGACTGTCAAAATGGTAAATGAGTATATCTTTAGAAAAAAGTAATATTATTTCAATAAATGAATCAAAATGGCTGCCAAAACATACCAAATGATGGCAACCCAATCTTACTACCTTACGTACAATAATTATTGTTGCATTTTTATTATTTGTTTTGTAATTGGGCATATTTTTGAGACATATGGCTACAAAATACATTAATTATGCATGTTTTAAGGTCAGAAATGTTTCTTTATACATATCTTTTCTTAGAGGTTTTGGAGAACTGCAATCAAGCTAATCAGGTAAATTTCATATCAGCAAGTATTTTGTTAACAATAGTTTGTACTGGACAAATGAGAGTACATTTGCAGTTGGAGTGATTGATTTGCAGTTGCAGTTGTAGTTTGGAGCTAATGAGTTATCTTTCTACTATTTACATTTGGAATTGGCACAAAAAAGCAGACGACACCTGGAAATTCACAGTTATGTAATATTTAGTGCAAGGTGTTACTATTAACTGTCTGGCTTGCACTCCAGTATACTACCTGCCTGTCCACGATTTACATAAGTAGATACATGTACCAAAAAGGACTTTGTAATGATGCTTATTTTGTTTTTGTTTTGGGAAACCTAAAATGGATTGGCACGTGACGTATAAAATTAGCATATGGTCACAATAAACTGCCCAAAACATTTTCCAAGTAATACGATTGACAATGCAAAACAGGTCGCATGTAGTTTATCACTCAGTTTGAAAATATTAATTCCATGATCATCATTTAGGTATTCCTATTTCTATATAAGAATTTCTAAAAGCTTTTGTCAGAAAAAATTCAAATATATGAAAATTATTATATGCAGATATTGGTCAGTTTTGTAAGTCAATGGACATTAAAATAGCTGGATAACTGAATCACTGAAGTTCTCACTTTTTCAGACAATAACTCACATAGGCAGAAAGTAAAGCTCACAATTACAAGATGCATTTAATACAGAAACGGTGATTTTGATTACTGAAACAATATACAGAATATATATCATGGATGAGAACGACCAAAGTGAAACAACACCGAACGACAGGATATTTGAATCTGATAGATGTTTGTCAATTAAGGTGATAAGCTTATATTGGGAGCGGCTGATAGTTGGGATCACAACGAACGGCCCACTCATACGATGACCCCTGTCTTAGTATCTCCAAAGATTGGCGACAAAGTATCTTTCCAACGAATACCCAGGATACAAGACAGAACTTTCGATGTATCGTCAGTACCAGGTAAAAAGGTTAAGATGTTTGTAGGTAGCCCTGTACTGTAGCATGTGAATGTAAAGCTGCAGTCGTTACTGATGAAGATTCTGATGCCACAATATGCACAAATGTCCATACTATACTGAGTCAAATTAAAAACTTCACAATCTAAAATTTGAATAAAGTCAATGGGTGTTGAAAGCAGGTATTTTTCAGGAATAAATATTGTAATGGCAATGTCTACACTCCATTTGAAACCATCACAGCCCACGTGACACGATCCATAGCACGTGCACAGCACCATTGAGGCAAAAGTGGTTTTGCACGTGCCACTGGTCACGTGACTACAAGCATACGTTTTTCATCGTTACTTGTTTACAGTAGTCAGACACAACGAAAAAATTATATTTGTTACGACCTGTTTATATGCTACAACTGACAAATGTGCAGCGTGAACGTGCCGTCGGCATGTTGCATGCGGGAATGTCAGTAACTGACGTTGCAAGAGCGTTGGGTTGCAGTTGATAGGCAATTTATGAACTGCGGACACGAGTACAACAAACGGGCACCACAGCTGATCGCCTCCGACACATTTTATTTTACGGTTATATGACGTCGGACATATGGTTAAGGACCACACAGATATTGAGAGGAAACCCGCTGTCGCCACTTCATGGGCTACTCTTTTTCGATTAGCAGCAAGGGATCTTTTATACGCACCATCCCACAGACAGGATAGCACATACCACGGCCTTTGTTGTACTAGTTGTGGTGCACTGGTTGGAGCGAGAAATAGCCCAATGGGTCCACTGACGGGGATCGATCCCAAACTGACTGCGCATCAAGCGAGCGCTTTACCATTGGACTACGTCTCGCCCCCTCTTTCTTTGGACGTCATACAATAAAAAAAATACCTTATTTAACAGGTTATTCTGTCATATTTACTAATTAGTCAAGATAAACGGTTGTGAAGTTTTTAATTTGACTCGTAATATTCTTTGTCATGTTCACAGAGGGATATGGCAGTGAATCAGACTAAGACAATTAAGCTTGGAGCATACTGCTTCATTTCAATTACTGAAGACTGAACATGTGTGATTTGATTTGATGTTAACTTCCCAGTTGGTGGATAAGTGTTTTATATGTTATCATTTTGTGATAAGCTTAGTTCAGAACAATGGTTAACAAACGTATTCCCTAGTTAGTTGACAAATAAACATTTCATAAGAGACCAGGAACTGTATCGGTCCATAACAATGGATAATTAGAGCAATAAAGATAAGAAAGTTTTTTCAATGTATTTTTGTCAGATTCCATGTCCTTTTCAGGAATACAGATCCATGCTTTATAGGCAACTCTCGATACTTTCAAGGCTAATGCTATTTTTCTTTATGGTATGAAATACCATTTATACGTAACTGGGCAAACTTTAACCAAACATATTGATATTTGGGGAAATTAAGTTGAACAAAACGTGTTTTGTTTTATATAATTGCTGTTGACAGCCATATTGGATGTATTTTTACGAACCATATCCAATAATTAATGAGAAACCAGACATAGCGTTCATGCAGACAGTACTAGGAATACATTTAAGAGCATTTGCAATCATTTTAAAATAAATTGCTCCATTGGGAAGCTCTCGGAGGCAACCAGTGTGACTTGAATGTAAAATTCTTATTTTTTTGGTCACCATATTGGACGCCATCTTGAATTATGGAGTTATGCAAGGTTTGCCAAGGTGGCAAACACTGGATTTGAAAACTAGAGAACAAGACGAACATTTTGGTATATAATAACAAATGTTAATTTGACAATTTTAACATATAGTCTAAGAAAGGAAACCCGCTACATTTTTCCATTAGTAGCAAGGGATCTTTTAAATGCACCATCCCATACCGAATAGCACATACCACAGCCTTTGATATACCAGTCGTGGTGCACTGGCTGAAACGAACGAAAAATAGCCCAATAAGCCCACCGACGGCAATCGATCCCATACCGACAGCGCATCAAGTTAGCGTTTACCACTGGGCTACGTCCCGACCCCCTCAGAATATAGCCATATGTATAATTTTGCTAAGGGTCCGCATAACGAATTTGCTTTTGCACGAGCTCGGGACTAAATACAAATATACTCTTTAGGTAATTTTACTTATGTGAGCAAATGCTTTAAACAAATTCGAAATAAATTAGTTTTAATAAGTGCGTCTGAAAATCGCAATGAAAAAAATTGTATCTGGTATATATGCCCAGTTTATAATAAAATATACTTATATGAGTACACAGGTGCATGCGTTTGAGGTATAACATAGAATTATTTTGACATTTGGTCTAGAGAAAGAGTGGAAACCGGTAGCAGCCACAGAGGCTACTTATACGGAAGAAGCTGCAAAGTCTTTTAAATAAAATGCAGAACCTACCATGGTCTGAACCCCACCCCCCCAAATTCTAGTTCACCGAGGCTGATCAATCCTGCTATTCACCCGCCGGCACGGGCGTAGGAAGATGACAAAACGTGTGTGTAAAAAACATCGCTGCTCCCACAGTGTGTGTGTGTGTGGGGGGGGGGGGGGGGGGGGGGACGTGCACCCCTTGCCCCTCCCCCCGCGTCCTACGCCAGTGCACCGCACTTTAGGCAAGTGATCTATGACTGGGCTCCATCCTACTCTGATAAACAAAACAAAAAACAGATAGTGAAAACAACAAATATCGGTAGCTTATTCACTGTTTTATTACTGCCTGGTGTATAATCTGATTATAAGTGCGACAGCCAGCTAGAAAGACAATACAATCGTGAAAACTAATCTGGTACAAATCAGTAACACAATAAAAACTAGTTTTCACTTTCGTTTTCGTAATATTAGTAAATACGCTGGATAGTGCACCGACAAGGAAAAGTATAATTATATAGACCTAATGAACAATGCACAATAATGGGAATCTAAATTATTGGAAGCAAAACACAAGGTACTTTAGAAAAGTACTACAACACTGGAAGCCAAGTACCTACAAAATGTAATGAAGTGACAGAAAAGAAAGAAAAAATTGAAAAATGATATGATCAATGTAAATGTACAGCAATGTATTGGTCAGTCACCGAGACATTAACATTAATAATTAAATCGAATCTTAAATATAAAGCCTTTCATAATCATAGATAAATAAAAATATTTGTACACATTACAAGTAGTTTGTCTTTCATTTTTTTTACATTATTTTTATTTTAATTTAAAATGTATTTCACTATTGCGATTCTCAAATAATGTTTAACATTTTGTAGTAAAATCTGATGCAATGCTGACCAGCAGACATGGCACCCAGGACAGGATACAAAAATATTTTCCTTGAGTTGAAGAACCATAAAAATATGGGGAGGAAGTAGTTGCCCCCCCCCCCCCCCCCCCCCCCCCCACACACACACACACGCACACACCAGCCTTGGTGGTGTCCTGGTTAAGCCATCAGACATAAGGCTGGTAGGTACTGGGTTCACAGTCTGGTACTGACTCCCATCCAGAGCGAGTTTTAACGAACTCAATGGGTAGGTGTAAGACCACTACACCCTCTTTTCTCTCAGAAACCACCAACCCCCATGTCCTGGACAGACAGCTCAGATAGTTGAGGTGTGTGCCCAGGACAGTGTGCTTGAACCGTAATTAGATATAAGCACGAAAATAAGTTGAAATAATAATAATGCCCTGTATTATTTATAACTACATGTACCACGTTTGTCTAGCTGGAGAAAACTACATTACTATGCCTAGGTACAGCTCTACAATGTTGGGTAAAGGTCTATAATTAATAAAGTCAAAATCTGGTTTTGTTTAACACCACCACTGGAGCACACTCATTTATTAATCATCAGCTATTGGATTAGATCATCCTGACACACAAGTCGGAGCAAACACGTTACATTTTCCACCATCAGTTACAAGGGATCTTTTATATGCACTTTCCACAAGGACAGGACAGCACATATCACGGCCTTTGTTACACCAATCATGGAGCACTAAATGGGATGGGGGGAAAAAAAAAACAATCAGAGAAAGGGTCAACTGAGGGAGTTCGATCCTATGAGCAAATCACCTTAGACGAGCGGTTTATCAACAGAGTTGGATCAGCCCAGATGATTAATAAGACGTACATGACGTAGACTCAATGTTGCAGTCACACCCATGTTAAGCAATCACCAACAGTATCAAACATGGCTGCTTAATACAAGCCAATTAATATTAGACGACTTGGGAGAACAAAATAAGTGTTCTCTTAACACAGATGACCGCTAGAGCAGACCCGCTGAACTGTCTTTAATAATTATTTCAACTGTGTAAACCACTTTAGTCAAGACAGTTTCAACAGACTGAGTAATATACTACAGAAAGTTAGTGGTGAAAAGGTTAATAAAATTAAATTTGATGGTACATAAAAATAATCTCCTAGGATATAGGCATAACCTTCGTCAGACCTACAAATCCTTGCGAGAATCGTTCGTTTACACAGAAATGATAGGGTGGAGTGGTCATAAAAAGGTGTTTGGCTGCTAACACAATACATTTTTTAGATACATATGACCCTGAGATATCAACCACAACCCTACCCCCTGAAAAACAGAAAAATGGCAAAACAATTTTTTTTTAAATAAATAAACCCTCAAACCCCACAACAACGTATGTAACCCAAGTATAAATCAATTAGCATAATCTATATGCTATCTGAACAAAGTTAACGTCCACCCCTAATAATTGATGTACATGTATTGAGAACAATATATAATTTTAGTGCATTATTCAACCGATATTAATATCAGTGCATTATTTAACCAATATTAAGTACACACTATAGAATCTGACCGATTATGAATCATGCTACAGATAGCAGAATTTGAATGAAATCTGAACATATATAGTTACCTTTCTTCTAAAAATAAATTTAAATTCGCTACATGATCAAGATGGTTAAACAGTTACATTCTACTAACAGCCACAAGAATACAAACACAAAGACACATTAAATACACATGTCACTTACTACACATCAGTAAACAAAGGTGTTTTTTCAGTTTTACCACAAAATAAACCTAAATATTTAACAACCAAAAAAAATGACCCATTCATGTTTTGTATGAAACAACATGAATTTGTGTAAGTCTAACAAAAACAAATGAATCATGCATAGATCGAAACATTATTAACACGCTAAATTTTAACACAATGTGCATCAAATGCCAATATTTGCATAGTTCTACAAACTCTACTGTAACAAAATTAATAAAGAGAAATGTTTAGACCTAGGTGTACTATAGCTTTTGTCAGCGTTGTTTTGGGGATGAATCATGCAATATGCACTGCAATAAAACTTCTGCCCCAAGTCGGGCCCCTGGCATTCAGAGACGGGACTTGGGATAGACATGCTTGAAACCTTAGTGGTATAGGAGCATGATAAAACTTACAAGACAAGGCAATAAAATGATGAAGAAAGAATGAAAACACAGCAGATGAATCTGCTACTTAATAATGGCACCTTATAACAATTACTCATCTATTATCAAAATAGAAACTTTTAAAATCGAGACTGATTGTACAGTTTAATTAAATGCTTTATTTCCCATTTGTGGGCAATGACTTAAGTGCAAATAACACAAGTTTTCTTTAAAATAGACCACGAACACAATCAAAAGAAATATATTGATACAATATTGCACTATATAACACGTAAATAATAATGATTTTTAAACATCTACCAAAGAAAGCCTCACTCAATGCTTAAAATTACTTTTAAATTCTAATCATTTACAGTTTAATTAGGTATCAAGCCAGCAAATCTCTCTAAATACTATTAAATAATAAATTTGGAGTAAACTTTAAATATTTGTAATTTAGCAAGGCCATATAGAATTAATGCAGAATTGTTAGGGTTTCCTCAAATTTTAACAAAAAGAAAGAAAAAAAGTATTTCCATAGAATTATGTCTTACCTACCATAAATGTATTTGATGTTGCTGAAATTGCATCCATACATGTATTTGTTAAATATAATAATAATAAATAATTAAACTTCTGTTTATATTCATTACAATATAACATTATCCCATTGGTCAACCCATAGCAATTATAGCAACAGGAGTTTGTTCATGTCTTAATGAACGTAAACATTACGTCATCAGGGAATCGTCTGATGATGTCATCTCATATGGCCAAATTATCTTATTAACCATTTTTGTTTATGGACCAAAAAATAATTCAAAATAAATTATGAACTTTTAACATTATTATTTGTATGTTTCAAATTTAATTATAAGGATCGTCTGTTATTTCTTTTACGTTCATCAAGGTATGAACAAAACAAAAAAAGTCATTCGCAAATTTATGCGAGAAGGCATCGCCAATTCACACAGTTTGCAGAATAATTTGTTTTGATTCATATTCCGATGAAAGTAAAAGAAATAACAGAACATCCGTAATTAAATTATTTAAAAAATTAAACCTCAAACACAACAAAAAGTGGATTGAAATTATAATATAATGAATGTTTCATATGCATGGTAATCAAGAGCTATAAGTTTCATTGATATAGAACTTGTGAGCTAAACTTGAACTTTAACATTAAGTAAATGCAAAAGTTGATGTCATCACTGCTGGTGGAAAAGTAATACCTATATCTCACCTTTTCACTTTGGAACAGCGAGACAAAATACTGCACAATTAATTCAGTTGAAAATTCCATAACTGAACAAAATGCTTAACCATTATTTTTTCAGTACGTTATTACCAACACTGTTCAACCTATTTTGGTATATATGAAACTAATCCCTTGGCTCCTGTTTACGATGTCAAACTGTCGGTCAGTTTATGTCGATGGATCTGAACATGTATATCAGCTGTCTTCATTCTTTATGATATAATTTTTAACTTTCAAAACATGATTGTTGGTCAATATCCAGCCCCCTCACACACAAATAATTAAACTCACTGCTATTGTAAATCAGGTTTATTATCTATAGGTATATATGTAATAATTTTCAATTGTCATTTGTTTGTTATGAAAACTGGGGGAGGAGAAATGTGAACAAGTCAAAGATTAGCTTAATGTATAAAAAGAAATATAATATTTGAAACGTTTTGTGACCAAAACCCTGATAAAGCCGATGTTCTAAGCTGTATATATAAATATATCTACATAAGACAGTGAATATCTACAGTCTACAAACCACATGTACACTTTTCAAAGCTACAAAGGTAATACACCTGCACTGTCAACCACAAGTTACTGGTTGCTAGGAGTACCTACACAATATACAATGCACAAGATTCTACAAACACAAAGATACAATCATGGCTAATCGGCTTTTGGGAAAATGTGAAAGTTAAAAAAAAGAACACTTAACAACACTTTACTTCATATCAAACACAAGATAATTATGTAATTATAAACTGCTGGAGTAAAAAAAAAGAAGAAGAAATGTGTGAGATAAAAAGCATACATATGTACCTCCCCATTATCCTACATGGAAATAACATTAAAAACATACAAACTGCAATTAAGTTAATAAATATACAGTATGAGAATTAATGATGTATTAAGAATTGTAATTTTGGTTCTGGTTTCTGGGGTCAAAATGATACCCAAATGAACTGCTAAGATGCATCAAAAAATAATTCACAAAGAAATTACATTAATCAAGTGTGTATCAGATCATGTTTATGACATACATACTTCTAACTTGAATGTAAGAATAAGATACAAAATTACAATAAACACAGTTTAATAAAAGAACCCAAAATATTTATGCTTTTTGTTGTTTAACCTGTTTAAAATATTGGTAAGCTTTAAATACTAGTGACCGTAGCAAGGTCATATAGAAAAACATATGGTGCTTTTTATGTCATCCCAGCCACAAGACCAATATTTAAAAAAACATGGTGTGTGCTGTCTTATTCGGATAAAGGAGTGAATATAAAAGACCCTGTGATATTAATAAAGTCTGTTTGAACACCATTAGAGCACATAATTATCATCAACTATTGAACGTCAAACACTTGGTTATTCTCACATGTAGTCTGCACAGTTGCATATATCACGGAATCTTATTTTGACCCCATATATTCTAGATCATATATAACAAAATCTGTATTGATATTTTCACCCGACAGCCGCTTATTAACAATTTACGAGTACTAGTTACATGCAAGTGTTACATTAAACACTAACTGTTTTCCTATCTATATACATGTACATTTATTATTCTTATTATTGATTGCAACACTTTTCCAAATGACCTCAGAAAGAAAGTTACTCGGCAAATGTTCTAATCTCTAAAGCTACTTGGCAGTGAACAATTCCAGTGTGTACTATACAGTATATTATGCTACACACAAAGGTAAATTAGTTACGTTGCACTGTTTCGTACAAAAGTAACTAAAATAATGTACAATACAGATTACAACTGTTCACCAACTTGGCATCGAGAACATGGGATACACCACCAGACAATAAAACATTCACATTTAAATACATATACATCACGACTGGTGTCGATACACTTACTATAAAAACAAACCCGTTAGTCGGTTTAAAAAGGACACTCATATTTAAAGATTTTCTTTTCAAGAAAACATAACACAGCAATAAAATGTGTTAAAATGGCAATTGAATGTGAAATCGATGATACTGAACAGACACATCAACACACATCTTCCAACATAATTTTAATGACCGCAATGTTTAACTGCCATATATATATATATATAGTGATAATGATTAAAGAATATACAATGTATTAAAAATAACCCAACCCACCTGATGTATTGCTATAATCACTGTGCTACCATCATAAACAGTTCAAAATATACAGTCCAGTATTCCATAGCTTATCTGCATACCCACATCAACTGCCAGTATACCCACATTTAACTGCCAGTATACCCACATTAACTGCCAGTATACCTACATTAATTGCCAGTATACCCACATAAACTGCCAATATACCCACATTCACTGCCAGTATACCTACATTAAGCGTCAGTATACCCACATTAACTGCCAGTATAATGCTGTATTATTAACTACATATACATATAAAATATTTACAACTTTCCAAACACTGGTGTTTGAATAGGCTGAAGATCACTTGATAACCTCAGACTCTTGACATCAAACAGGTTTATGTTGCAATGTCAGCAACTTATCCAGGATTTATCCAGAATCCCATGTCTAATGGTATTGGGAAAATGCACGAGTAAATCATACTTGGGATATATTTTCAGCCTGCTGAATAATGCAGTACACAACTATTAAATTAATTGATTAGAACCGTCATAATTAAATATATAATATTGGGACTTTTTAGCAGAGAAATTGTGGAATTTTCAGTGCCCATGTTCAGACCCACAGAATGCCTGGATAAATGCCTGAATGTGGTCAAGGAATATTACATTTTTTAATTTTATTATTATGTTCCATGAATATTGAATATAAGTGTAAAGTAACTCAGAATTTTCATAAATAGAACCCTACCATAGGAGGGCCCTAAAGCATATCTTAAAATGTCCTAGAGTTTAGCATCAAATAGTTTATATCGAGTCATATTTTGTTTATTATGATAAGGAAATTAGACAAAGTATTTTGCAATCATGTAATTTCTGTGTATAGTAGATCGTACTTACTCCCCACCCTACAAACAAACAAAAAAGAGGGAAAAAAAGTAAATGTGTTTCAATCTTCCTGCAAGTCAAAGTTAAAAAAAAATGTTTTATTTAACAACACCACTAGAGCACACTGATTTATTAATCATTGGCTATTGGATGTCAAACATTTAGTAATTTTTGACATATAGTCTTCAAGAGGAAACTCGCTACATTTTTCCATTAGTAACAAGGGATCTTTTATATGCACCATCCCAAAGACAGTATAGCACATACCACAGCCTTTGATATACCAGTCGTGTTGCACTGGTTGGAACGAGAAATAGCCCAATGGGCCCACAGATGGGATTCATTCCTAGACTGACTGCATATCAGACGAGCGTTTTACCACTGGGCAACATCCCACCCCTCCTGCAAGTCAAAATCATGGTTTAACTAAAGAAATAAAATAAAGCTGTTTTTAAGCACATCTGTTGCAACGAGGATTCAAGAAGGTAGAAAGAAAGAAGGTTGGATATTATTAACAGGGACCTAGCTTCCATATATGCAGGTATGCATGCTCTATGACAATAGAGTTTTATTCCATTGCTGAAAAAGTCTGCGTACCACTTAAAAATCCCAAGCTAGGCCTCTGATTAAGCACCATACTTCTTACTGCAGACCAAACTATTGAGTGTTAATACCATATACCAAAAACTAACTGAAGAAATCTTTAGAATCAAAGCTATGTTTACTAAATATACAGATATGATTTAATTGAAATTCTAAACAGCCTACTAGAAATAAAAGCAAATACTGGCAAGAATCTAAGAACAAACTGGCTATTCCATTCGATTAACTCACAAGCATATCACTGAATGCAATTTATATTATTGGAGTCATTTTCAACATGTATCTATACAAATATACAATGTAATATACACACAGTATATTAACAATGAACACTGCAATTATCTATCCATACCGATTCTTAATAAAATGTTACACCGATAGCACTTATATATATATATATATATAAACATGATAAAGGTGGATTTTTAAAATATCATCACAACTCTATTGCAATATAAAAAAAATTCCTTAATTATTTGTTCAATACTTGCACTCATTTTTATTTTGTCAAGAATAATGTCAAAACAATGAAAATTTCAAACCTATGTAAATACTTTATTTCTAAATAATAAAGATTTAGTATCTAAAAGATGATATCTCATAAGAAAACCGTTTCTTTGTGCTGCTTTGTGTGTACAGTTCTGGTGCGTGTTGTGGTGGACTGGGTGACGTGGTGCGAGTACTGCCTCTCCACCTGGAACCCGTTCTGCTGGTCGACGTAGTTGCGATACGACGAGTCCGAGTGCTGACTACGACTCAGCTGGTCCTCGGTCCTTGCCACCTTCATCTGCGACGTGATGCTGCCGTCGACACCGTTCACCACAACCATTTCGCTGTCACGACTCACAGACACGTACCCATCTGACTTGCTCTTGGGAAACTTGTTGTTGTAAACGTTGTCAAAGCCGCCCGACTGGCTGACGTGCATCGGCACTGGCGTCGTGTCTCCGTCGCGGCGCTCTTCGACGCCGTTCACATTGTCGTATTCCGACGTGTCCGATGGGGGTTTCGAATCGGCCTCCATGGGCTCGATGTGAACGTTCAGTATCTTCACGGCCTGCAGAGGCTGGTCCACTCTGTGAAACTGTGAGGTAGACGCAAGTGGCGGATCTATGTGGTCGTACTCGACCGTCCGGTCGAACGAGTCATCGTGACCGGTGTCCTCCACCTGCTCCAGGTGTTGATGACTCAGCGTCAGGTTCAGACTGTTCACCTCGGACGCGTCGGCGTACGACGTCCGTGAACTGGGCGTCGACGTCCGGCGGCTGTAGTCCACGAGAGACATCCTCGAGTTGGCCGCCGTGTCGTACGAAGACGATTGGTCGTCTATTGAGTATTCCGATAATCGACTAGACTGTACAGATCGTGTGTCGCTGTGTGCCATTTCGGGACTGTTCAGATTGTTGAGATGGCGTTTTCTCAAATAGGCTGCCTTCCCGCTACGGGGTGGGGGATGGCGCCGGAAATGATCGTCTATCGATTCCGAGGTTCTCCTCCCAACCAGCTGGTCCAGGCTGGGTTCAATGTCCAAACCGAAAGGAAGGGTCGGGCTTTCATTTATCCTAGGTTTCGGTGGAAGATCCATTCGGCCCTTACGGAGTTCTTCCATGCAAATTTGCAGTTGCTCTATCACAGAATCGTCGTCATAAACAAAGTCTTTCTCTAACGTTGACTGGAAGAATGTCAGAAGATCATCTATTTGCATTTTGTTAATCCGTCCTGAATAAAACAAACAAGAAATAATACAATGCCCAAACAATATAAAAATAATGTAAAAATATTAAATAGAAACCCAATTTGTGCACTAGTATTTTATATCAGTAGGTTAAAGTTGTTGTTTTTATAACATAGCATTCAGTGTTTTATTATATACATTACATAATGTTTAAACCTACTTGTTTACATGTAAATAATAAATTTTGAATTTTAAAGCCAAGCAATCACTAAAGATCATATAAAATGAGTAATCTGTGCACTATTTACTAACAAGCGGTGATACTATATACAGTAGAATCTTGTTGGCTTGAACTCGGAAGGGTCGAATACATCGCAACGCTCAATCCAGAAACAAAGTCCCAAGTTACACTTACACGATATTAACTGAATGGATAGGTCGAACTACCTGATGGGTCGAACACTTTCTCAAGCACCAACGGGGTTCTAGCCAATGGGATTCAACTGTATATATAATCATTACAAATTTCTTTTTAATTTATAAGTATTTTACTAAGTGGTCTCCTTTTTCTCACCATCCCGAACAGTCTGCTTAGTACAATTAATTTTAGAATGTCTGAAGAACGCAGACCCAAAAGCGTTATATATACAGAACTGGGCTTAAGAATAATGACTAAATTACAGACGTTTGAATTTTGTTTTAGTTTTTAAATTATATGTAATAAAGAGTGTTATATGAAAAGGCTCTAAGCATGTCTTATGGGTGCACAATAAGTAGTATTTTATGAATCAAAGTCAACAAGAAAAACAACAACATATATTGACAATTGTATGTTAAATAACAAAACAAAATATGTATAGAAATGGGGGGAAATATTAATCAGTATGTACCACTGATGTAACATTCTATGGTTAAAGTTAAGCACAATAAATATACAAGAAACCAAATCGGAGGATTACAAACAGGCAAAAATAAATTTGCTTTGTGAAAAACCAAACTGCACAATAACTTTATATAACTTACTTTTGTGAAGTTTAAGAATACAGTAAGCCATTCCTGTAAGAACACGATCACCTTCCAACATCCAAATGTCCCACAGTCGTAAAGTTAGGTGAAATGGAGTCTGCAAAATAAGTACCATAATTGTAACATTGAATTTCTGATAAACATCAACAATTTTTTTCCAAAGGATTTTATCCAGCATTCATATTTAAATAACTATTACTTGTCATTAAAAAAGATAATAAATATTGAAATGAAAAAAAAAATTAATCATCAGCTATTGGATGTAAAACATTTGGTAATTTTAACATATACATGTAGTCTTGCAGGCAACCAGTTACACATTTCCATCAGCAGCATGAAATCTTTTATGTGTGTTTCCCACACTCAGGACAACACATATCACACACAACCTTTGATATTCCAGTCTTGGGACACAGTTTGGGATGGAAAAATCCCAATCAGAGAACGGGTCCACCAAGGGGATTCGATCATTCGACCCAAGCTCTTTAGGTGATTGCTCTACCAACCAAGTTTGATCCTACCCTGAACAGGTAAGAGATCAGGTTAATGTATGAAAATTATTCTTTATTATTTTTATTTAACGACACTCAACACATTTTATTTATGGTTATATGGTGTCGGACATATGGTTAAGGACCACACAGATATTGAGAGAGGAAACCCACTGTCGCCACTTCATGGGCTACTCTTTTCGATTAGCAGCAAAGGATCTTTTATGTGCACCATCCCACAGACAGGATAGTATATACCATGGCCTTTGTTACACCAGTTGTGAAGCACTGGCTGGAACGAGAAATAGCCCAATGGGCCCACCGACGGGGATCGATCCCAGAACAACCGCGCATAAAGCGAGCGCTGTACCACTGAGCTACGTCCCGCCCTCGTATGAAAAGAAAAACATAACCCAGCCAAGTATGGCAGCAATGTATTTAGTACAGTAATTAAGCTTTAAATTATTAACTTCATATGACATCAAAATTGATACACCTGTACCTACATGTCCTTAGAACTTTTAAAAAGTTAAACACACACTTTTACTCTGAATAATATTTTATTAAGTTAAACACACATTTTTACTCTGAATAATATTTTAGTAAGTTAAACACACTTTTACTCTGAATATTTTAATTACTGTCAGAGACCAATCTAACATTCTACGTATTCTGCCATATCATTCTGGAAACTGAAACTGAAATAGTTGTACAATGAGCAGGTTAATCCAGTGACTGTCGTTTCCGATCATTCTGAATGTGTCTCCTCTTTTGATTTGTACTGCCGACTGCCTTCTTTGTTCTCACTCAATGCCACACTTCGCAGGGATATTTGCACTCAGGTCCAATCGACTACCATACACACACTGCTAAATATTGCAGATGAATTTCATAAATACAATGGCAATGGAAGCTACCATCTTTGTCACATAATACAGAAGTCATTATGTACATGGCGACAGTGTATATAGCGTCGGCTAATGAGGGCTAGCTATCTACACAGTACTTGTGTTTTGGGTGGAAAGCCAGTGTAACATGGCGACAGTGTATATAGCATCGGCTAATGAGGGCTAGCTATCTACACAGTACTTGTGTTTTGGGTGGAAAGCCAGTGTAACATGGCGACAGTGTCTATAGCGTCAGCTAATGAGGGCTAGCTATCTACACAGTACTTGTGTTTTGGGTGGAAAGCCAGTGTAACATGGTGACAGTGTATATAGCGTCGGCTAATGAGGGCTAGCTATCTACACAGTAGTTGTGTTTTGGGTGGAAAGCCAGTGTAACATGGTGACAGTGTATATAGCGTCGGCTAATGAGGGCTAGCTATCTACACAGTAGTTGTGTTTTGGGTGGAAAGCCAGTGTAACATGGCGACAGTGTATACAGCGTCGGCTAATGAGGGCTAGCTATCTACACAGTACTTGTGTTTTGGGTGGAAAGCCAGTGTAACATGGCGACAGTGTATATAGCGTCGGCTAATGAGGGCTAGCTATCTACACAGCAGGGCTAGAAATGAAAAAAAAATTCTACATGCACCAGGTGCATGCTGAAAAAAAAGTTACATGCACCATTAAAATTCTGCATGCACCAAAAATAAGGCAACTTCGTTGTTTTTTTTATACGAAGCTATTCGGAATTATTCGGAAATATCTAGATTTATTTATTAACAGTACCGGAACGTTATACAACTGCGTTTATTACTGATTCTTGATCAAATTTGATAATTTCACCCAATGTAAACACCTTACAGAAATCTATAATAGGCCTATTACAAAAACATACAAATATTTATGTTTTGTATTAAGCAAGTTATCAACTTTTTTAACTCGATAAGATCTGTTGGTATAATATAAATTAGCCTACGGAATTCGACGAGAAGTTGCGATTGAAATAATCACTGGCTGACTTCGAGTCAACTACGCGAGTAACGCACCTGCACGTTCGCAATCGTCTGATCAAGTGCCCATACCTGAGGTCGAAAATGTTCAAGGCAGTTACGGTACTTTGTATTGATCACAGATCTGGCGGAGTTCAATTTGTCAGTGACGACAACAACTGTGTTATGCACGTGGATACCCCAAAGTCGGCCTCGACCACCTTCCCTAATACCGTTCACGGATATAACTGAGATATTGCCGGCAATTTTCGCAAATATATTTCACGGAAATGACCGAAAGGGCACCATTGTTGTAAGTAGGATTATGGGATACAAAATGGATGCGCCCATAAGATAAAAGTTAACGTTTTCATGTGGCGAACAGATTACGAAATGCATACGCAAAATTCAACAACTTGAGTCTGAATCTGGTAGACAACAGGATACTAGTATACGCAATACACAGTACTTGAAAAATATTAGCATGCACCGCGTGCACCCAGTTTTAAAAGTTACATGCACACGCAAAAATCAGCATGCACAGGTGCATGTACTAACACTGCATTTCGAGCCCTGCACAGTACTTGTGTTTTGGGTGGAAAGCCAGTGTAACATGGCGACAGTGTATATAGTGTCGGCTAATGAGGGCTAGCTATCTACACAGTACTTGTGTTTTGGGTGGAAAGCCAGTGTAACATGGCGACAGTGTATATAGCATCGGCTAATGAGGGCTAGCTATCTACACAGTACTTGTGTTTTGGGTGGAAAGCCAGTGTAACATGGCGACAGTGTCTATAGCGTCAGCTAATGAGGGCTAGCTATCTACACAGTACTTGTGTTTTGGGTGGAAAGCCAGTGTAACATGGCGACAGTGTATATAGCGTCGGCTAATGAGGGCTAGCTATCTACACAGTACTTGTGTTTTGGGTGGAAAGCCAGTGTAACATGGCGACAGTGTCTATAGCGTCAGCTAATGAGGGCTAGCTATCTACACAGTACTTGTGTTTTGGGTGGAAAGCCAGTGTAACATGGCGACAGTGTATATAGCGTCGGCTAATGAGGGCTAGCTATCTACACAGTACTTGTGTTTTGGGTGGAAAGCCAGTGTAACATGGCGACAGTGTATATAGCGTCGGCTAATGAGGGCTAGCTATCTACACAGTACTTGTGTTTTGGGTGGAAAGCCAGTGTAACACTACCACACCCAATCGGAACTTTCCTGTTACATGAGTTAAATGTAGTATATCTATAGCATTTAATGACGGCCTATATTCTTCTTTTTTTCAGACAGCAGAGAAATGAAGACATACCCTATCCAAGAAGCATTGCAGAAACCACTTGATGGTGTACAGGGCTGGATAGATTTCATTCTTCTCCTAAAATAGAACAAATTAACAAATGTATAATGCATTTAACTCAATACTGAAGATGGTGAAATTAATATTAACATAAGATTTTTAATATTAGCACAAAAAAGTACGAATGAGCTACATTCATTTTTATCTGAAACCATCAAAGATAATATTTTCTCAAAAAAGAGAAAATTTATAAAATCTAAGATTATGGATACACACCATCATATTTAAAAATAACTTATCACTAATTTGTCACCAAAATTATATATCTAAACTAAAACAAGTTTGCAAAACCCAGACATGTTTTCATATTGAAATATTTAATTCAGGACATTGAAGCAAACATTTGTTCTCTTGATTTGTATAATATAAGTTTGCAATAAATTTATGCTTAACCTAGATAGAGGAGGAACATTTTCTTTCACCACTGTAATGTTGGTTTCAAAACCCCATGATGGACTTCATCCAGAAACAGAAAGAATGATACACATGCTAATGGTGATATAAAATTATTAATTTCAGCGGTAAACCTTTTTAGATTAATGTAAATGAGATTTAACCACAAACCAGATGGCGCCGGGTTTTGGAAATAAACTTCTTAATTACAACATCATGATGTTCTTGGAAGCGCATCAGTTTCGGAAAACCAGGAATGAAAAAACCTAATGAAAAAAATACATCATGATGAAGAAATATTTGAATAATTATAATATTCCCGTTATTTTCAATCATACACTGTACATTATTAACGCATGCATAAAACTAAGTCCCATCTGCTTTCATGTTTTAAATAACAATTTGTTTTTAGTCTATCTGGCCAAAAATAATAAGATTAAGAAGTTTAAAACACAATATTAAGATTAATATATTCAAATATAATAACAAACACACAATTTTGCTCAACCAGTGATGTAGCCCTCTGTATTATTAATATTATTACTACCCATGTAACAATTTTTATCTAGTTCTTTATAAATAGCAACTTAAGAACAGGAACAGTTAGAAACTAAAATTAATTTACATATTATTTAGCACTTTCCACAGCTCAGAGTTCTTCAAAACATTATTAAAAGGATTTTTTTTTTTCAAAAACCAGTATAACAATCTTTTGACATTATATGTATTAAAAAATTCCCTTTAACACTTCACCACTTAAAAAACAACAAAAAACATACATATTTCATTTCAACTTATTTTCGTAATTATATCCAATTAAGGTTCAAGCAAGCTGTCCTGGGCACACAGCTCAGCTATCTTACACCTACCCATTGAGCCCTTAAGAACTCACTATGGGTTGGAGCCGGTACCAGGCTGCGAACCCTGTACCTACCAGCCTGTATTCTGATGGCTTAACCACTGCGCCACCGAGGCTAACATACATAAATTTTGCTATCCAAAACAAGGGAAATAATGCTTAAGTCTGTAAATGTCAGTAATTAAAAAGTCACTACAGACTGAGCTTATTGCTTCGACAATAAAACACAATCATTCAATCTTGACCAGTATAAAATATTAGCTATTTTATTGAACAATAATACAAATGTTTTGTAACTTTAAAGTTGTAGTTTCAAGTAGTTTTAATATTACCATAACACCTAGCCAGACCTCAGCAAATTATGAGAACAACTTTTAACTTAAATTTAGGACATCATACATGACTTACACCAATTTTTGTTCTCTATGTAATTTCCTGTATACGTTGCTACTAATATATATGCTATGTGTTGTAGTGATTTAGGGCCCAAACCCTACCTATTCTTCTGGGACAATAAAAAAATTTAAAAAATGAAAAAACTAAAATTGTTCTCAGCACTATTATCTTGTACACAATGAAAACGAACATAAACAAAACAAACAAAAAACAGTCAAGATCAGACAAATATTAAAAAAAGTTGTAGGACTGGTTTATGATTAACAGAATTTATGCACGAAAGCATACTATAGAAACCGTACCATGGACTGTGTGCTTTTCACTTATAAACAGCTGAGACAACCCCCAAAATGCTTCCTGTAAAATAAAAACAAGAATCATTTTAAACAAGAAGGAAATGGTTTATTTAACAATGCACTCAACACATCTTATTTACGGTTATATGACCACACAGATATTGAGGGAGGAATGAATGTTTAACGACACCCCAGCACAAAAATACACATCGGCTATTGGGTGTCAGAAAAGGTAAGTATATGGAAATATTATTCACGAAATACATCCATATACAGCTGCCTACAAACTGGTGAAATATTTGTACAACCTATCTGATGTACGTACCTCCTCATTGAGATACATGAGTAAGAGGGCTGCAATCTCACTCATGCCCTGGCAGTAGCCGACCTCTGTGTTGTAGACTGAGTATGCTGCTAGCACATGGAACAAGGCCTGCTGTCTGTAAATAAACAAATCACGACCGATTTACTTTCAAAACATACTTCTATCTTCCATACAAAATTATGTCAGGATTATGACTCCATCATATGCGATCATGTGGGATAGGAAAAGTACACCGGCTTAAGCGAGATATGGGAATACCATGTGTTATGGCTTATAAAAAAAGATGCTGTACCAACAATTTTTCTGCGACACAAAACAAATGACAACAAGCCGACGCCATCCACACCGAAACGACCTTGGGGTGCATATCGTTAATGTCCCAAATTACGTTATGCTTTCAACTCCGGTCAGTTTGTTTTCTCATGCACGGTTTGTGCAATCATCGAGATCCGATTTGTTGTCGTTTGCATCTCGTTAATTTGTGAGATTTTTCTTTACAGTTCGAGAACATTAAAACAATGAAGTACAGACAAGTAAGTATCTATAGCCTAGTCCGTACCATCCTACAAAAATGTAGGTTTTTTTTGTAAAAAAGAAAAACAAGAAAAAAGAAGCTAATTTTGTATGCATCTTAGAAAACAATTCGCTCAGAAACAAATGACTTGTAAATTCCATAGCATGAAAAAAGGCGTTCCCTGTAAAACAGACTATAAATACATTAAATTAATTTTACTATAGGCCTACCTTCCCACAGAGAAAACCTTTTTTCATACTATAGAATGTGCTATAAGTTATTTATTTCTAAGCAGACTGTTTTCACAACTGCACACAAAAAAATAGTATTGTTCTGTTATTTCCAAAACACTTCTACTTTTTTTTTTTACGTCAAACTAAACTGAAATTATTCACATAAAAAAAACATCTTCATAGATGGATGGGACGGACTAAAAGTCGTTTTTGTTTATTTTTTACAATTAAAATTATTTATTTATTTCTGAGCAGACTGTTTACACAACTGCACACAAAAAATAGTATTGTTTTGTTATTTCCAAAACACTTTTACTTTTTTCTTTTTTTTTTACGTCAAACTAAACTGAAATTATTCACCAAAAACCCCCATCTTCATAGAGGGATGGGACGGACTAAAAGTCGTTTTTGTTTATTTCTTAAAATTCCCGATATCGGGTCCACTTGACTCGTAGAATTCAAGAGTTATTTATCGTCTTTTCTACTACATCACAAGTATTAGAACATACAGTGTAGCAAAATAATTCGCACGAAAAGCTAAAGAACAAAACAAGAATAAAAGTTGTAAATTAGTGGTAAGCGGTCTCCACGACTATTTTCATCATCATCTCGGTGGTTCGTCGGAAGATGTTCCAGGTTCAAACTGATAAGGCATTATTTGTTGTGTTGCACAAATATTAGTCCAGTCGTCATTACTACACTATTCATCATCGAAAGAAGAATCGCATGATCAATGAGCTTGGCAGTCGCTGTCGGTCCCACTTTCGCTTGCGCTGGAAGTCATCTCGTGGTAGGTTTCTGTGAAGCGCGTTCCCTTCGCGACGTCACGGCTATTTACAGGCAAATGTTTTTACCAAGAATTTTACTCGGTCGTTTCCGGCAGTGTTATACGGGAGTGATGTTTTAATACTTTTATGGGGCATTTTCGTAATTACTGATTTACATATCGGCGTAAAATATTATTGCAATGAATTAAGAAAACATTTAATTGTGGAATTTGAAATTTTAGTGTATGGTCTGGCACAGCACTTTAAAGGTTAACTTTATAATAAAATTGTTAAAGGTAAACTTTATAGTAAAACTGTTAAAGGTTAACTTTATAATAAAATTGTTAAAGGTAAACTTTATAATAAAATTGTTAAATAAAATTGTCAAAGGATAACTTTATAATAAAATTGTTAAAGGTTAACTTAATAATAAAGTTGTCAAAGGTAAACTTTATAATAAAATTGTTAGAAGTAAACTTTATAATAAAATTGTTAAAGGTAAATTTTACAATAAAATTGTTAAAGGTAAACTTTATAAAATTGTTAAAGGTTAACTCTATAATAAAATTGTATTTATTAGGTAAACTTTATAATAAAATTGTATAAGGTTAACTCTATAATAAAATTGTTAAAGGTTAACTTTATAATAAAATTGTCAAAGGTTAACTTTATAATAAAATTGTTAAAAGTTAACTTTATAATAAAATTGTTAAAGGTTAACTTTATAATAAAATTATCCAAGGTTAACTTTATAGTAAAATTATCCAAGGTTAACTTTATAATAAAATTGTTAAATGTTAATTTTGTAATAAAATTATTAAAGGTTAACTTTATAATAAAATTGTTAAAGGTTAACTTTATAATAAAATTGTTAAAGGTTAACTTTATAATAAAATTGTTAACTCTGATCTATACGGTTTATATTTAATTTACTGTATACTTTAATATTAATACATAATACCTGCATGTCAGAAAACATGAGCTAGTCCACTGCTAACTGTTATATCAGAAATCTTAAGAATATTGTGTGTTTTGCCCACTAAATTTACGTACTTGACACCATATCTTTCTCTGAACATGATATGATTTCTATACGTTCGGTTGACATCTAGATCTATTTGTCGAATAGATGTAGACTTTTGTCTGGCACGCTGTTTCATGTGCTGTAAAAACAAAAACATTTTATTATGGAGACAGATTAATTTTTTAAAATTAATTCATATTCATTCCTGTGACATCATACTCTTATCCT
This sequence comes from Gigantopelta aegis, assembly GCF_016097555.1. Taxonomy (NCBI): domain Eukaryota; kingdom Metazoa; phylum Mollusca; class Gastropoda; order Neomphalida; family Peltospiridae; genus Gigantopelta; species Gigantopelta aegis. The sequence goes on from NC_054702.1 coordinate 70,505,550, forward strand.
ACTTGTAGATAATGTTTCAACAATTTACGGTTGTGATCAATGTAATTTAAAACTTTTTGTACATTTAGGTTGGGTAATCAAACTCACAAGTAAATGAACTCAAACATCATAAACAGATCAGACCTTTAATCTACGAGGGCCACATAACCTACATGTACATTACTGAATAAATATTTAATTTAAGCCTAATAAACTTGAAACTGGTGATAATAATGTATTCAGATGAAATTCAAAAAAGGTGGTCAAACACTAAATGGGAACTCATAGATTACGTATTTAGCATGTGAATCATGCTTAATGCCGGCCATCCAATGCTAAGAATGTAGTGTCCAAATTATTCAATAGACGACCTAAAGGATCCTGTCATTTTGAGTTAATGTTTTTGAAAATATTCCTTGTCATTTTAATCAAATTTTTCATTAAAATATTAATTAATTTTGCAGTTGTTTTTAAAATATTTACTGAATAATGGATTAAGTTGGAGATTCACTTCAAAGCGTGGATTCCTGAAAAATAATTAACTCACCCCTATGACTCATTAATTATTTTTCATTTAAATACCAGCAGCAGAACATTTGTACCTGTACTTATTCACGTAATTGAATTTATTTAAAACAAATATTATTATATCATTATAATGAGCAAAAATCTTAATACTGAAAATCAACCACTCTATTTGTACATATATGTAGTTTAGTTCTTTTAAAACGTACTGCCAGTAGTCTGTAATAGATTACATCTAAAATTACAACCACCTGAAAAAACAGACAAACTAAAAAAAACCCACTATATTAAAAAGAAAAAAAAAAGAAAAAAAAAAGGATAAAGTGAAATACATTTAGTGGACAACTCTCATTTTAGCAAAAAGCAGACATAACTATGGTACTTGTTGTTGGAACATCTCAAAATGTGCAAATCACAAAAACTGATTAAAATACCTCATATATTCCTTCTTGTTCAGCCATCACTTTTTTAACGTTTAACAACCGAGACCAGACCTCACCACGCAGTCTGTCGGGAATGCCTTTGTAGACGCGCCGTGTCAGCTAAACAAAACAACACAACAACCAGGTTAATGTCCATGTAAATGTGAACAAATACAGAGCTCCCGATCATTAATTCTCTGATCACTGACTAATGACATAAACCTGACTAGTGTGTTTTCAATGAAGCTCAGTATGTTACACTTTATGCACTTAAGACATGTTAGTCTGGGTAAAGGACACCTGTGATAAAAATGGAGGTGTAATTACTAATGGTTTCATATGACTTACATAGTCATGTAATCATTTTTATTATCCACATGGTTCTACATAACAGTGTTAATATAAACCATATGAATCACGTGTCATAATAAGTAATTATGTGACCAACCAATGATGTAATAATAGGAAGTGACGTCATAACATGACAATGCTTCCCCAGCGTTAGCTCATTTGATGTAATTTTTTCATCTCCTAATTACTTTTGAAACATTTTGACAGTCCCTTTTATTCATAAATAATAATATACTAGGGCAATACAACAATCCTGACACTTGTTTCATAAAACCAGTACAAGTTTTGTAAGCTCGTAAAATAATCTATATTTATCAGCCCGTGAAATTATCTATATTTATCAGCCCGTGAAATTATCTATATTTATCAGCCCGTAAAATAATCTATATTTATCAGCCCGTGAAATTATCTTGGTAATCAGCAATACTTCTTCAAATTGCTTATGATGAATTTATTCAGACAATGGCATTTTTTATCATTATTGGGTATGTACTCCATTATTATTTGTACAAAATTGATGCTTAAAGATGGTCCGTTTTATTTATACTGTTAACAGTAATATTACATACACTTTATTCCGGTTTTATTTTAAAAATGAACAAATGTCGATACGGTGAAAGTGGTGTATTTTACTCATGTTCAAGACAATTCACAAACATACCTTTTCCCCAGGATAATACTTGTCCCAGTTTTTTACCATCTTCAGCCATTTTTGAGTTCTTTCCACTTCCTGGGCACGGCTCTGAAAAGAAAAATTAAACGGAATGTACTGTAGAATCAAGAAAGCCAAGACAAAACTAAACTACAATGTTACTGCAGTTTTAGAGTTTATACAGCTACAATTAAAATTATTTAAATTTTTTTAAGAATTTTAAATTGCCATAAACTGAGGTTTTAACTGGGTGTTTTATGACTCAACACAAACCTTGACAAAAAAATTACAGAACCTGACTTATTCTCACAAAACCTGACCGCTTCCAATGGGTTCTCAGCGCATGGAACCAAACATGTGAAATTTAAAATCCTGGGGGCCAGGCTGTGATCAGCAAAATAACTCCATAAAATATTCTCAGCAACAGAAATAAGCAGTTTTTCACTGGTCCATTGGACAAGTACATCTAGAAATCTACTTGTCCAGCAATATTTTCAGTTGTCCAAACAAGTGATTTGTTTTATTGAAGTGCAAGGACGGACAGTGTTTTTGGTTACTCAGAATGATACTGCAGGCCTGAACGTAACTTTTTTTCAGTGGTAGACCACCCATTTACCAGGTTATAAAATCTGGTAGCCTTCAGTAAAAATTGGTAGCCCCATAATTTTAATAATTTCAAAAAAAGAACATGAGGAAAAACCCCACAAAAAAACAGCAAAATAATTTGTATTTAAACATGCTGCTTTAGGTGGGTTTTTCGTATTTACATCGTAACGAATATACTGTGAAATATTAGCATTATAGCAGTTTACATTAATGAACAATAAACATTTCTTTTAAAACTGCAAACTTGTCCGTACATCAACGCATTACCTTTATGTACGAAAATGGCATGCCTCAAGGCTTAAACTTGATAATGATCGAGGACATTTTTGTTTGTTGGGAATTTTATTTTTTTATGTTAACTGTTGAGTATTTCATTTCTCGTTATTGGTACTACTCTTTCTGTCACTGAATTACTTCAAATTATTTGTATTAGTCCAGTGTTAAAAAATCCTTCCATTGACAAATATACTTTTTTATTTAACTAAATCACATTGTGCAATCGCAGTTAGACTAGAGGAGCAATTAACATTGTTAGAGTGACTCGTGCCATGAAAGATGGAATTTTAGGCACCAACTAAGAAAGTGTCTTCTTGACTGCGGAGTAACTGGAAATGCCAAGGAAGTCTAGTAGCCCGGCAGACTACTTGGTTTACAAATCTGGTAGCCCGAGTGAGAAATCGGTAGCCAAAACACCCCAGTCTATCAGACCAACCATGCATCACACAAGAATTTTACCAATAAGCTACGTCCCGTCCCTATTTTTTTCAAATGCAGATTCTGCATAGCATATTTTGGTTTTACAAAATGGCAGGCAACTATTTCAAAACACCTAGTAAGATGTTTGGTATACATGTATACTACTCAAAAGAATTTAAGGGTCAAAAATTTATAACCAAATAAGTTTTAGAGTGTATTAGATTGATGATGTAAACTACACCAAAAAAATTAATTTATTGTTCCATATTTACAAAAAACCACAAATAAACGTCACTGTATACAAGAAAGTCACATGACATGCTGTCAAAGTTGAAGGTTGTCAAACATGGATTTTACACATTAGAACATTCGTTTAATAGTGTGTGAATCCACCCCTGGCGCGAATACACTCGACACATCGTTGCCTCATGCTGTTGATCCAACGTCTGAAGAACTCTTGGGGAATGGCCTGCCACTCTGCCATAAGAAGTTGACCCAGATCATGAAGGTTGGCCGGAGGGGCATGGTTATCCCGAACTCTCCTGCCTAATTCGTCCCAGGCGTTCACTATTGGGGCCAAGTCAGGCGAATATGCTGGCCAATCCATCCTGGCGATACCTTGTTGTCTGAGAAAGTCCGTTACCACCCTGGCGCGGTGGGGTCTGGCATTGTCATCCTGCAGAACTGCCCCGCCGCCAATCTGCTGAAGGCCTGGGAGAACCAACGGCCGGATAATCTCATTCAGATAGCGGATTCCATTCAGATTGCCATCCACCACATAGAGGGGGGTCCTGTGGTGGATAGAGATGCCGCCCCACACCATGACGCTGCTACCACCGAACCGGTGACGTTGTCTAACGTTAACGTCAGCGAAGCGCTCCCCAGGACGTCTGTAGACACGAACCCGACCGTCGTTGAACTGGAGACTAAACCTGGACTCATCAGTGAACATCACTCGACCCCACTGAACACGTTGCCACCGCAGATGAAGCGTGCACCAGTGACGTCTGGCCGTTCTGTGACGTGGTAGGAGTGGTGGTCGAACAGCCTGGCGACGGCAGCGTAGATTATTGGCTCTCAGACGATTGCGTATGGTTTGATCAGACACTTGAGTTCCAGTCGCAGTCCGCAGATTGTCACGTAATCGGCGTGCAGTGGTTGTGCGTTGACGTAGAGCCATATTGGTGATGTAGCGGTCCTCTATTTGTAGTGCTTCGGGGTCTTCCCGAACGTGGACGATTTCGAACAGAATTCGTTGCTTGGTACCGTTGCCACAGTCGGCCAACGACACTCTGACTGACACCAAGTCTCAGAGCAACATTTCTTTGCGTATTGCCATCCTGAAGCCAAGCAATAGCCCTTCCTCGATCTTCGATAATCAGTTGACATCGTACCATTGTCGAATTTGGAGTGTGCACCGTACACGAACGCAAGCTCCAATTATACGGAAATTCAGCATTGGGAACATGGAATACACATGCAAAGCGTGCAAATGATGTGCTTTGTGAAAAAGCAAGTTATGTGCACTTAGTAGGCCTTTCGCTTTCGCCCTAATTTACGTGCAAATGTAAGCATGTTTTCGCCATTAGAACTAGTCGACAGTGTCAATGACAGTGGATTTTAATTCATTTATGGGTTGCTTAGACCCACTTTCGTCAAAATGGAACAATACCATGCGTGACATTATGGTCTAGCTAATATAATTGACATTCAGAAAATAATGTCAAAAATATCGTCTGACCCTTAAATTCTTTTGAGTAGTATATATTAAAATAAACTTATTTTTGACTAAAATTCAAGAAATATGCCCTCCAAAATTATCTTCTTTTTTTTACCCCCCCCCCCCCATTATTTTGTAATGTCCGAAAAATTTATTTCTTAAACCTACATTGGTTATTATATTTTATAACACAGATCTGCCATGTTAATCAAAATTACTGTAATTTTTGTATAATAAATGAGCAATTTCACTATTTTATAGCCCATTTCTGAGAGTGATATATTTATGTGTCTCCAACAGAAAGTTTGCTTATAACTCTTGTTATCCGCAAGTTTAAAAATTTAATCCTGTCAAAAATATGGATCTCAATTTTATGTGAAATGTTTTAAAATTGTATAGAAATCTCTAAAACGTGCATGATTCATGATATGATACTTTTCCTATAAGTGAGATTTTATTTTTGAAAATTAAGACCTTATTCTGGAATATACCTTTGCCTCGACTGCATCGGTAACCTCAGGCAATGGAGTGTCACTGAAAAAAAAAAAATATATATATATGCATATATTAAAAAAAAAAGTTAGCTGCTAACATACACATCCAGTGAATCTGTTAGTTTTAACAGTTTAACAGTGTTACTATTTTTACTTAGGTGATATAGTGGCTCATAAATTTCCCTTGGAGCAGCATACAAAGTAATATAAACACAAGGAAGCCTTGCTTCAACCAATGAGAAGTCACCTCACAAATATCCAACATCATAACACAGATATTGAAATAGCGAAGGTGCAAATATGATTAATGATGCACGTACTTGGTTTCTTTCAACTTAAAGACAATTAAATTATATTGCAACTGGGACAGGCCAATACATCATGCTGTTATGTTAAGTTCAGTTGTCCATTTAAAAAAAAAAAGAAAAGAAAAAAAAAAAAGTGGTCTTGTGGCCATTATAGCAGGTTCAGCCATTTTTCATTTTGGTAAAAAAAATAAGTGGCCACTGACAGCATTGAACAGGTGGTTTATATACAGGTAAAATAAAGAAGAAAATGCAAAGAGTGGATTTATGGTGGCCTTTAAGGACAGGTGGTTGTTATATACAGGTGGCTGTTAGACAAGTCTGTATATAAATTGTGAAACGCTTAGTGAGAGGAATGTGGGTGGGTCCAGAAGAATAACGAAGAGTTGTTGTTTCATGTAGTTCATATGAGGTCATGAATCTTTCAAAAATAAGATACAGAGTTAGATCTTGGGCTGTAATAAACCAATAAAAAAAATACACTCATATATTGTATACAAACTGTATAGCATCATGAATAAAATAATTCCATTATTAATATGCCTGACCTGAAGCCTAGAAAATTGAATCGAAAACAATTAAAGACTACAAGAATGCCCTGAATAAAAGCCACAATGGAGTGACTCACTGAATAAATCCATATCTGTCTGTGACGTGATACACCTCAAATAATGGATCCTCCCATGGATCAATCTGTGCGCCCTCTTCTCTGCCCTGGAAAACGAAATAATATACATATATATGTATGCATGTAAATTATACTAAACAAGTCTATAATATATTATAGCAGGGTATAAATTGTTGGGGTTCGCATCACAGTTTGCTAGTCATTCTAGCTCACGTGCGAACCAATTTTGCACTATGGATCGCTGTTACTGCGAACCAAATAATCTAATAGTTTTCGTGGTTGTAGAAAAATTACCATCGTGTTTTTTTCACTCTTTCAATTGGCAAAGTTCGGCTTGAATAATTCAATATTAGAATGTCACATTCAGTATTCAATCTAAATTTCAATGACGTCACGTGTATTCGGTAAAACTCGGAATTAATACCGGTAGTTGACTTTCTGTGTTCTAAAAATAACTTTTGTGCTGACGTCACTTGTGCAAACCATGGATCAAAATGGTTGTTAATTTGTCAACGGTAAACGCGTGGATTCGCAAAATTGACCCAAGGGAGAAGTGGATACGTCCTCTAATACTTAGCATGTACATCAAAACTGATAACACTGGAACTTTCAATCAAGGTACACAAATCATTTTATTAAGGTACACATCAAATGATGATTTATTCACACTCCGCAGTATATCTTATTGCTTAGAATACATCCTGAAGACATGTAGATCACAAAATCTCTTGGGCTCTGAAGGGATTCATTGTGCTGTCCATAGCTTACATGCTTGAGCCTACGTGGAAACTGCTAATTAAATTTACAAATGTGCTAGTCAAATCACAAAATGATTAGCAGCAACTGCTAACCATTTTTTTCTGTACAAATTATTCCCTTTTATAGTGCTATGTAAGTAGGTGAATCCTTAAGACAGTACCGTATTTTCCCGTGTATTATGCGCACTTTTTTCCCAGAAAATACAGGTTAAAAATGGGGGTGCGCACTATACAAAGCAATAGAAAAAATATCTTTTAAAAATTTCCAGCGATCACCCATGAAAAATCGCCGATCGGTAGTTTACGGTACTTTACAGGTTATTGACAGTGTTCATTACAACGAAACGCCAAAACCCTCTTAAAAATCGCTTTTCACTTGTGATGGTTGTAATAAATGCAAAATAAATCTACAAAAGTATCCATACCTCGCCAAAAAGTGCACAAAAATTACAAAACTGGACCGTAAATATTTTTAATTTCCATGAGATTTAATTCGGCCATTTCCGGCAAACCGGAAATATACCACACTATTATAAATTTAGAAATCTCGCGCATTCACGTTAGCCATGAGAACGAAATGTAATATGCTATATTTTTGTTTTCATATATTTATTAGTCATTTACAGTGTATGGGGTATTTAACTTTGTTTTGATTTATGCACGTGTGAGTCTGTAACATGTAAGTACACAAGTACTAGCCTTTGTTTAATGTGACATGTAGGTCTATGTACTCAAATACCTAACTTAAGTTTTGTTTCTTGGTTTCTTGAATATACCGCTTCTTTCGCTTTTCATTAATTTTGGTGACGGGGGGAAAGCGGTACATCTTGCATTCACTGTCGATTTTGTGGTTTAAAAAAACGGTGCGCATTATATTGTGGTTCATGTTTTTTTTCTTGGAATAAACGTTCAAAGTGGGGGGTGCACATTATACACCGGTGCGCATAATACATGGGAAAATACAGTAATGAGTATCCAGATTAAATATGTAAATTTGGTTAGTGGACAAAAAACTGTTCAGAATCAATGAAAATATAATTTTTGGCCAATAAAGTAGTTCTATATAGTCTTGACTCCATAATTTAATGCATCTGATGTGGAAATAACAATTTACATAAACTATAATCTAAGATATGTAATTAACATATTAATGATGCTGATATTTTAACTACAATGTAATACCTAAATATAATTCAACAGACGGGTCTGATATTTTCTATAAATCATTCTGTGGAGTAATTAGGACTCAAGTGAAATATTAGCCCATTATTACTGTGTTACAGTGTACATACAGCACTTGTATCAACTACTATTCATGATTTTATACCTTGTCGTATTTGGCAACAATCTCTGCCCTCTCCTTGGCAGCTCTCTGAATCTCTTCATAGTCAGGGATGGTACTAGTGGCTGAAGATAAAAAAACAAACAGTATATAACAGGTGGCGTATCCAATACAATAACACAATGTGATATTTTTCCGATCATGTACTCTCAGAATTTGATAACTCTGCAAATTAGATGTAAATTAAACAGGTCACAGCATATATTGGCAGCACATGTATTAACTATGGGGACAGTCCAGAACTGATCACAGCATATATTGGCAGCACATGTATTAACTATGGGGACAGTCCAGAACTGACATATATAAATGCATTCACAGACAAAAATATTTCAACAGCAACTTTACTTTGACAGTTGTCCAGCATTCTAAAAACATAAAATGCAGGCACTCGGATTTCATGGAAATTATCATTGGTACCGTGTCGGTAAATTAACTCAACCAAAATATCTTTTCCCCATGATTATTATATTGAATAAGACTATTCAATGAAAATAATACATATATCTTTTTTCTTTTCTTTTCTTTTTTTTAAAAACAATTTCCGATGGTTTCCCATGATCACAAAGCACGGAACCGAAAAAGTGTTTCCCATGAAATTTGAAATCCTATGACCTGAAATTGCTATTCACTACAATGTAGTTTATTTGAAATCCTATGACCTGAAAATGCTATTCACTACAATGTAGTTTATTTTTATATAAGGATCTCACATTAAAAAAGACAACACATCATACATCATTTGAATATCTAGTAATTGCTGACTGAATTAAAGTTGCAATGTAAAGTTTACAAAAACATTGTATTAAACATGAGATTATATGATAAAGAGATTATTACCCTTGTGTGTTTTGGTATTGCTAATATCATATATTAGGAATAAACATAATGTACTGAGCTAGCCTGAAGCTCACATAATACAATTTTTATTCATACTATATAACATTGATGATTCCAAAACAATAATGATAATAATCTCTATATACATGTATGTAAAAAATAATTATACACATGAAGAATATGCTATATTATGACTAAGGTCGATGAAAATTTCCATACAATCATTTTGGTTTTGCACAAAAGACGTATCACGTATCTTTACATCATTTATGTAAACTTTATGGTACAATTTATATACTCTTCAAAAAAAGAAACGCAAAAGGGTACAAATGGGTTATAACTCCGATTTTATGTTTCCTACCGGTTCGTGCTTTGTGAATATAAGGTCAATGCATGTCCCAAACACATTCCCACGGTTATATTCGATAAAACGCAGCTACTGTACAATAAAGTTCCAAAATGTGAATATTCGCAAAAACGCAGCCACGTGCAAACCATGTCACCACTGCACATGCGTTGTCTGCACGTGCAACATGAACACTGACAGTATAAAAGTGCAGGGTGTTCGCTTGCCTGGCCTCTGTATCTGGCCGACAGTTGACAATCCAGGACATGCCACGTCTCAGTGAACCGCAGAGAAACAATGCCATCGGCCGACTAGACGCAGGCGAATCCAGAACGGCCGTTGCCAGGGCATTCCATGTGTCCCCAAGCACCATCTCCAGACTGTGGGACCGTTACCAGCAACATGGATCAACACGTGACCTCCCTAGATCCGGTCGACCACGGGTCACTACCCCCGGGCAGGACCGCTACATCCGGGTACGCCACCTTCGGGAACGATTGACTACTGCCACCTCCACAGCCGCAGCAATACCAGGTTTGCACAGGATATCCGACCAGACCGTACGGAACCGCCTACGTGAGGTAGGAATTCGTGCCAGACGTCCAGTTCGAGGTGTCATCTTAACACCACAACACCGTCGACTCCGACTGCAGTGGTGCCAGATTCATCGACAATGGCCTCAACTGCGATGGAGACAGGTGTGGTTCAGTGACGAGTCCCGATTTCTGCTCCGACGTCATGATGGAAGATGTCGCGTGTATAGGCGTCGTGGTGAACGTTATGCGGCAAACTGCGTGCAGGAAGTGGACAGATTCGGCGGGGGTAGTGTCATGGTGTGGGCAACCATCTCACACACTGGCAGAACTGACCTGGTCCACGTGCAGGGCAACCTGAATGCACAGGGCTACATTGACCAGATCCTCCGGCCACACATCGTTCCAGTTATGGCCAACGCCAACGCAGTGTTCCAACATGACAACGCCAGGCCTCACACAGCACGTCTCACAACGGCTTTCCTACAGAACAACAACATTAATGTCCTTCCTTGGCCATCGATATCACCGGATTTGAACCCAATTGAGCATCTATGGGACGAGTTGGACCGACGCCTCCGACAGCGACAACCACAGCCCCAGACCCTGCCCAAGCTGGCAGCAGCCTTGCAGGCCAAGTGGGCCACCATCCCCCGGGACGTCATCCGTACTCTGGTTGCTTCAATGGGCAGGCGGTGCCAGGCAGTTGTCAACACACGCGGAGGCCACACCCGGTATTGATTCCAGATGACCTTGACCTTGGTGGTGTGTCCTATCACTTACTCACAATGGACTAGAGTGAATTGTGAACAATCCTGCAACATTTGGTAATTATCGGACCATTCAATAATTAAATCAATTCTCCAAATGTTACGACAATGTGGTTTTGTGTTTCTTCTTTTGAAGAGTATATTTTAATTTACAATATTTCCTTCAAATACTGGTAGATGAAGATGTACTATGATGCACTGTCAAAGGATTGAATGCCTTAGTGAAACCATTCTCTCAATGAGTTTTACCCAATCCCAACCATAGACCCACAACTGGTATAATAAAGGCCTAGTCTTGTTTAAGGAAAAGTGCATATAAATATCCCATGCTGCTAATGGAAAAATGTAGTAGGTTTCCTCTAAAGACGTGTTAAACTACTGTGTTTGACATTAAAAAACAATGTGCTCTATAGTGGTGTTATTAAACAAAACAAACTTTAACTTTCAGCAGTCATCAAATAAAAACATTTCAATAGCAACTTTGCATGGAAAGATTTCCAGCATCCTGAAAATAGAAGCACTATGCATTCCGTTTATTATTATCATAGGCAGATGTGATGTTATTCCAATACGGTCATCATTCAAATTTAAATACAGCTATATTATTACTATTTTTCACATGAGCAAATACCAATTATACGTCAGTATATTTTTTCAACTCTTGACAATGTATTAACAATGTAAAAAGATTAAAGTATAAAGAAGTAGCATTAATTAATTATATTGTATTTAAAAACAATACCATTGTGCAGGGGGTGGGGGATGGTCAAAATGCTCCCCTCCGGCTACACCACTGTCAATGGTTAATTTTAATATCTTGACTAGAAAATAATAATTCACTGGTAATAATAATAAATAGGTGTGAAACATGTGCATGAACCATGAGCATTAGATTCTGATGTCAACCATACCCAAAACAAACATTAATTTTGTTTATGTCTACTAATAACTAGTAAATGGAAAAAGACTTAACAGACTGAGTCACTTTTAATCTTCACACAAAATGAAGTTGTCTGCGTCACGAATTGGCATGTAATTCTATAGTGAATAAAGTTAAGATTCATATAAAAGCATATTAAGTTTTAAACCCATAGCAACTTGCACTACATTAAAAACAAGAGTACTGGTGAGGTTCATGATATGGTCCAGACAAGGATTTACTGTTATGTGCAGTAGACAAATAGGGATCTTTTATATACCATCTTACAGACAGGATAGCACAAATCACCAGGCAGGTAACTGATGGAATTGCCAATGTAATTTGTCAAGGCTTAAGTACTGTTCTGCCTTAATTTGTATTAATTATCAAGTACTAGTATTTTCGATTGTAGCAAGAAGGAAATGTTTTATTTAACGATGCACTCAACACATTTTATTTACAGTTATATGGAAATCCACTGTCGCCGCTTCATGGGCTACTCTTTTTGATTAGCAGTTAGGAATATTTGATATGCACCATCCCACAGACTAATAGAATATATCACTGTTGTGAGGTATAGATAAGGCAATTTCAACCCAAGGTACAAAAACATTTTGTCCCAAGTGTTGGAAATGCCTTTATCTATACATCATAATGATGATTGATTCTGTTTCTTGCCCATTTAATTACAGTAACAAAACAGTAATTTTGCAAGTTAGGATTTGTTTATTGTAGAATGGGGATTGGTAAACATTTTACCTACATATATATAGTAAATATATAAATATACATAAATACAGTCCACATTATGCAACATAAAAATGTAACAACTTACCAATAAATATACAGTTAAAAATATATGAATTTGTTTAAATATTTTAAAAACAATGATACAACGTGAAATGGCAAACAGAATTTTGAAAACCATGAGTTATGATGTCAATTGTCGTAAAGCATGAATTATGATGTCACGTATATGTAGAAATCATCCAGCACTGATGTGCTAGACATATTTATCTAGCACCATGCAAAAGCTGGCTAATTCAGTCCAGTGGGCAAGAAAGGATAGTAAATACCACGAGCTTTGTTATACCACTGGCTGGAACAAGAAATAGCCCAATGGACCCACCGACGGGAATCGATCCTAGATCAATTGCACAGCAGACGAATGCTGTACCACTGAGCTGCATCCCGCTACTCAAATGTAACAAGTTCAATGGCCATAATTCTGTGAAAAATGGGTAAATCACCATACAAGTTAACCTTGATCTGTAACAGCTAGTACATGATAATACTATGAACCAAATTTCAGCTCAATATCTAAAGACATTGCAGAAAACAAATATGTGGAAAACAAATTTTCTATATCCCAAGCCAAAGGGCTATAAGTGTGAAAAATGGGTAAAATACGATGAAAAGTCAAACTTGATCTGTAACAGTACATGATAACACTATACACAATCTTTCAGCTCAATATCTTAAGGCATTGCAAAAAAACAACCCGAGTCTACGGTAGATAACTACACAGTGGCATAGCATGGGCGGGGCCACCGGGGCGGTTGCCCTGGGCACAAAATTCGGGACTGGTGGAAGGGACTCTGAGAGTGCTAATGGTCCACTGGTTGGGGGTGCAATACTTGTCTTGCTCCGGGCACTGGCAACCCATGCTACGGCACTGTAACTACATGTACATGGGGACAGAGACAAAACCTATACTAGTAGCCATATTAATTTTGCGTCCAACCTCAGTCACACAATTTATAAGCAAACATTATTTTCCAGGTTAGAAAGCTTAGGTGTTGTCTGATTTTCTATAAAGTAGTAAACCATGAAGTAAAATAAATAAAATAGTCATAATAATTATTGAATTTATTTGGATCTGGTAGCCTATATGACCAAAATGTTTAGGATTAAAATTACTTTTTTGTAGGTATAGTGGTACATGTTTAAACCACAAAATCCAAGCGCCTGTGAAAAACATTTGCAGAATGTATTGCATATATTAGTATGCCAGTATTCTTGTTCCGGAAATGACACTCAAAATAATACAAAAATAACAGCTACATGTAGGTTACTGAACTAGCTTAAATATTTAAGTTCTGTTTTTTTCTCTCTACTTTTTAGTAATGAGCACCACTCCAATCAGTGGTGACTAAATATTACTTGTTTCGGCTACCAAAGGTACCAGCATATTAACTGTGAACTAACACCGTGAGTTGTGTGTTTCTGATACACAGAAGGTGGGGAATACTCTTTACTTGGTACCTGAGACAATTGTTTGAAGTTGAGTAGCAGGAAACACCGCTTTTCCGGACATGCACTATCAATTTATAGCAACCACACCAACAATGAGGTGTGTTTTTCCATACCGATACAGGCAATATTGGCCTTTTAAATTTTGTTTTACATATGCATGTACAAACAGTCATTCGCAAAATTTAAGTGTCGCGCACATGCACTATGGTGCGTATTCATGAGAGAGAAAAAACATGTCACAATTTTAATTCGGTTTACAGTATTTGTATTTTTTTTATATAGATAGGATGTAGTGCTGCAACAATAAACCAGTATACCGGTATACTGCGATAATTGATCAGCTCGATACGAACTGCGGTACACTTTTGCATATCACGATTTTTACACACTATTTTTTCCTTGTATCATATTTGACTTGAAATAAACAAACAAACAAACAAACAAAAAACCCACCATTTTATTAATTGGTGATGACAGGAAACGTAATAATCACGTCAAGTGTAGTCAGCTTACTTGTTGGCATATGAAGTTATACATGTGTAGGTTGGTTATACTTGGTTCTAACTTCTAAACAAAACGTGTTAAAAATCCTATAAAAATAACCAGTTGATGATAATTACAAATAAATGTTTTGTTACTTGCACATTATTATGCATTGTTCATTTACGTTGGAATATGGCTACCACAGTGAAAATCGCACTTTGCTGTTTTACCCTGAATTCGGAATACTTTGGCCGATCATTCAGAACACCTTGGGCAATAACCTCTGGTTCGGTCGATCTGCCAAAACATTGCGACGTACTTTCTGTGTCAAGCGAGCGGCAATGGAAAAAAGCCTGATAGTGCGAGTGCGAATAATTTTTACATGCTCATATACCACTAAAGTTTCGAGCATGTCCGTCCCGGGGCCTGTCTCTGGATAGCCAGGGGCTTGTCCCGGGACAGAAAAAAATTAAGCAGACAATTTTGAAATTTACAAGCAAAAATTAAATAGTGGGCCTTTAAAATTTTGATGTGCATCTCTAATTAATAAAGAAAACTCTACTCATTAAATTTGGTCGCTAGATTAGATCGGTGGTCAAAAAGAAATTAGATAAGATTGGTAGCCTGACTCGAGATGGAGGGGGGAAGGGGTAGAATTTTTAAAATTGCAATTAGTAAAAAAGTTAATAGAAGCCAAAAATAAAAAGAATTGACTGCTCAGTCGAATATTTATATAATCTGGAGCATTTTAGAAGGACAGTCCAAAAATAAATACTGTAGATCCTGAAATTAATGCGATCATAATATTAATGTGAAAAATGCGACCTCGTGTTATTCGCATTAATGATATGACGCATTTATTTCTGTTTTGTCTATGTGCCCCACGTTATTCAAACAAAACAAACAAAGATTAAAATTCTAACATATAACACAACTAGAAAACAATTCATTGTAGGCAAGTCTGACTGATTGTTGACTAGTCCAGCAAGCTATGTGTCACACTATTTTAAAATTCTAATACATTTATAAAACAACTGAAGCACAATTCATTGTAGACGCGTGATGATTGCAGGGTCTTTGGCCATCCTATCGAAAGTCGACAATACATTGCGTGTGAATGGGTTTTAGCACGCTAATCCTGAGGTCGACCGTTTCTTTGATTTCACTGTTCAAGTTCACTGCAACTTATTTGGGTGAATTCTTTTGTTATGACTTTGAAATATTTGAAATATGTCTACATTCTTAGGAAGATACAGTTGTAATGTAATATATGCTTATGTTTAACAAGATTTATGTAACCATACCCATTACGTAATTGAACGCTGCAAAATATGCTTGGAGTTGATCTCACCAAAAACACTAACAACTAAAGAGGTTAACTAATGTGTACACAGATATGTTAGATATGTTAGTAAGTTGATCTCATTGAAGACAACTGTAACATGGATTGAAACAAAATGTACATGGACGTGTGTTGCTAGGAAAGTAATATTTCAAAGGGAGGACACTTGCATTAATTTCATGTCACATTTTAGTCTGCCCACTGTCACTCGCATTAATTTAGGGATGCGTTAATTTCAAGATCTACAGTAAGAGAAAGAAGAGAGGATCAGACTGTTTAATAATATTAAAAAAAGAAAGTAATTTTGACATAAACTTTTGAACGAAGGTCTAAAAGTTTAAAGTCCGATCTATATATCCACGTGAGTGGCCTCATTAAGGCCGTTAGGGTGCACAGCTTGTAGGGATGAGATGGGTTGCATCCCGTCAAGAAAACCCCTAGATTGACAGTCAATACAGGGGACAGTATTGCGAAATCTGAGGTAACCAGAAGTCGGTTCACATGGTTTTTACCTAGGTAACCAATTGTACCGTTACATGAATTATATTTGCGTAACCTGTGGATTACCTGATCGGTTACCTCAAAGTTATGTTGAAATTATATTTTAAATACATAATTTTTAGCTCAAACTTAAAGTTAAAACAAAATACAAAAGAAAACGTTTTAAAAAACAGTTTCTTTAATGCTTGCAAATCGAAAGAAGTGACTTGTAGATGTTTCTTTTGTTTTCGTACGATCGTAGCGTTGTAGATTTATTATTATTATTATTATTATTATTATTATTCACTACTTGCCATCGGGATCGCAAAAAGTAATTTTTAATTGCCAGAATCTTAAAACCACTGTCCTCGGGTATCGGGCCACCGTATTCTAGAACCTCTGTGCAGCTTGCTGAAGTTAACACTATTAGCCCAGTACTGAAACAAAATAGATACATTTGGAGGAAAAATGTCCATTCCCTGGTTCCTCTGAGGTATAATGCAAAACACTCAGTCACTCATGATTAGACTATTATTTGTTTTTATATAAATAACAAATAAAGGCTAGCATTTGTCACTGATAAAATGTAAAATTTAGTATACAGCAGTTTTAACAAAACCCACCAAAAACCGAAACAAATGTCCAGTTCCTCAGAACTATAAAACTGGCTACTCATTGGTGCATGATTAGATTAATAAAAATAAATCTTATAATAACATAAAAAGAAATACCACAATTTGACACTGATATTTTGCGGTGGTGATGCTATATTCACTTTATCGCTGGTACTTCTATACTACAGTGACGTTCCAAATGTTTGTGATTTAAAGCTCATTATGTGATGTTATATTTTCAGCTTTTGTGACATTTTTGCATTTTTCTTTACGTTAAAACCGTTTTCAACCTTTAAAATTATAGGCAATCCAATAATGTCTACATATATTCCTTTAGAGATAGAATAGCAGCAGATAATTTAGGCACCTTAGCGGTCCGTGCACATTTCTTTAAAACTTTTGGCTAGACTCTATACTGAGCCTTCGGTCGCAAGTTACAACAGTTGCAATATACCGTTGTCTACTGGTTTGCCGCGCATCAAGTACTAAAAATCAGTCTAAAACATTTGCCAGAATACTAGTAATATGTCTGCATGAATAAATTTCCTGTAATCATGAAGTTTGCGAGTTTTAATTTCTGAACGTCTACAGGTCACGACGTAACCAATTTGTGGTTCGCGTAAATTTAATTTTGTGTAACCGACACGCGAACAGAACGGCGGTTCGCGTGAAAAATTGTGCCCTGCAATAGATGTTGAAGGTGTAGTGCTGTGCTGAAATACAGATCTTGAGAAGCCGGATCCGTCTGAACGAGAGAGAGAATCAGACTAGGGTTGGTATAGTGGTGTGGACGGGCCCGACTCCGGAGGATATGAGATGGTATCACAATAAAACAAAGTAAAGTCTAGAAAAGAGTAGTAGGGGCCGACCCCGCTTCCTATTTCTTCTTAGAGTGGGGCGGTCAATCTTCCAGTGCTGCTAGGACAGGCTCAAACATGTAGAGACTAAATGTGAACACCGTGGCGTTCTGCAGAATGGCCGTCATACGAGTCACGAAAAAAACAAGTGAACATGACGTGAAGGAAAGGAAGTGAAGGAAAGGAATCTCGCTAAAAAAGAATCCAACCTGGTGGTGCAGACTGTCAAAACGAGAAGCGTTCCAGCGTTCAATCAGTTCCAATGGCCGCATACATCCAAGTGGAAAACTTCACTTCGCTGACAAAAGCAACGAAGTGAAGGATCCCCAAGTCGAGCTGCGAAAGCACGTGCAGTGTAAACAAGTGAAACAAACACGTCTTACCGCGACGAGCTCCAGACTGGGAATGAGCCCGATAGTAAGGATTTCCAAATGAGACTATTTATAAATAGTTTGAAATCGTCACACCGGTGTTCTAGTAGACTAGTATTGTGTTAAAAAATAAATATGACAAAGAAGAACATTATGCTACTATAAATGTTGTGGTTTATTGGAATCAATATTACAAATATTTTGATTTATGTACTTAGATTATGCCTTCTGCTTTCATTAAAAAACACACATAAATATTAAATTTAAATAATATCAACTATAATTGCAATACATATTGCAATATGGTTTCTTATATCACAATATATCGCAATACGGTTTTCACCACATCGTTGCACCCCTAATAGGATGAAATGTTTTAGTTGCCAAATGAACAAAAATGGCTGTATATGCGAACAAATCGGTTGCAATGCAGAGGTCTGTAGTTCCCTCCAAATTATATTATAGGCAGCAACAAATGTCAGGTGACCAGAACAAATGGTTATCAAAGTCTAAATATTAGTACATTGAAATTTTATCTGGCTATTGCTGAATACTACTTATGCCATATGACAAAATTAGGTTGATACCAAAGCGTAAGAATATTGCAATTTTATTGGTGTTTCTTAAATGTTAACATTATATGTAAATGAACAATCAGCTACATTTTAACTATAACCAATCAGGAATCAATGTTAACACTAACGCTGTTCAAACGCATATGACAAAGTTATCAACATTATATTGTAAATTGTTAACATTCCATCGGAAAGCATTTATATTTTGTAAATCTATATACCTGGATAACATTTAGTACATGATGTAAATAGGGAGCAAAAAATTCACCAGTTGCTTCCTATTAATGACATTTCTGGTTAAAATGAAGAATAATATATATTTTATGCTAATTAAATTAGCCAGCATCACCCAAAAATATAGAATAGTGTGCAACAGTAAGGAGAGTAATGTAATGTGGATGGTCCATTTTAAACGGACATTTAAAAAACAACAACTTAAGAATGCAGATTTAAAAACATAATAAAATGTTTTAATAAATATATATCCCCCCTCCCAACTCCCCCACCATTAAAAACAACAAACAAACAAACAACAACAAACAAACCAGATCTATATATAGTCCTATCCAGCCTCCATGAACATTGTTTTTTAAAAAGAATTTATTTCATTTGACGGAAAAGGGAAAGTAGAAGTGTTTTAGAAATAACAAAAGAATCCTATTTTTGTGTTCAGTTTAAAAAACAATCTGTTCACAAATAGATTGTAGTACATTCCATAGTCAGAAAATTACTAATATACGGTAGTTACTGTAGTTCTAATTATCCAATACATAAATTGTATTACACGTACATGTAACATTATTCAGATAATAACATTTGCAATTATAAGTGATTTGTTATTCCTCAACCGATTAGTTAGTGCACAATTCATTTAGCCATGTAATGAATCTATACAAGCCGCATTTATTATCCTAACATTTTAAAGTAACAGAATACGTAAAATGTTACACTCATGAAATTATAGTGTATCAATAATGTATTAAAAAAGTGTCAACTATTTACAGGAATACCACCAAATAAAGCATCAACATAATGACAGCAATTACCATTTCCTGTTTCAAGCAGTCCAGCCCAGTAATAAAAACAATGCAATGTTGCTAAACACTGAGCTGACCAGAAATCACACATGTGATGGAAAATGCCAGTGAAGTACTTAACAGTTCTTGCTTGGACAATGATATTTGCCAGACAAATTTTGCTGCTGCAAGTTATCAGGAGACTGCAATGTTTCCAACTCTGCAGGCCTGACACATGTCAGATATAAGAGACAGGGAAAGCCTATTTTCCACAAGTGGTTTCTGAGATAATAACTACCAAAGAAGCACAGCATGTGTTTATGAGCAATTGGCACTGGTGAACATAAAGCCAGTTGTTTTAATAGTAATAATACACTGCAGGGATTTATCAAGGATGTTTGCCATGGTCCCATGTAAGTCGGATGGAATTGGGAAAATTAGCACCAGTAAATCATATCTGGGATATTTTTTAAGGCCACTGAATCATGATGCAGTACTCCAGATTTACATAATTTATATTTTAAAAAAATTTGTTTTGTTTGACAACACCACTGGAGCACATTGATTAATTAATCATCGGCTAGTATTGGATGTCAAACATCTGACTCGTAGTCATCAGAGGAAACCCACTACAGTTTTTCAAATGCAGATGGGGATCTTTTATATGTACTTTCCCACAAACAGGAAAGCACATATCACAGCCTTTGTCCAGTTGTGGTGCACTGGTTGGAATGAGAAAAAATCAGCTGAATGGATCTACCGAGGTGGTTCAACATTAATTTGTTAGAACATACATAATTAAATATATTTATTGGGAATTTGTAGCACACAAATATGGAAGTTTCAGTACCACTTTCTTTTGAGAAGAGGCCTATGTTTTGGACCTATAGAACGCCTGGAGAAATCCCTGTACAATCTGCATAAAAATACTCATTAAAAGAGACTATCCAGAGTTTGCTGCATTGCAATTTAAAACATTTTGTAATGACTAATAATAAATAATAAATATATTTTCTTATATAAATAATAAAATATCAGTGTTTGTATATACATGTATATATATTCATTATGTTTCCGATCCTTCTAATATTTGTGACTAGCACCAATGGACTAATTAAAGCCATGGACAATATTAATTAACTACTTGTAGTATTTCTGGCAGGTTTTTTTTTCACCTCGTGTGTTCCATGGGTTTTATCACATGTTGGCACCTGCTGTAGTTTTTTTTCCCATGCCCCAGAGGATCAGTGGATCAACTCTGTATACTAGTATGTATATTTTCTTTCTTTAAATCTGAACAAGCTGGTCAGGTGCTTTTCATCTTCCTGGTAAGCTTACATGAAATCCTGAAAGAAAACACTGCTACTAATATCATACAAAGAAAGTTTCAAATGCTCCTCCATTTCTCTATATAGCCTAACCCAGAGTTCCTTTACCACAGCTGCAACCACCGCATGGTGTCTAAACACTGGGCATTATATCATCAAGTCATGTTCCAGTTATATACTCACAGACACCTGATCATTACAGATGCACTGACCATGAAATCTAATCTTCTCATACACACTGTATACATTAACGGTTCAAGAACAGACATCCAGGGTAAAAGCTCTGACCTCACCAGGCACTTCTGTCTAGGATGATGAGCGATCATGCAATATAATGCCATCAACAATGATGAGATCATCCCAATTCATATAATAAACAGATTCATCACAAATGTTTTAATAATCATCTGAGTCTATGTTAATTAGTATTTGTCAAGGCCCTGCTGACACAAATAGCGATTATTAACTAGACAAGGTTAATCTTTTACATATATTAAAAAACCCCATGAGAAGCAACTTATATTTATCCTATAACACATCCACAATAACATCACAATTCAATATTTAGTAAATCATAGTTTTAAAGTCACCTCCACTGTTAATATGACACCATCACACTTTGCACAAATGCACTTTGACATCACACACTTTAACTAAATCTTATGAAAACGTTAAGCTCAGGTATGACCCATTGACAGCAAAACATTATTAACAGAGTTAATGAATAGATAATAAATGAATTACCAGTTAATATCAAATGTATGTCACGAGTGAAATAATTTTTACTTGTCACAAGCTTTAGTAAGTGATATGTGAAAATTATTTGGTTAACTGTTACAGAGTTTGTTATTCTATTTGTGACCTCTGAAAATTGCGAGAACGATCGTTTCTTTCGCGCGCCGCTCATGCAAATCTAATTTAACGTAACCTATTTTCAGTTTGCGCATTAAATTTAGGACATTATTTACTTGTTTACGAGTTACGCAAAAAGAAAATGGGTTACCTGAATTTATTTTTTCGTAACCGATAAATGGTTTACACAAATATCCAATTCTCAGAGGTCTATACTGTCACAGTCACTGGTTTGTAAGAATCAAATAATCCAAAAGTAGTGTACTTCACAGCAATGCAAAATATTTCTCACTGACAAAAAATATTAAAAATATTTTCCCTGTTATGAGTAACAATGGTAATTATTACACACCATATATATTATTGGTGTAATATTGGCACACACAGACTGGGCATGGTTGGAGGTAGATCCTTAGAACTACTTTTGATCATGTGACCATGTGTCATGTGACTATCAAAATGGCCAATGTCAAAATATCACTTTTTTAAATGACATGAATTTACGAAGTTCTTTTAATAATTCATACTATTTCATCCACATAGCTTAAATAAATAAGTTAACATGTTTAAGGAGTTAAAATTTTTTAATTAAAGACATAAACATCATTAATTTTTAAAATAATAAATTTAAGATTTACAAAATTAGCAGATCTATGATCAATCTCCAAATAGCAAATAGCCGAATTGAAATAGAACGTAGTGAACGATTGTGTGAAAGTTGACGGCAAGTTCGTGGCTTGGGTGCAATCCATTATCAAGCCTCGCGGAACGTACATTTTAAACATTAAATTAGACGATGGAACCTTAATGCAAGTTGTGAGTTATTGTATGCATCGCATTCAAGAAACTGTTTCCACTACCCGTTTTTCTAAATTCTTCGAGACCGATTTTGACTATATGTAGATCTAAATGAACTTTTTTTAATCCATACCTGTGCCGTCACTCTACTGTTCTAGGTGTAGATTATTTTTCAAGAAAGAACACCTGCGAAACAATGCAATTTGAACTTTTTATGTGTTCAAGTCAGGGATTCGAACCCACTACTGACAGAACTTGTACACTGTAAACAAGTACAATGCTTTAGCCCAGCTGGCCAAACATCTGCATCACCAAATAAACATGTAATTTAAGCCTAATAAACCTGATACTAGTGATATTAATTATTCTGGCAGAACACAGGGAAAATTGTCAAAAACTAAATTGGAAATCAGAGATTACAGTGACGTTTAGCACGTGCATCACACTTATAATGCCATCCACCCACTACTGAGGATTTCTTGACCAAATCATTCAGGTTAGATCCAAAAGGATCCTGTGGTTTTGGGTTATTTGTTTTGTAAATATTCTTTGCCATTTTAACCAATATTTTTTATTAAAAAAGACAACATAGCTGTTAATTCAGCAGTCACGTAATTTGTTTTAATGAATAATGGATTATTTTTCATGAATCTATACCTCCTCATACATTCTCCATTACAAAGATTACTTTTTCGTCCTTGTTTCGGTAGAAACTTCTAAAACTGAAATGATAAAAACTACACCAATCAATCCAAAATTGCCAACTACATGTACATCAGTGCCCATGAAAACGTCAACACTTCACGAAAGACAAACTACGATATGAAAATCTCGCCTAGTGATTTCTGCTTACACTCGTCAGATACCGAAATTGTTCACTCGTTTCATAAAAATGGTATGACAGGCAAGCTAGTTTAGTATTCTATACATATGAAATGGGTTTATGACATGAATATTATGGATAACCTATAGGATAAATCCTCCTATTGTTCAAATCTACAGTGCAATGTTTCTGATCTAGCAGAACAATATTGCATGCAGCATGCAGTGTTTCCCCCAGGATTTTTGTTCAGAGGGTTGGCAAAATAGTTTGACGTTAACTGAGCCCCCAAAGGGTGCGAAAATGCTAGGGAAGTTCAGGGGCATGCTCCCCAGTAATGTTTTTTTTTTTTTAATTTTCCAGTTGTTTTTAGATGCATTATGGAATACACGAGGGTGTCATGTACACTTATAGAAGGAGATACATTTATTTTAAGATAGATTTTAATAATAATGTTTATTATTATTATTAAATATTTGCATAATGTCAAAACAATAATTTGAAAAAGAAGTATAAAAGTATTAGACTAAGCACAAACAGATAATACATATTACTGAATTACTGATTGTAATATGTATTATCTGTTATCTATCTATTTATCTAAAACTAAAACCCAGGTCATCTAGAATTTTAAAAAAAATCCACTAACCATGGGATTGGTGATTTTAAAAATTAATTATCCATGATTGAATATTCATTAGCCCTACTTCTGTATGTATATCAGGGGTTTTAGAATTAAAAAAAAAAAAATTACTTCCCATACTGACCAGTGGATAAAAAATTTACTGGTCATGATAAAAAATTCACCTGCTAAATTGTAATCATTCAGTGACTGATAAAACAAATACAAGAAAGCAATTATTTTTTTATATATGTAGGTACATTTTTAAATTTGTGTTAATTCATCATATAATGCATTAAAAATAATATCTTTCAAGTCTTGCAAATTTAATTATGTAATGTTTAAATATAATTTAAAAAACAACAACACAAAAACAAAAAAGACCAAAAAAAACAAAACAAAAAAACATTTGGAAGTTCGTAAAACAATATGGTTATGTGCAACCTTTAAAAAAACAACCACCACCCTGATCTGACGAGACTGGTCACCGTTTATTTTGTTACGCCTGCACTGTGTTAAGAGTAACAACTGTTTGAGTACCAGTCACTTACCATGGCGCCAAAATGACTGCAACATTTTGTTAACTTGGACTTTAATAAAATTACATCTGTAAGTATATTCATTTCAGGGATGGGGCATAGATTACAGGTGACCATATGTTCATTAGTGAACTGTTGCATGTGAAAGGAAATCAAAAGTATTGACTTGTAGATCCGTTTTCCTTTTTTTATCGATGTTGGTTGATTTTTATTTGTTTTCATTCGATCATCATCATGATGGTTTATTTGTTTTCCCCTCACCGGCCACCGGGCTCTAACAATGTACATATTTGTGGAATACTAGTATATTTAGGACTACTAGCATTTGCATTTTTTTAATAATATCAGCGAATTAATCACAGAAGTGAACTCGTCACTTTTTTTAATGGTTACAATTTTTACGGTCCCAGTAAAGAAATTCACGGGGTCGGTGTGGGGTCCTTCCGGCCCCTAGGGGAAACACTGAGCATGCAAGGCTAATATAACAGCATTATGCAGGTAAGATTTATTATGCAAGTTTCAGAGATCGTTACACAATTGTGTACCTAACATTGTAAACTGATGGCGAGTGTGTTTTGTATTGTGATTGGTTAATTACATTCTTTTTCCAGGATCAATTGAAAATATCACCCGGAAAGCCAATGACGTAATTAGAAATCAGGAAGTGATGTCATTAGCAATTGGAACAGGCCAAGTTGACAGTTCAATTAGGGTCTACAGTTAGATTGTAGCCAGGTATATTTTTCAAGAAATACCAAATTTACAGTTATTTCCAAAGAAAAACCGATTCAGTTTACAATGGACATAAGCTTCAGTCAAAAATGACATTTGCAGGATCAAAAAGACAATAACACCCACAAATCTAAACACTCCATATGGTTATCTCCTAATTAAATAGTACTTGCTAATTAATTTTAAAACTAACAGCAAATATTGCTGATAAAAATTTTGAAAACAAAATTTTATGTTCCCTGTTATCAATTCAGCCACATGTACAATGGGGATAAATTATAAATAGCCATGTAACAATTTATTTCTTTTTAATGGCAAGCTACATGTAGGTTGGAAACATGTATTTTTTTTCTCTTATGAATAAACAATGTGAGGGGAAATTCAAAACATCTGACTACATTATTGGTCGTGGTGGGGGCAGCGACGCAGACGGGACCGCTGCCGGTGGTCGAGCCACCGGCTTTGTCCCCGCCTGAGCTGTCCCTGGCGCACGTTTCTTCTTTCTTGTCCTCTTCCTCTTGGCTGTAGCCGCGTCACCATACACCAAGGTCACGGTTGCCCGTGACCCGGTGTACGCGACGCGGTACTCCAACAGCAAGCCATAGCTAGCCATCAATCCCCCCAGGTGGGGGGGTAGGTTGAGAGCACACGAAACAACGTCTAGTCTCATTGCTAGTTCGCCAATCAATTGGTGAGCCTAGGCAGGCCTCGCCGGTTTACTTTAATCATTTTAATCGCTACTCTACGCATGAGCTTCGGCATATTTTACTTTTAACTTGAAATACATGAGAGATCAATGTAATGTAGTGATTGCAACAATAACAGGTAAATGGCCTCCGCCTGTGCTTCACGCACTTTCATTTTTTCTCAACGTTGTCGATATGTCGCAAACGATTCTACAACAGCATAATAAAGAACGATTTTTTAAATTAATAAATATTTATAAATATAGACTACCAGTGTGTTTGTTATTTGTTTATTTAACAGTGATAAATAATAGTTACAAATGTGTATCTCATCCGACATTTAACGGCGACTTCGTTACTCATGAGTCAATCGGACCATCTCGCCTAAGCCAGTTTTACAGAAGCACACGACAACGGCTGAATGCATGGTTCAAACTACCTGATGGGTCGAACAGACTTTGATGCACCGACAGTGTTCGAGCCAATGAGAATCTACTGTATATTTATGTGTTCAGTGTATATTATATACAGTGTCAGGGAACATTTCGTTCAGTATTTTAAAACATTAAACACAGTTGTTAATCAATTTTCAATTGACTACAAATATTGCTAATCAAGATTTTGAATACAAAATGTCCCCCGATTGTATACATCACATATGCATGTTTCTCTCTAGATACAGTCAAATCCACTTAATTGGATGTTGGATTATTGTATATTTCGGATATTTGAATATGTTTGAAGCAGTGTATGTTTAATCCATAAATAAACACTTGTCAGATATTTTTCTCTATGAATTGTCGGTGACAGTAACAAACAAAAGCCGTTTGCTACTAGTGTTATTTTTAGCGGGATCTTTTGATCACATGATTTTTCCTCTGCAGCTCACAATGTGAGGCCCCATTTGGGGTGACCGATTATGGTGATTACTGTTTAAATTGTTAAATGCCGACAAAAGATAAGTTGTAGGAGATTTTCGTAGCAAGTTGGATTAATCATCTTTTGGCTATAAATATTGACAAGAACTTTTTTTCTTCACAATGTCAACATGGCAAATAAACGGAAACGAAACGATTTATCTTTGGCTCAGAAATATGACGAGATATGTGCCTAGTATCTCGCCAATGCTAACCCAGAACGAAAAAGACAGAGAACGGGAAAAGCAGCCAATGTGGAGAAGGCCTTATCAGAATGGTTTTCTGTGGCGAGACAAAAAGACATTCCAATATCAGGCCCAATATTAGCGTTTGTGTTTGTGTTTTTCCTTCTGTTACATTGAATAACGGCCTTTCACTTATTTGACTTTGGCCAGTCTAGTTTACCTGTCAAATCAGTTACAAATGCACACAGATAATAGTCAGATAGACGTCCTGGTAAAATACAGAACATGGAAATGACTACTTATTCAAGATTATATTGGGTGGTGGGGGTGGGGTCTTGTTGCATTTGATTTACAAATGTACAAAGAAGTTAATAACGGCCGTTTAATTATCAAGAAGTTAATAACGGCCTTTTAATTATTTGACTGTGGCCAGTCTAATTGAGCTTCCGGTGGTTTTATCTGGGTCATTAGATGTTTAGTCACTTCTACTTCTAGGCGTACAAACGGCATTAACTGTTGCCTCTTGTATTTATCAAGTTTATAGACAAACTTGATAATGATAACGGTCACAATATGGAACTTGGAATCAGTATTTTATTAACACAAAATACTTACCGGTTTCTGACGAAAATTCCACATGTCATGAGGCCCAAATTGGGAGAATCGTAATTAGGGTTTGCATAAATCAACAAGAGGTCTTAATTGGGTATATCGTATGTCGAAATTGTACCTTCGGTTTATTGAATATGCCGCTTATTTGAATATAATTTTGTTGCATGAGGCACATCCAAATAAGCGGATTTGACTGTATTTTAAACTGGACTGGGTAGTACTGTACTCAAAACAAAATATGAAAATGAAGGAATGAGTTTTAATGCCACATAATTGGAATACTTTACATTAATGGACTATATTTAATAAAATAGTGTTCTAATACATTATGTACTATTAAAGATGTGTTAAAGATAACTACAATGTAATCTATTTGCATCCATGCAACTGACTCAAGAATATCAAAATTGTAAGGTGTATTATCAAAACATAATGCCAGTACATGTTTGTAGCTGTATCATATTTTGCTATTTGTTTAACCTGTTGGGTTCAATAATTTTTTTATGATTCAAGTTATATAATCTCTATATATAAAAACAAAAATAACAAATGTTTGCCCTTACACAACTTTGTTTTGGCCCTTTTAATTTACTTCTTGTAAAGCAATGATTTTATTCATATATATATATATATATATCAGAGCCCTCAAAAGTACCCGGTCTCCGGCGGCAAATCGTCGCCTGAAACAGCTTTTGCTGCCGCCTACTTTTCGTTGATGGTAAAAAAAAAAACGTGCTTTCTCTTCTTTAATAAAGTCTCCTACAAAAGGGATCCAAACAAGGTGCCAAAATAGTTGTTTATTTGTCTTGAAATGCGATTAGTTCACATCGAAATTTGATTTTTCAAATGTTTCTAGGGGAGGGCCCCCAGACCCCCCCGCTTTGCCCCCTGCTATCATCACTGTTGTAGCCTGCTACTTCTTAAACTATTGAGGGCGCTGATTGATATATATATATATATATACATACACACATACACACACACACACACACACACACAATGAAAATAGTGACTATCAGCAAGACTTATTAAAATTGGTTTTAATAGTGGGGTGGTCCTAATACTGAATTACCAACATTCATAATGATGTTTCTTTGGTAAATATGGATTGTGAATTTTACGTCTCCCCTCCTTTTCGGTTGGCATCAGCAACGTGTAAACTGATCAAATTAATTGGCAATGGTGGTGTATTAACATTTACACTGAAATGCAAGAATAATCATGTGTCAAACCTGCTTCAGTTATTTGTGAGCTTGGATCTGTTCTTTTTCTTATTTATTACACAATACAGATTTACAACTGTCTAGACAAATGACACACTCCCCAATGTTTTAGGACATCCACTATCCCAAGGTAATACAAACACCTAAATTCTGTCTCACTGGACAGCTAAATGTAATTGTTGCATTTAAATTGTAGTCAAATTCTGTGAAAAACTAAATATTAAGACGGTATCGCATGTGCTTTCATAAAAAAACTAAAACATGTTACTCTGTGTAACTGTTACTTTTCAACTAAATATTAAGACGGTATCGCATGTGCTTTCATAAAAAAACTAAAACATGTTACTCTGTGTAACTGTTACTTTTCAACATTATTGTATACAAGTTTAACAACAAAATGACAATGCGCCATACCTTCTAGAAATTAACTATGACTTTCCAGTTCAAAAGTAATACCTTTATCTTTGAAACTAAATAAATATAAGACTATTTCATTGCTAGTTTGAGCAACACATATCCCTGCAATTAACTTTAACACCATAGCGTGGACAACTAAGCAAGATTTTACTGTTATTTATTGTTTGTCACTTATGTGACATGACAAGTAAATGTTGTGGTTGCATTTGTGGGGTCCAAATGCATTCTGAAAACAACCATTGGGTCGGACTTTACTGGTCGTAATTCGTAATAGCGGGATGGTCTTAATACCGGGGTAGTTTTTCTATAAAATAATAAGGAAATATTCTGGTCTTTAAAATATTTGTCTTCATAGTAGGGTGGTCGTTAGGTGGGGTTTACTGTATGTACATGACGATTTAACACATAGCATATACACATATACATAACAGTTTAACATGAAAATGTATACTACTCAAAAGAATTTAAGGGTCAGACGATATTTTCGACATTATTTTCTGAATGTCAGTTATATTAGCTAGACCATGTCACGCATGGTATTGTTCCATTTTGACGAAAGTAGGTCTAAGTAACCCATAAATGAATTAAAATCCACTGTCATTGACACTGTCGACTAGTTCTAATGGCGAAAACATGCTTACATTTGCACGTAAATTAGGGCAAAAGCGAAAGGTCTGCTAAGTGCCCATAACTTGCTTTTTCACAAAGCGCTTCATTTGCACGCTTTGCACGTGTATTCCATGTTCCCAATGCTGAATTTCCGTATAATTGGAGCTTGTGTTCGTGTACGGTGCACACTCCAAATTCGACAATGGTACGACTTCAACTGACTATCGAAGATCGAGGAAGGGCTATTGCTTGGCTTCAGGATGGCAATACGCAAAGAAATGTTGCTCTGAGACTTGGTGTCAGTCAGAGTGTCGTTGGCCGACTGTGGCAACGGTACCAAGCAACGAATTCTGTTCGAAATCGTCCACGTTCGGGAAGACCCCGAAGCACTACAAATAGAGAGGACCGCTACATCACCAATATGGCTCTACGTCAATGCACAACCACTGCACGCCGATTACGTGACAATCTGCGGACTGCGACTGGAACTCGAGTGTCTGTTCAAACCATACGCAATCGTCTGAGAGCCAATAATCTACGCTGCCGTCGCCAGGCTGTTCGACCACCACTCCTACCACGTCACAGAACGGCCAGACGTCACTGGTGCACGCTTCATCTGCGGTGGCAACGTGTTCAGTGGGGTCGAGTGATGTTCACTGATGAGTCCAGGTTTAGTCTCCAGTTCAACGACGGTCGGGTTCGTGTCTACAGACGTCCTGGGGAGCGCTTTGCTGACGTTAACGTTAGATAACGTCACCGGTTCGGTGGTGGCAGCGTCATGGTGTGGGGCGGCATCTCTATCCACCACAGGACCCCCCTCTATGTGGTGGATGGCAATCTGAATGGAATCCGCTATCTGAATGAGATTATCCGGCCGTTGGTTTTCCCAGGCCTTCAGCAGATTGGCGGTGGGACAGTTCTGCAGGATGACAATGCCAGACCCCACCGCACCAGGGTGGTAACGGACTTTCTCAGACAACAAGGTATCGCCAGGATGGATTGGCCAGCATATTCGCCTGACTTGGCCCCAATAGAGCACGCCTGGGACGAATTAGGCAGGAGAGTTCGGGATAACCATGCCCCTCCGGCCAACCTTCATGATCTGGGTCAACTTCTTATGGCAGAGTGGCAGGCCATTCCCCAAGAGTTCTTCAGACGTTGGATCAACAGCATGAGGCAACGATGTGTCGAGTGTATTCGCGCCAGGGGTGGATTCACACACTATTAAACGAATGTTCTAATGTGTAAAATCCATGTTTGACAACCTTCAACTTTGACAGCATGTCATGTGACTTTCTTGTATACAGTGACATTTATTTGTGGTTTTTTGTAAATATGGAACAATAAATAAAAAATTTGGTGTAGTTTACATCATCAATCTAATACACTCTGAAACTTATTTGGTTATAAATTTTTGACCCTTAAATTCTTTTGAGTAGTATATACCGGGTATTAACTGATTAAACAGATGTATATATACATATGTAAAACAACACAGGAATTATGCTAAAATCAGTAGAATCCTATAAAAAGTACTTAACACTTGGCTTGACATTCTCACTGCAACTATAACAATGGAAATCAATACAACAATGATAATACTCAAGTAAATGCAGATTTATACGACAATGTAGTTACTGGTACATATAGTCTGTATGTCACAGACTCCATACACATATGTCTAGGGAATTGAATGCTTTTGAGGGTAAACACCCATTTGTATTTAAAGGCAGATTCCTCTAATACACTGTATTCTTTGCCCCCCCCCCCCCCCCCTTCCTTCCATTTAGAGGTGGGTTAACTGCTTGGTCCTATAACATACATGTATGCAATTAGTACTAATATGATCAAATGCATTGGCCAGACTAGTCTGACAGGACAGGTGTTAAAAAACCAGTTAAATGTATTTAACAAGCTGCAGGTTTCAGAAGTCACCTGCTGCATTTTATCCCATCAAACACATAAAATACAAGTGCTCTGCTTTTCTGATAAAATACACTGAACACCAAAAGAAACATGAATATGTATGTAATTTTCTGCTTTAACATTAAATTTAGTTTTTTAAAGGATTAAAGGCATACTGTCACAGATGTAATGGCCTTATTTCATTAAAAGTGGATAGTAAATGAAAATTACATTAATTTTTGAAAACCGAAACTGGCTATTGCATCATCCTAACTGAACCATGATGGAGTGAAATCCATGTCAACCCTCTCGGCAATTTTAGTTTTTTAATTATGAACCATTGCCATAATTCATTTATTTTTATAAAATATCATTAATAAGTGGAGTATGGTGGTTACGTAGATGGTTGAATAAAGTACATTTAGGGACAAGTCAAATATATATATATATTCAGGTAATACTCTGTTAGGCCATTTAATAGGTAAGTGGCCTGTGACAATATGTCTTTAATATGTATGGAGATTATGAAAAATTACAGATTGACAGGTTTCAAATTTCACAACGATAGTAACGGCAAGTGCATGCTGTGGTTGCCCTCCTTACTTGCTGCTGGACCCTGAAAATCAGACGTTGTTGATGGCAAGAAAAATGTGGTGGTGCCCTACCTGGTTTGCCACCATACCCTTCTATTACATCTCATTTACTACAGTAGCTATATCAGGGCTGCAGAAAGTATTCGCCTGGTCGCCAAATGCGAGTCAAATTTCTGACGAACGAGTTAAAAAATGCAACTACCAGTCCGACGGGCAATCTGCCTTTTTCTGACTGACTAATTTAATTTGTTATATATATATATTGTTTTTGCATTGAATCCACAGTGTGTTCTGAATAGATTGTTCTGTTAAACATTTTCGGGATATCACTTGAATTTTGTAAATCTATATAAAAGAAATGTGAAAATCTTTATATTTACCAGATTATTTCAAAATGTATTGATTTGTCAGTCAAGGTTTTCATTTGCTACATGATGTTGATCACTTAATATTGTCCTTAATATGTTTATCATTAAAAAATAATATATAGAAAGTCTGGCGGTCTAGTAAAAAAAAAAAAAAAAACGATATGGGGTGATATGTTGTACAAAAACAGGTTAATAAGTTACTTCAGGGCTTGAACTTAACAAAGGTACTGATGGCAATTGCCGATGTTGAGATATAAATTGCCTTCAGATTGTGAGAGCATTACTAGTGGCACAAAACTGTTGTCAGTAAAACTCAATGACAGAAAAATTACTATATGATCTGGTGCACATTATCTAGCTGCCAGTATTTAACATTTGAAGTTTTCAATCATTCTGAAAAATAATTATTTTAGTTTGTTTAGTTTAATTTATTGCAGGGAAAGAAAGAAAGAAATGTTTTATTTAATGACGCACTCAACACATTTTAGTGACGGTTATATGGCGTCAGACATATGGTTAAGGACCACACAGATTTTGAGAGGAAACCCGCCGTCGCCACTACATGGGCTACTCTTCCAATTAGCAGCAAGGGATCTTTTATTTGCGCTTCCCACAGGCAGGATAGCACAAACCATGGCCTTTGTTGAACCAGTTATGGATCACTGGTCAGTGCAAGTGGTTTACACCTACCCACTGAGCCTTGCGGAACACGCACTCAGGGTTTAGAGTCGGTATCAGGATTAAAAATCCCATGCCTCGACTGGGATCCGAACCCAGTACCTACTAGCCTGTAGACCAATGGCCTAACCACTACGCCACCGAGGCCGGTGATTTATTGCAGGGAGATACAAAGTGACAACACTTGAATTTAGACGTCATTCAAATTTAAGAAAGTTCTATCAGACCAGTCTGTGTGATGTTATAAACATCAGAGGTGGTAGACAGAATTAAACAAAACAAGTATGCTTAACCTGATCAATGAGAGCTCTATGTTAATGCTTGTCACTTACCTGGGCCCAATTTCATAAAACATCGTAAGCCTAGTTTTGCATGTAAACATAAATCTACGACTAAACCACAATTCTTATTACTATTATAGTTCAACAAATATAGTTAGAAGAAAACATATTTCATTTTCTTTTGTCTTTAAAATACTCCAGCTTTTGCAATGATGTAATTTTCTGCGTGAAATAGATGCCAAACATGTGCAAACGCACGACCGGTATAACTGCTAGCAGCAGACGTAAACTTACAATGTTTAGTGAAAACACAGGGTTGTGACAAATGCAAAACCAGTAGCCTGATGGGCTAGTGGCTTAAAAAAACAAACAAAAAAACAACAACAAACAAACACCGCTAGCTCACAATGTTTTTCCTTCACTGACCTACGTTTGATAAATGTTATTCTGACATTGGTCATTGCATAATGTCAACACATCAATAAGTATATATTAATATTCATCTTGAACTAGATTTCTATAGATTTCTACAAAATGCAGCAACAAGAATGTTCTACATTGTCAAATACAACAATACATATGATACAGACTTTGTTTTCTTTTCGTTTCATGGACAGAAAACAACCTTAATATTTAAACGAGTGTTTTGATCGGTTGTACAAGTCATGTGGTAGTAAATGTCAACAAGGTAGCAACGGTGTGAATGGCCAGTCCCAATTAATTAACAGGCTAGTATAACTGAAGTACAACCCCAGTCATGTTTAGAATTACTGTGTTTGTCTTATTTACATCTATTGTCTTCTAATTTAATGCCTCACTTACTTCTAAGGGATGTTGGCAATCAGGAATGGTTTAGGATCAAACTACACATGTAACTAAATTATTAATTTATTTTTGAAACTTCATTCACAAGTTGTACAGGTCGAGATCACTAAATTTTCACTAAGTAATACTAAAACAAATATTTTAAACAAAATTTTTATACTCATGTACATAAAATAAAGGAGAAGAAAACAGGTCGGCCAATTTTTTTTAGGTACTATAGGGGTTGGGTTCCTTGAAACATTGTTTTTCAGCCCTATATAAAGTGTGTTGTAATTGATAAGAAATTTGGGCTAGTGCTTTTGTGACGGAACATGCTCTTATTTTTTTTTTTCGCCTGAGGTGATGTTAATGGTTTTAGAGGGCTGTGTGCAGCTTGATTATATGTAATACCGCCGCGCAACGGTGGTCGAGCTGTTCCCAATATGCACTTAGACTAGGTGGGCACCTTGTTACGTAATACCTCCGCACGACCGTACCCCTCTAAAACACACCCAAACCAGGTGTGGAGGCCATGTGGCCAGTAGTTACGTAATACCTACGATAGTGCGGTTTTACGACAGTGATTTTTGGCGAACTAGGCGACAGTAAGTCTGGCCATCTAAGGAAAAATGTTGTCTTGGTCGCTGTGGAAAATTCACATGATAAGGGGAGTACCGCGATGTGCCCCCAGGCGATATTCGAATTTTGTAATAAATAGATAGGATTTTAGAGATATCGGGGAAAAACATCGGAAGGCTGCAGGGGAAACGGACGCCGTCCACTGAATGAAATATATAAGTTCAGTCCGGACGTGGTAAATATATCATTTCTGCTCTGTTGTATAACCTTGATGTGATTGATGTGACTTTAAATATTTTAATACTGTATTTTACCAATATTATTTAGACAGTGTTTCCGGTAAACTGACGAAGTAAATTGTAGGCTTCACTGTCTAAAATTATTAAAGCTTAGCCAGTCATCTTAGAGGACCTAGGTAAACTGTAGGTTATTGTCTTTATTGTGATAGGTACCAGTATTAATTCTGTATTACAAGGTTACTGAATGAGTAGTTAAGGGTTAATTAAAAATTAACCAGTTAGGAATAGAGTTGTAATTCCTTTATTAATTAAGTTCCCCTGGCAGCATTTCTCAATTATCACACGTGTGCGTGTTGTATCATGGTGAAGTGATTAGAATATTGTGTAAACTAGACACCTAGTGATTAACTAATTAAGTGATTAGTTCTCAGTTAACCAACAGCCAGATTCTAGCAGACTTGAGTTCTTATCTACAGCACCTTGACAGCCCCCAGCAAGCAAAGTTGACTACGTTGATACAAGACAATGTTTCCATTTGTCAGGACTTTCCAACAGTTACCAATACCTTAATCCAGGATGTGCGCTTGGAACCCAACGCTACACCGATTCGACAGCATGCCTATCGGATAAACCCTGTAAAATGTGCGGCACTGAAAAAAGAGATATATTACATGTTGGAACACGACATTCTGGAACCATCAAACAGTCAGTGGGCATCACCGGTTATACTGATTCAAAAGGGAGATACGTTTTCGGGTGTGTGCTGACCTACGTCGCGTGAATCAACTCATCAAGGCAGATGCCTACCCTCTACCCCGCCTTGACGATTGCATCGACCGAGTTGGACACGCTGAATACATCACCAAATTGGACCTATTGAAGGGTTTTTAGCCATTCCGTTAACGGAGGAAGCTAAGGACATTCTGGCGATCATCACACCTGACGGCCTCTTCCAATTCCGAGTGATGCCGTTTGGTTTGTAGACTGCCCCTGCTGCCTTTCAAAGGATGATGAACCAGGTGTTATCAGACTTAGAAAACGTCAGTGTGTATCTGGACGATGTGGTGTTAGCCACAGACACTTGGGATGAACATTTAACCGGGTTACAACAAATATTCAGTCGCCTACAGAAAGCTAACTTGACTGTGAACCTGGGCAAATGTGAATTTGTGAAAGCTTCAGTGACCTACTTAGGTCATACTGTCGGACATGGTTGCGTCGCCCCACTGCAGGCCAAGACACTAAGCATCAGCCAGTACCCTGCACCGACCAACCGTCGTGAAGTTCGCCGGTTCCTTGGTATGGCCGGTTATTATCGTCGTTTCTGTGCTAAATTTGCGACGGTAGCTGCCCCCATCACATCGCTGCTAAAGAAGGAAACAAAGTTCCAGTGGTCAGATGAATGCGAGAAGTCATTCAACCGTCTCAAGCAGATGCTCTCCTCGTCTCCCGTGATGGCAGCACCAGACTACCAAATGCCTTTCAAGCTGGCTGTGGATGCCAGTGACGTGGGAGCTGGAGCTGTGCTGTTCCAAGAAGACGAAAATGGACTGGACCATCCTGTAAGTTTCTTCTCCAAAAAGTTTGACAAACACCAGGTGAACTATTCCACTATAGAGAAGGAAGCTTTGGCCATGGTACAAGCTCTGAAGCATTTTCAGATCTACGTGAAATCGGCAGTGCATCAGGTGGTTGTCTTTACGGACCATAATCTGCTTACTTTCATTCACAGAATGAAAGCCACCAACCAGAGAGTTTTGAGATGGAGTCTTCTTCTGCAGGAATTCCCAATTACCATTGAACACATCAAGGGCACATCCAATGTAATCGCTGATGCCCTGTCCCGAAGTTGAACGTTATGATAATGTGTTGACATTCTTGATTTCTGTTTTTGTTTTTATATATACTATTGTATACCAGGGACTCAGAGACTCAGTGTGATTACTGGTAGTCACCTTATTATTATGTGTTGTAAATGCCTGGATGCCTCGGTTAACGCACATTTTGTTTTAAATGTAGTATATTTCCCTATTCCTAGAGTAGAGGAAATATCCTTTTTGAGGTGGGGGTGTGTGACGGAACATGCTCTTATTTATTTTTTTCGCTTGTGGCGATGTTAATGGTTTTAGAGGGCTGTGTGCAGCGTGGTTACATAATAACACCGCGCGACGGTGGTCGAGCTGTTCCCAATATGCACTTAGACTAGGTGGGCACCTTGTTACGTAATACCTCCACGGGACCGTACCCCTCTAATACACACCCAGACCAGTTGTGGAGGCTATGTGGCCAGTAGTTACGTAATACCTACGATAGTGCGGTTTTACGACCGTGATTTTTGGCAAACTAGGCGACAGTAAGTCTGGCCATCTAAGAAAAAATGTCGTCTTGGTCGCTGTGGAAAATTCACATGATAAGGGGAGTACCGCGATGTGCCCCCAGGCGATATTCGAATTTTGTAATAAATAGATAGGATTTTAGAGATATCGGGGAGAAAAATAGGAAGGCTGCAGGGGAAACGGACGTCGTCCACTGAACGAAATATATAAGTTCAGTCCGGACGTGGTAAATATATTATTTCTGCTCTGTTGTATAACCTTGATGTGATTGATGTGACTTTAAATATTTTAATACTGTATTATACCAATATTATTTAGACAATGTTTCCGGTAAACTGACGAAGTAAATTGTAGGCTTCACGGTCTAAAATTATTAAAACTTAGGCAGTCATCCTAAAGGACCTAGGTAAACTGTAGGTTATTGTCTTTATTGTGATAGGTCCCAGTATTAATTCTGTATTACAAGGTTACTGAATGAGTAGTTAAGGGTTAATTAAAAATTAACCAGTTAGGAATAGAGTTGTAATTCCTTTATTAATTAAGTTCCCCTGGCAGCGTTTATCAATTATCACACGTGTGTGTGTTGTATCATGGTGAAGTGATTAGAATATTGTGTAAACTAGACACCTAGTGATTAACTAATTAAGTGATTAGTTCTGGGTTGTTATTATTATTGTTGTTGTTAATTAATTACCTGCGGCAAATATATTTGTCAGCTTAAGGTTAATACAGATTCCAAAGTGTATTGTGTTTTGTTGTGTTTTCTAGTGAACTAACGTGCTATATTATATATACTTTATATAAGATCTTATCTCTGTTTATACCTAGAGCCGAGCTACTCGGGTATACACTGCCCGATACAGAGAGATCTAATAGATATAGTTAGGAGAAATATTTGGATAATCGTGTTTTATTCAGTTACGGGTATTATAGGATCCCCGTGACAGCTTTATTTTAGTGGGCTAGTGGAATTTACAAACCCACTAGCCCTGTGGCTAGTGACTTTTTAAAAAATTTGTCATGCCCTGGAACTGGGCCCCTGAAACAAGTGGTTTAGTTTGTAAGATAAGTGCAGTAAAACCCCTCTAAACCAGATACCTATGGAACAAACTAAAAAGTCTGGTTTTAATGGGTATCCAGTTTAGAAAGGGTCTGTTCTAAACTGATATCCAAAATGTGACTGTGAAACGTGTCTGGTTTTGAGGAAATTCAAGTTTACAAAGGTTACAGTTTTAAGGGGTTTCACTGTACATATTGCTGTATATTGTTCTAACAGTGTGACAAATATGATTTTTTATTCATGAATTTGCTGTTGTTTTTGTTTGACAGTTATATTTTAATCAAGCAAGTATTTTGCTGCTTAACTAGAAACCAGCTTGACTCTTTTTAACAGAAACATTTGGGTGGGTCATGTCACATTTTAGGACTTTGTCACAAGGTAAAATACACAGACACATGTACTACTTTATGCCAGAGCCAGTACATGTAGAGTCCTGTCAACAATAGCACATTAAGTACCTATGATATTTAATACTCAGATAATGTTCAAATAGGGTATATCACTGCCCATCAGGTCATTAATAAGGCCACTGTAACAGATACATGTACAGAAATCTGCATTACAAAATGGGACTGCAGCTTGAATTTCCAAGTGCTCTAAATCAACAAGGTCTGAATATCACCAAGCAACACTGGTTCAATACAAGGCATCGAAATAAGCATTGTGTCTGGTAACCTATTTACAGGTTACCACAAAATATAGCCTGGTAGCCTATCGGTTACTACAGCTATATGAATGTTAGAATTTAATTCCTGTTACTACTACTATACTACAGACGTTCTGAAATTGTAACAATGCGTGTGAACATCGGTACGAGAAACAAAATCCGGAAGTAAATTCATCTAGTGGACACTGCTTAAACGCGGAATGACTCTATAATTGCTTGCAATTGCACAAGTGTGTGCGAACATCTATGCAATTCCTAACGAGAAAATGAAACTCTGAAGTCTGGAATGCATTGCCTGGTTTACATTTGGAAACAAAACTACAGTTTGTTGAAATTTTTGTCGAGAACGAAACACCGTTCGACATTTCGACATCTAAATACATGCACCTTGTTTTGGCATGTCGAGCCCATATGTTTCATTTTAAGATGGCATAAACAGGCTACCACAATTTTAGATACAACAAATGCCCAATCCCAGTAAAGTTTTAGCTTCATGTACATTAACAGGGTTTCTGCCAGAGGGCACCATACCCAAAATATTTTGCAGATTGAATTTTTTTTACATTCTCTTTAATCTTAAAAACTAACTATATTTAAAGTTGTTGTTTGACACATATTTTAAAGAAAAGCTCAGAATATTCAACATATGATCAATTCAGGCACAAGTACAGAAGTCTGCAAAACTGCATATTATTTATAGTTTACCAGCAATCTTTCTGCTACATGAATCATTCATTCGATCATTTAGAGTTATTTTGATACTTATATCCAAGCACACTGTCCTGGGCATATACATCAGCTATCCGAACTGTCTGCCTAGGACAGTGGGTTAGTGGTTAGTGAGAGAAAAGTCAGTGTAGTAGCCTTACACTGTAGGTCCTACCCATCGAGTTGTCAACCTTGCTCTGGGTGGAAGCTGGGGCCAGAGACAAACCCAGTAGCTACCAGCCTAGTGGCTTAACCACTACACCACCGAGGCCAGCACATGAATCTTGCTCAGAGAAAAGGAAAGAAAGATAAACAAGACAGATAATGAAGCAAAACAAGCTACTTGTTCAAACAAGAAGTCGACCCCTTGGTGTATGTAACATGACAACATTACAATTACATGTAGGTGCTTGTTTGATGAAAGGTCAAACTGTGATTGTTCTGGGTCAGTGGTTTACAGCCACACAACTGAGAAATATGTTAAACACATGGTGGTCATGTACATGTATGATTGATCACATCAGCATCCCTGTGTTCAAGATGTATACTGCTCAGACACCTAATACCCCAGTACCTGTACAGGAGAGCAGTAGCCCCTTTTCTTCGTGCACAGTACAGGGTGTATACCACCAAATCAAATTTCATAGATGACAATAGTAACACATGTGGCTAAAAGTAAAACTCCTACCTGCAACGTATCAATCGACATATACAAATACTATAGCACCCTCACTCTTAAAGTAAATCAGAAAAAAATGGGGGTTAAGCTGCTCAATTCAGAAATAATAGGTAGTGTCTATGAATAAATTAGTTCTGCAAAACATTTTTTTTTTTACAGGTACCCCATACATGTTTCAAGCACAAGGCTACTTGACACAGTTGTACTAGATGAAATAAAATTGCAAACATTTTTTGCCCAGATGAAAATAATTTGTTTTACAACAAACACCCTCACCAATGACAGAACTTGTGGTATTAACTGCTCAATCAAAAGTTGAGTGCACCTCGAACTCTGACCCAGCCAGAAGTTATTTGGTTTACAGTACTACCTATAGGTAGCTCTTTGGGTAACCATGCTAAATGGACATGGTCTGTAGCAGTCTATTGTGGGCCCAACCTGCCCATTGTCAAATTGGAAAATTAATTACTCATTTTTATTGAAAGTGGCAACAACATTTTGTAACTGGATAACAATTTTGTTTTATAAATGATTCCTTTTCCAGTCATGTTCAAAGAAATTCTCTACAAATTTCAAAATTGGCTAAAATTAAATTATTTCCAGTACATATACCCTGCTACTTTTAGGCTGATATTCGCTATCTTAGGTTAATAATGTATGTAGTAGTCCTAGCATAACAAACAGTTTTTGTTTCATACAATTTAAAAC
Source organism: Gigantopelta aegis (assembly GCF_016097555.1). Taxonomy (NCBI): domain Eukaryota; kingdom Metazoa; phylum Mollusca; class Gastropoda; order Neomphalida; family Peltospiridae; genus Gigantopelta; species Gigantopelta aegis. The sequence goes on from NC_054702.1 coordinate 70,547,375, forward strand.
CATCTACTCTCTTTTCATGTACATGTACAAACAAAAATGTATGCAAATGTATGTACTGTTCTGCCACTCATGATTATGATAGAATTATACAAATGTAATTGGATTTCTGAATAGCAAAATGATTTTTTTTATTAATTTAAAAAGGAATCCAATGTGCTTAATAAGAGGATAATAAGTAAGTATTACAAAAAAGTCTTTGTCTTAAAAACAATTTTTAATTTAAAAAAAATCAAGTTAAAAAGTTGATATTTCTTCTGTACATATAGGTACACAGGCACCTAATAACAAGTGCAATCATTCACAGCAATATTATGGGTAACAAGCAATCTGAGAATACTGCTAAAGCAATATTACATGTCCCCTACCACGCCCAACAATGTAGTGTATCTTCTACATTCAAGGGGAGGGACGTAGCTCAGTGGTACAGCGCTCGCCTGATGCGTGATCCATCTAGGATCGATTCCTATCGGTGTGCGCCCATTGGGCTATTTCTCGTTTCAGCCAGTACTCCACAACTGGTATAACAAAGGCCGTGGTATGTACTATCCCACTGACAGGATAGTACATATAAAAGATCCCTTGCTGCTAATCGAAAAGAGTAGCCTATGAATTGGCGACAGTGGGTTTCCTCTCATTATCTGTGTGTGGTCCTTAACCATATGTCCAATGCCATATAACCGCAAATAAAATGTGTTGAGTGCATCATTAAATAAAACATTTCCTTCCTTCAACATTCAAGGGCCATAACTCTGTGAAAAATGAGTAAATAGCCATGCAAGTCAAACTTGATCTGTAACAGTACACGATAAAGCTATACACAATATATTAGCTACATACAAAATTCCAGCTCAATATCTCAAGGCATTGTGATAAAAACATCTGAAAAACCAATTTTTGTATAAATTTCCTAAGTTCAAGGGCCATAATTCTGTCAAAAATGGGTAAATCACCATGAAAGTAAAATGTGATCTGCAACAGTACACGATAAAGCTATACACGATATATTAGCTCAATATCCCATAGGGGTGTCACAATATAGTGTAATACAAATGCATCACAATGCTATTGCTGACGATACATGATACCCTTGCTTGTGTATCGATTCCTAATTTGACCATGTTTCGATTCCCATCTTAATTCCGTATTTATTTACCAACACCAATTTGTACTAGTAAGTAATTATTGACAAGTTATTTCCTATGAAATAAAAATAAATAATAATAATAAGACAGTGCACAGATAATATGTGCCTGTTTAATATGTCTATGATGTGGTATTTCTACATTAAAACTCTGCTTAATCAGTGTTTTACTTTTATCATGTTCATTTCTTATTTTTAAATCACTTCACCTATGCTTTAACTTCTTGTTTTCAGACGTGGGTATTGGTGAACTGTGAAAAAGAGGAAATCTAGAGGGGTCCTGGAAATTCTTGAAATACTAGGTTCAAATCTGTGCTATCGAACACATTTTGGAGAAAAGGATGATTAAAATGCAAGGAAATGCAATGTTCCATGAGAGGAAAACAGCTGATCAGAGGAGAAATCCTACCTCTGTGTTTTACAGTGAATCAGGTATAGCGATACATATTGTGGGCTATGTATCGTATTGTGGGGTAGGTGTATCGTGACATCCCTAATATCCCAGGGCATTGTGAAAAAAAAAACATCCCGATGGACGGAGATGAAGCCTATAGTCCCCTCCAGTTGGACCTGTAGGGACTAATAACATACAGCGTGCATGTATTGTTTGTGTTCCGAGCAATGTAGAATTTCACATTTCAAAACAAAGACTACTTACTGTAAACTGAAAAAAACATATACACATACATTTTGATAAAAAACATTTCAGTAAAATAATTCAGCCCTCTACGTTTACTTTTCCATCTAAGAGCCAGATGGAACCTACATATACTTCTATTTTTTTATATATATATATATACAAATAGTATGACATGTTCTAGTAGCCAAATAAATAAAACATGGTTGCATATTCGACCAAATCAGTTGCAATGTAGAGAGACAGAGCTAGAATTTAACAACGGCACTGACAGCAATTGCTGACATTGAGATATAAATTGCCATAGGTAGAGAGCATCACCGACAAAAGTGCCATCGGTAAAGCTCCTCAACAATGGCAAAATGTATACACCTGTTGTACATCATCTGCCAATATTTAACATTTGCACATTTGAAATATGTTTACATACAGCAAAATAGCTGTACAGTATGTTTATTTGCTGCAAATGTCACTTTAAAAAAATTTGCAATAGGCAGTCTCAAAATTGCCATCGGTGGGCTGTTTCATCCATGGCAATTCTTTTAAAAATTGCCGTGGGAGACAACTTCTTAAGTTTGTAATTAAACACACAAATAGAAATGTACTTACTCATGGCTACAGGTAACCATCATGGTGCAAACAAGATCAATGTCGAGTCACTGACAGGAACATAGTTCTGAAATATCAATGACAATTAAGCTGGATGTAAATTAAATTCTGATTATAATATTATAGTTCATTTTATGTCAAGAATGTCTCGATATAAGTATCAGGATATTCAGCTGATTCAAGATTCATGTCCCAAGACTATAGTAGGTGATGAGAGCCCATTTTTATTTTGCTCAATTTATATATGCTGTATTTTATATATAATATATGCTAACTTTACCACTGTTATACATACATACACACACATACACATTATTACATATACATATACATATACATATATACAGGGCTCATGTGACCTGGCGAAGTGAACCCAAACTTTGCTCTGAGCAGCCTGACTTTGCCGTGCCAGTCACTATAAGGCGAAATTTGTGTTGCCTATTAAAAAAATAGTCATCATTTGCAATGTGAATCACGGATGAATGGTGAAGAACTTGAGAAACACCAATTCATAGATAAAATTAAGTGTGAAGTGTGTGAAAGTTTGAAGAGAGACTGGCGCCACAAAAGCATGCGACATGCTCACAGACTGACTGTGTAGCTGAAGAAAAAAAACATCCACGTCTAGCACTAATAGTAGGCCTAAACGTGCTACTTACTGACTGTTGAAGAGTATTGTCAGGCGAATGTGCTGGGAATCTAGACTATGGTGAGTGATTTTTTTTATAGGGAGTTTGAATATTGCAAAATATTCTTTTGCAGCAGCAGACCTCGATGTGAAAAAAATTCTGGGAGTAATTAATTAGTTTTACGTAGACTTTGTCATAATAAATAAATTCAACATACAAAATAGATGTCGATATTGTTAAATAATACAGGCAAACCTGTCCCAGCCGATTTTTAATGTATATGCACTCATAATAAGCGGTGACCTGTCCTAGCTACACACCCAGCAGCCACAAAATGGATTCCCCAGTCGCTAGAGTGCCCACCGTAAATTCTATAAAAATTTATTTTTTAAACATTGACAAGCATTTTTCACACCTTCACGGATACTAGTACTCAATGAGACTGACAGTGTAACAATTAAGAAACTGTGACTGTGGAATGCATTTAATTAACTGGGTAATCTAAGCTTGACCGTGGTAGATTAATCTACTAGGATAATATTCTGCATGGAGTAGTTATTAAATTAAATGAGAAGACAAACTTGTGAGAGAATGAATTCTAAATGGTTAAATTAGTGCTTTTCAATTACATTTCATTATTTCTAAAGGCGACATGTGAAAACTATAGAGCACATATCTTTCAATTAGCAGTACAGACGGTAAAACAAAATAATAATGAAAAACAAAAAAAATTAAAATACAGATTGTAAACATTGCACCTGTATTAAAATAACTTCTTTTTTTGCGTATTTAATTTTTTGGATTAAAAATTCAAGTCTCCCTGCTGTTAAAAACTTCGCACTCTCTAAAGTTTGATAGAGAAGAGACTTCGCTCTATAATTTTGACCTCATGTGAGGCCTGCACATATATATATATATATATATATATATATGTATATACACACACACACATATATATATATGTAGTATTACTGGTTATATATATATATAGATCAAGTTTATTGTCTAAATCACAGGTGTAACAAGCGATGCTTAAAATTCTAATTCTTCCTATGTTCATATAATTGTAACAGGTTGTGTAATTAAAAGTTGATCTGTTGGTGCCAATTAACCAATAATAACCGATGATCAATAAAAAAAAATCAACGTATTCCCAACATTAGGGTCCACCAATGTGGTTCCATTCTACATTCTGGCCCGTAACCCCGCAGAAAAGAGTTCATGTTCAAGAGGAAAAATAATGCGGAATATATAAAAGAACAGGTCTCTTGTAAAGATGAACTTATTACTTAAGAAAAGCAATATTCTATTATGGCATCTAGTATGTCAAAATAACATTAATAGGGTAAATCCATTTTCAAATATTTAGAGTCGAACACACACATCGGTCTCAGATTCACTTGAAATTTGTACCAAATATTCCACAAACATCCATATGGGCTCTGTATTCCAAGAAGTTTATGTTTGTGCTATATTTCAAGTCGCATTATCTCGGGACATAACGTACATAGAAACATGAAACTAGTAGTTTTTAACAGTCACACTGGATACTTAGAGACAACTGAAGAATCTTGAAAATGCCATTTTATGTTACGAGCAGCCAATTTTTAGACACCATAAACAATGTTTTAAATTCAGTAGAATCAGTATTACACACATTTATTTATTGTCCGTTTGTTTCTCTGTCAAGTCCATCACAATTCTCCATCAGTGCTAAAATCATGCATAGTTAAAAAAATTAATTCCTAAAAAATATTTCTTTTCTATATGGATAATTAAATTTGGTACACATGAACTACATACCATTAGCTATAAAATGACAGGTTTCGGGATTTTAAAAATCTACCCACATTGTTTCAGGGGTTTTTCATTGTAAAGACCCCCAAAATGATGCTTCTGATTTTTGAAGGATGTTATATTCCATAATTAATTATAACATAGTTGTAATATTTAAGACTTATTTAGAAAAATTTAAATGTGTGTAGTCTAATGAATATAATGAATTTAAGTGTTTTTTATAAAATAAAATGGGATTTTCAAGATTTTTCAATTGTTTCTAGGAATTCAGTAAGACTAATGAATACTGCCAGTCTGCTATATATCAGATGTTTATATCTTCTTCCTATACAAAATGTTAGAATTCTATCTGCAATATTTGCTGAGATAATGGGACTTGAAACAGGATATAAATTATGGTGGCAATTTTCTAGCTAAATTTTACACCTACTATGGCAAGCTTGCAAAATGACCATTTCTTTTTAAAAATACTTGGAATACAGAGCCCATAAAGCATATTTATTTATGTAGATGACTGAGACATATTTAAAGTGAAACCAAAGAGTGTGGGGCATTTGTTGATTTTAAATGTATTTACCCTGTATAGATAGAAATGGTTATGATGTTTTCAGTTTATTTTACAGGATGAATCAAATAAATGTTATTAACGAAACCCAAAAGTATGATTTAAAAAATCCTTTGAAAACAGCAGAAAACATGCCAGAATAGCGCTAAAGCGGGTTCAATATTTCAAAATCCCCCGTCACAGGATTCGCGCTTACAGCACTTGTCTTGTCGGACTACGCCCTCCACACAAGTTTTGTCTGATTCAAAGTCGATCCCCTCCACTTGATATGCTGGTTATGGGCCAGATATTGATCATGCATTAGGCAAGTACAGTGCCCAACTACCATAGGGCTATGTCACCCATGTGAAAACAAAACATTGCATTGGCATAGATTGGACCACAATACTAAATGTAACCATGTCACCTATATTGATGTCGCTGAGCTCTCCTACTTCGGCAAAAAGTATAGCATTTTTTTACCGTCTGCCATTTTGGTTATTTATGGAATACTCTTCAAGAGGGGTGGAAGCCTCCGAAGAATGATGAATGCCTATAAATACCATAACACATCATGACATTGTTAGATTATGTCACCTCCTTCCACCCATCTGGAAATTATTCCATAAAAAAAGTAAAATGGAAGCCTACATGTTTTTGGTTCGGACTAACACATTTCAGCAAAGTCGATATATCTAGGTGACATGTCACATGGTTACCATCTAGAATGTGGAATATGTCATTGCAATGTTTTTTTCACAATTTTTGTCTTGACAAAATGTTGGGGAAATCTAAAGGTAATTAAAGATAATAATTTATTGTAATTGTTAACAATTTGGTTCAGACTTTAGACTAAATTGTGTCAGACTCATGTTTAATGAAAATGGGTAAAAAATGTCAAAGCAAATCCTATAAATTCAAATATTACAACATAAATAAACATTACAACAATGTAAAATTTATGCAGGCGGTGCATTTGCTTAACAGACTAACCAATGACTATTCAAATCAATCAGTTCAAACCCATTTTTGGGTAGGGCAGGTTTAACTTAAATCATCATTGAAAGTGTCAACTGGTGCATATTAAATCTTTCAATGAACCATAAAACTATCTGAATCTAGGTCACACAATCTTAAGCATATGGTAACAGCAAGTATTTTCTTTCAAAATTGTAGTTAATTGGTTTCAACAGACAGTAATAATCACATAAACACAAACATTCCTATGAAAATCAAATGCCAAACAGTGTAAACTGGCTTATAAATTTCTTTTTGACACTGCATAAACATCTTTAGTGTACTGCTATTTACAAAGGTTAATATCTGTCATGTATTGTTTTACCGCAATTTTCTTGAGGACAAAATACAGCTTGAAATAATTTAATGTATAAATGGTTTTATAATTAAGCGAAACAGGTGGGAATTGTTACTTATTTCTTCCTACCTGCATTTTTCGATCCCACAGGGAACACCTACGGATCACGTGACTACACTTTAAGCAAAGCTCGTTTATGTGAATTGCAGCCGCATCTTCGAACTTTATTGAGTTATCCAAGAGTTACCTCGCTTATAACATTGGATGGATGTATTTCCCTCCAAAAAACCCACCCCAAAACACGAAAACGTGAATATGGCATCTAATAGATACTAGACCGTGGGCCCACTATACCCCCCCCCCCCCGGGATTTTTCAAGATGAGTATATCTTCGAAGCCTATCCATAGACATATTCAAATCAGCTTGTCTGCAGGCAATCTGTTGGTGGGTGTGCTTGTAGGGCATGTTTGAGTGTAGGCACCCTATTTATTTTTAACAGGGCAAATTTCTGATCAAGGTGAATGTTCCACATAATTTTCAAAAATATTTGAAAATAATTCTGGACTATATCACTGCTTTTACTTTAAAGCTGGGTTACTGGTGAATGTATTCCACCAAAAAATAATACGTTTTTGGTATCTGACTAAGCATAGTGAGTCAATGAATTTGAAATGTCCTGAGTATTACAAACATAGTATATGAAAAAAACTGCATGGCAACGTTTAAGTTAACATCCAGATATATTTTGAACAGGTTTAAGACCAAATTATGAATGATATTCATACTAAATTACATGTTCATAACAACAAACCACAAAGCAATATATGTGGTATGGATATAGTACCGGGGGTATACTCATCAGCAAAAGTTACACAGTTCCCGATATACGTAATTCTCTATGTACATGTGTATATATACATACCGTACCTAAAACATTCTGATCCTTTTATTATTGTATTGTATTTAATATCTGAAGGCAGCATTACTTAAATATGATGCAGTACATGCTGTCTAAACCATTTACATGGATATTTTGAATATTTTTATATTACACACAAGTCTTACAAACATATAAAGTGAATTTACATACCATTCTAGGCAAGTCTGCATTACATATACAATGTATCTGTCTCACAACAGTTCATCTTACAATAGCTAGGTATTTTGTTGCTTTTTGTAATATTTTAGAATTGCAGTTCTATTTATATTATGCTTAACTTATATTTTGGTGTATATAATTGATATCTACATAGAATATTGTCATCAGGCAAATATCTAGCACTATAAAAATCTAACTTTCATTCCCAATTCTCAATCATTTTATGTGACCCAAATATGATATATGTGAAGTTTACAATTTTCTATTTCTACATCCTTCCTTTTATTATATTAAGTAGATGTTAATAACAATTACAAAACAATATAATATGAGGTATGAATAATTATATACTTCTCAAAATAAGTTACTAGTAAGCAATGCCAGAAATGTATTAATTTCTATGTATACACATACTTCGGATTGCCTGAAGCTTTTACTATTAAAAAAACAAATTGACCTTGCTTTTTTCTATAACATATTGAGGCTTCATTATTCAAATATGGTTAAGTATATGGAGTTTATATACTATGTTTACAAATTTATGAAGATGTCCCTCTGTTCTTAGTACCAACCAATTATAAGTACCTTTCCTCGGCATGTGTGTTAAAACATTTACAATTCATCTATCTCACAAAAGCTTGTACTATTTTTAAAAACATATTTGTATTTAAATTGTGCTTAATTTATGCTTAGGTTTATATAATTGACATCAGATATAGTCATCAGGCATATCTAGTACTTGACATTCTTTCCTATTTCAGTCTTATCATCTGACTCAAATATAATGTCTATTATGTTCACAATATCTGTAATTTCTTATTTTGTCCTCTGGGCCTTTACTCTTCTTCCTCCCTCAGTATGTCAACAGCTCTTGTTATCAGATCACAAACCATCCAATTCAACTTCAGTATTTCTTTGGACATTTCTCAGCCATTTCTATGTGGTTGAGGAATACCCTGGACTTTGTGATATGACTAATACCATATGAGACCATGGCAATTTGCTCTCTTCCAACCTGCTCTATTGGTACAGCATATTTTCAGGGAAGATCTACTGGATGGAAGGTTTGCAACTAATCCACAGTAGCATAATAACAGCATTCGTGGTTTGGCACTAAATTTCTCATGTGAAAGGGGTTCTTCCAAGCCACACTTGATCTAAGGAATCCCTACAAAGGTCTTAAGAGACTGGAAGACCATTTAAATGAAAAAAAAGAAAACTCTGCCCTCAGCTTCTTGGGAAGAGGGTTCTATTTGTGAGACAAAGTACATGTTTCAAACGCAAACCATGTCTGAGGGTGTTGTAAAATGCACAAGAAGATGCAGAAACAAAGATTATACTTCAATGTCTGTACATTGCTGCCAGTTCACCATCCCAGATACGGACATTTGTATACACTCAATTTGGCAACAAGAGGCATCTTATAGATGTGCACAGCATCATTAAGGATGCAGAGAAGACACCATCTAGCAATTCCAGCTGTGCTTGCCATTACTGCCTATGATACCAACAGTGCTTTTATGCAGAATGGAAAACTGGAGGTTTTGAATATTCTCAAGCAACACCAAGACTTCCTTGAAATGCTGTTAGCTCATGGAAGTTCAGTAAAAATTGATGTTCATATATTTAAGAAGCAGATCATTTCATATACCTTCTCTATGGGAGTGCAGGTGCGAATAACGTACAAAAACATCATGACTTGAGAAATATCTGGAAATGTTTGTTGCCAAACCAAGGATGATAATATTGAACTACAGAAGAGTATAAATCAGCCTTCTCCACTCTACATGTATGTATTCACTGAGAATGCTCTAAGAATGCACATAAAAAGAACAAATTGCCAAGTTGTCATTTGGTATCAGTCATGCCAGGCATACCAGGCTATTCCCCAACCAAATTGTCATATGGCTGAGAAATTTTAGAAGGCACACTAGAGATGAAATAGTGATATGATACCATGAGAGCTGATGGACATACTGATGGAGGAACCAGAGTAGAGTCTGGAGAAGGAGAATACCAGAAATTGTGAACATGACAGGCATATTTTAATTGCATGAAAATGAATGCAAAGGAATATGAAAGGAAGTCAAAACTTTCCTAGACATATTTGATGTAGAAACTAATTATATACACTTGAGCATAAGTTAAGCACAATGTAAATATAAAGGCAAATCTAATAATATTACAAACACAGACTAGTATAAGATGAACTTCTGTGAGATAGATGACTTGTACATGTAATGCAAAAGAAATTATGGTAGGTACACAAAATTTTTAACACTGGTGTTTAGTCAAGAGGGACATATTCATAATATTGATGCACATACATGTATACTCAACAAAATTAATTAAGGGCTAGTAAACTTTCTTATATTATAATATAATTCTTTGTTACTGTCATATTATTTTAGCATGTTTTGGTCATATATATGGCTTCTATACATTGTTTCAGTAAACTATTACTGGTTATACACGCAAAAAACACTGGGTATTTCACATACTTATGAAAAATATTGAAATGAGCATTAGGCAAGTATTTGTTACACATTTATTCAGAATGTTTTTTGTCATTGTGTTCCCTCAAAATTGTTATTTAAGTCATTAAGTTTAAGAACATGTGTCACGGGGATTCTACAATACCCGTAACTGAATGAATCACGATTGTCCAAATATCTCTCCTAACTGTATAACTATTAGATCTCTCTGTAACAGGCAGTTATACCCGCTGTGGCTCGTCTCTAGGTTTGATCAGAGATAAGATCTTATATAAAGTATATATTATTATAGTACGTTTAGTTCACTAGAAAACACAACAAAAACACAATACACTTTGGAATCTGTATTAACCTACGCTGACAAATGTACTGCCGCAGTAGTTAATTAATAACAACAATAATAACAACCCAGAACTGACCACTTAATTAGTTAATCTCTAGGTGTCTAGTTTACACAATATGCTAATCACTTCACCGTGACACAACACCCACACGTGTGATAATTGAGAAACGCTAACACACACACGTGCGATAATGGAGAAACGCTTCCAGGGGAACTTAATTAATAAAGGAATTACAACACTATTCCTAACTGGTTAATTTTTAATTAATCCTAACTACTCATTCAATAACCTTGTAATTCAGAATTAATACTGGTACCTATCACAATAAAGACAATAACCTACAGTTTACCTAGGTCCTCTAGGATGACTGGCTAAGCTTTATATATATATATATATCAGAACGGTGAGCCTACAGAATACTGCGTCAGATGACCGGCAGCACCGTCTAAATAATATTGGTATAATACAGTATTAAAATATTTAAAGTCACATCAATCACATCAAGGTTATACACAGAGCAGAAAATATATATTTACCAAAGTCCCGTTTGAACTAATATAGATCGTTCAGTGGACGGACAGCCGTTCCCCTGGATACTTCCAAAAATGTTTCTCCTCGATATATCTAAATCCTAGCTATTTATTCAAAACTCTCAGAGACAGCGAAAATCGCCTGGGGATACAAAGCGGTACCTCACGTATCATGTGGATTTTCCACAACCACCACGCCGGCATATTTTTCTCTGATCGTCAGACTGGCTGTCGCCATCCGCGAGCAATCCCCTGGCCATAAACAGCACTACCGGAGATATTACGTAACTACTAGCCGCATGGCCTCCACACCTGACTGGGTGTGTATTAGAAGTACAGCTCGATGACCGTCGCGCAAAGGTATCACGTAACAAATTGCCCATCTGGGCTTAAGTGCAATTTGGAACTGCACACGGCCTTCTAAAACAATTAATATCGCCACAGGCGAAAAGAAATTAAGAGCATGTACCGTTACACACCCCCACCTCAAAAAGGATATTTCCTCTACTCTAGGAATAGGGAAATATACTACATTAAAACAAAAAGTGCGTTAACCGACGCATCCGGGCATTTATAACACATGTAATAATAAGGTGACTACCAGTAATCACACTGAGTCTCTGAGTCCCTGGTATACAAATATAATATATATATATAAACAAAACAGAAATCAAGAATGTCAACACATTATCATAACGTTCAACTTCGGGACAGGGCATCAGCGATTACATTGGATGTGCCCTTGATATGTTCAGTGGTAATTGGGTATTCTTGCAGAAGAAGACTCCATCTCAAAACTCTCTGGTTGGAGGCTTTCATTAGGATGGTCCAGTCCGTCTTCGTCTTCTTGGAACAGCACAGCTCCAGCACCCACGTCACTGGCATCCACAGCTAGCTTGAACGGCATTCGGTAGTCTGGTGCTGCCATCACGGGAGACGAGTAGCGCATCTGCTTGAGAAGGTTGAATGACTTCTCGCATTCACCTGACCACTGGAACTTCGTTTCTTTCTTTTTCAGTGTCGCACGTTTTCCAGGTTTTCTCCGATAGGCATGCTGTCGAATCGGTGTAGCGTTGGGTTCCAGGCGCACATCCTGGCTTAAGGTATTGGTAACCGTTGGAAGGTTCTGACAAATGGAAACATTGTCTTGTATCAGCGTAGTCAACTTTTCTCGCTGGGGGCTCAAGTCTGCTAGAATCTGGCTGTTGGTTAATTTTCTCTCTGCAGTCTTGACGTCATCACAGGAAATTGAGTGACTCTCAATTTGGACAGGCAACACTGGAACTATCGGCAGTGTGTCAAAATAACCTTTTAGCAAATTGATGTGACAATACCTACTTTTCCTAACCCTATCAGGAGTGTTTATCACATACCCTGTCTCATTAACCCGTTTGAGCACAACATAGGGCCCGAAATACATGTTCTGCAATGAACCCCATTTAATGGGAAGGTACAGCAGCACCTTATCCCCTGGTTTAAATTCCCGACTCCTAGCCTTCCTATCAAACACTGATTTTATTTTGCTCTGAGCATGGCTCAGTTGCTTCCTATCCTTTCTATCTCTAACTCTCTTATTCATTAATACTCCCTTGTCCACAGTTAACAAGGTAGTGCGAGCTGCCAACAATTTTGGATCAGCCCCCTGCTCTAGAATTAACTCTTGTCTATTACAAGGTAATTCCCCTCTATCAAACACAACTGGTTCAATTCCCCTCTGCGGGAGATCAACAGGTTCCACCACATTTAGTTCGTCAGTTGACTTATCTACCAATTTACTGATAACCTCATCCACTCCAATTTCATGGCTCACACACATATCAGACAAATCACAAATATCCTCTGGGTATCGTGTTACCCTACTGGCCATAGCCCTAGTCTTTACACATGCAGGATATCTAATCTCATCAACCTCACTCTCTTCTATTGGTAAAGGGCTGTCTTTGATTAACAATTGGTCACATTTCGGCTGACAACACTGACTAGTCAAATCATTACCCAACAAAACTCCTATGTTTTCAACAGGCAAATCCTTTACAACACCCATAATGACTGATCCCGTCACAAACTTCGAACACAAGAAAACCTTATGTAACCGAACAACCATTTTTTCTCTCCAGTAACTGAGGTTAAAGCCAAACTACGTCCTGTATCTGAATTGTCAATACCAGCTAAACACTCTTGCGTTATCAGCGACTGACTACAGCCGGTGTCTCGATAGATTGATATTGCCTTAGGACTCAATTCTTGTTTCACATCACAAACCATACCAGTGGACACATACGGGTTTACCTTCTCTGCCATGGGACTAACCATTAACTCTCTCGCTAACGGAGCTGACCTCACTAAACCGACCACTTGCGCATTATCGCGTTTCCTTTTAAAACAGTCCCCGACAAGATGGTTATCCTTTTTACAGTAACTGCAATGTGGACGAAACGTTCGTGCATTGGCTGATAATGCAGGCCTATCCTTACTTTGCCCACCAGGTACATTCCTTGCCTGACTAGCTGACCAACTAGATGACTCTCCCCGATAGTTACTTTCCTGGGAAAAACCTGGCTGAAATTTCTTCTTATCACCCTGTTGTAAAGAGCTACCCTGTACTGCCTGGGCTTTGTGTATTAACACATAATCATCTGCCACTATGCCTGCCTCCTCTATCCTTTTGACATCACGATCCTCTAAATGAATACGTAAGCTAACTGGTAATCCATTCTTAATGTCCTGTAAGATCAACAACTCCCGTAACTCGGTATATGACTCTACCTGATGAGACGCCACCCATTTATCAAACATCCCTGCCTTCTTAGCCACAAACTCACTATAAGACTGACCCTGCGTTTTTCTCAACTCGCTATACCGTAAACGATAATCCTCAGGTCGTAATTCATACGCCCTCAACACTGCCGCCTTAACTAGGTCGTACTGACTTGCTCGCTCATCACTCATTGAATTATAAGCTACACTAGCCTTCCCCTTAAACTTAGACACGGCTAACAATGTCCACTTAGACTGCGGCCAATTTAGCTGCTTAGCGGCCCGTTCAAAAAGTTGGAAGAACATATCTACCTCCTGGTCATCAAATACAGGCACTGATCTATAAGCCTCCGACATGTTAAAACCATTTCCTGCCTCACTTCTAACTTCTTCAGTATTCAACTTTAACTCATGTTCCACTTTTAATTTTGCTAACTGGAATTCTCTATCCCTCTCTCTCTCTCTCTCTCTCTCTCTCTCTCTCTCTCTCTCTCTCTCTCTCTCTCTCTCTCTCTCTCTCTCTCTCTCTCTCTCTCTCTCTCTCTCTCTCTCTCTTCTTTGTCCTTCTCTCTATCTTCCCTATCCTTCTCTCTATCTTCCCTATCTCTATCTCTCTCTTCTCTATCCCTCTCTCTCTCTCTCTCTCTCTCTCTCTCTCTCCTCTCTCTCTCTCTCTCTCTCTCTCTCTCTCTCTCTCTCTCTCTCTCTCTCTCTCTCTCTCTCTCTCTCTCTCTCTCTCAAAGACAGCGAAAATCGCCTGGGGATACAAAGCGGTACCTCACGTATCATGTGGATTTTCCACAACTACCACGCCGGCATATTTTTCTCTGATCGTCAGACTGGCTGTCGCCATCCGCGAGCAATCCCCTGGCCATAAACAGCACTACCGGAGATATTACGTAACTACTAGCCACATGGCCTCTACACCTGGGCTGGGTGTGTATTAGAAGTACAGCTCGATGACCGTCGCGCAAAGGTATCACGTAACAAGTTGCCCATCTGGGCTTAAGTGCAATTTGGAACTGTACACGGCCCTCTAAAACAATTAATATCGCCACAGGCGAAAAGAAATTAAGAGCATATACCGTCACAACATGCCACAATGCTGACAACTTTCAACGGAAGAAGTTGTATTTTCCCCCATATTTAAAGGAAAATGCTAAAATATCTATTGGACCTTAATTAATTTTGTTGAGTATAGTATAGGCAGATATACTGAACCATATTTGAATAATGCTGCCTCAATATATTAAATACAGTGCAATTTTTAATAGTGAAAGGTTCAAGCAGCCCAAAATATGTGTAAATATAAAAAATAGTGCATTTCAGGCATTGCTTAACTTTTGCCGATGAGTATATCATTATTCATACCACATATTGCATTGTTATTTCGTTTGTTACTATTAACATCTAGAATATCATTCATTTTGGCCTTATATCTGTTAAAAATTTATATGGATGACAAATTTATCATTATATTTAATTTTTCAATATAGTGTTTTTGGAACACAAAATGTGCAACGGTACCCCCATTCAAATGGCGATATTTTTTTAATCCACCAACATTTTTGCTGCAGGCAAGCAGATATTAAATTCATATATAATGAGGTATCTAAAAATACTTGTCTCCAAAAATCCCTGGGGGGGGGGGGGGGGGGGGGGGGTTTCGGTATCTGGCCCATGGACTATACGTGATTACTATATATTACCCCAACGGTCAATCATTACACGGGGAATAAAAATCATGATATTCATTGGTGTAACCTATTAATTTGGCGATTGGGATGGGCTGGGAACTCTATGATGACGATATGAAAGTCCGCCAGGCGTCGTTTGGAGTGGTTGTGAAACGTATTGTTGATGTTGAGCGGTGATCCGATAGTTGATGATGAGAGGTGTCCTCGCCGAGTTCCTCAGGCATTCATGAGCTCTACACCCGTGAGGGTGCGCCACCTAAACGGATGACAAAGTCATTGCTATATAAGCCTCGATTTGGCGATTACAAACTAATTTTATTCATAATAGATCAATTTTCAGTCAGAGTAAACGGTCACTACTCAGATAAAACCGAAATAATTAATGGAATACCACAAGGCTCGGTCCTATCACCAACCTTATTTAACATATTTATTAATGGCATAACTAAAGCACTTAATGCTAAAGGTAAAATTAAATCAACCACTCCATTAAACACAGCACTGTTTGCCGATGACTGCGCCATCTGGCGCACAGGCAGAGTAACCAAGAATCTATTTAATTTAATGCAAAAACGTTATGAAACATTATCTGAAACTAAAAACAGTTTGTATGCTATTTAATAAAGTCAACTCGTCAGATAACCTTCAAATAACCTCAAACAATAAGCCAATCTAAAGAGTTAGCAAATTTAAATTCCTAGGAGTCACCTTCGACTCAAAACTAACCTTTAGTGATCATATTAATGATATCGTCAGACAAGCTAAAAATACTCTAAACTTACTAAAAGCAATCTCAGGCACCATCTGGGGAGCGCAAACAGAGGCAATGCTTATGGTTTACAAAGCATGTATATGTAATAATATTGACTTGTGGATATTTGGATATAATTATTGTTTTATATTAATGCATTGGTTTTATTTGTTTTCATGTAATTAATTATTTTATTTCCATAAACAGGTAATGAATTACAACAGATTGTGTACCTTTAATTATTTTATTCTTAATGACAAGTTGATTACTATTTTCAGGTATCTTGGCTTGTTACAAATTGCACAAGCATGTATGACACTTGCACAACTTAGTAACAATAGCACTATCACCCATGCGCCGCGCCTGTCCTATTGTTTCCAGCTTGGGTACAGTGTAAGCTGATGTGGTTTAAGTGTTCTTATCTGAAATGATAGCTTATTACAGTTCACTGTTTCCTTTAAATACTGGTGTACGTCTGGTATTGTGGTCCACATTATAGTTTGCTCTTCTGGAGTTAATACTTCATTTTAGGCTCAATTTATTGGAAGATATTTCTAGAGAAGATTTAAGGTTAGTTATAGTTAGGTTATTTATTGTTCGGCTACACTATAATAACATATACTTTAATGTAAATGTAATTGACTAAATCATGCTTTACAACAAGTAATTATTATATATTTCTGTATAACGTTATAAACTGTACAGTGTAATATTAATTCTTATTAATTCAGTAATTTGATTAATCTATATCTAAATATGTGATAAACATAATTTAGTATGAATGCAGTGTGTATGTTTGTGGTGATGAACACTTTAGAGATTGTTGTATTTTATTATATATTTTATGAAACATAACGTGTCTGTGTAGTTATTTATTATTGTAATTCTTTTATGCAGATACGTCAATCCTTTTAAGTGTGACCAGTTCCATTTGCCCTGGTGTCACATACTTGGTATGTAATATATTTGTATATGTATTTTTATAATATAATTCTTATTTCAGGACATGTATGTATTTCACATGATTGATAATATCTTGTGTATTTGTGATAATGGAGACATATGTTAAATCATTATTTGGACATGTGAGTGATAATGTATATTATGTATGTATGTATTATAACTATGTCTGTTGTAATCATAAGACATATTTTGTATTATGCAATAATTACTTTAATATGTCATGTCATGTTAAATACTATTATTTAAATGATGGAATATTATGTATTGTGTATCCTGAGATTTATATATGTATAATGAATGTATTGTTATATTGTATTTTAATTATATTGTTACAGGGTGATATAAGAATGGAAACTTGTCAGCCATTAAAGAGCCTTTAACCCAAAACAATGCAGTTGTCATTTGTTCCAAAACGATGATGCTACTACATTTGGAGCCGACGTAGGGACTAACAACGGGCTGACAGATGGTTTGGATGGAGTGTTGACAGTACAGGATTGACCTTCACCCCTCTACAGAATGACGTCCTAACATGAGTATCCTTGACATTTGTGATCTTGACTTTTCGTGAACATTTTAAAGGAATTCCACTCGGACATTATTGTGTGCTGCAGTGTTGACTTTTCTATGGACTTGTGTCATTTGTGAGTTTTATTTTTGTATTTTATGTGATCATGTGATTAGTATTTATTAAGCTCTCAGATAAATTATTTATTTTTATTTTTGCGCAATATTCAAGTATTTTGATACATTTGGACTATATTACTTAGCACGTGCATAATTGTTTATTATATTATTTTTTGTATTTTTCATTTTCTTTTGTTCTTTTGATTATTGTCTTGGCTTTATTTTTTATTTTCAATAATTTTTGTTTTGTTTGTTTTGTTTGTTTTTTTTCTTGTTGTGTATATTTACAATGCCTGCTATAATACCTTAACAAATGTTTAACGATGTGTTCATCCGAGCAGATGTGTTGAATGTTTACTAAGATAAAAACAGTAAAAAACTATGTAAGTTTAAACTTAAACAGTTTAGGGTGTTAGATCTATAGTCAACAACAGTCAGTTAGTGGTAGGATTAGTTGTTTCAGTGGTATTAGTTGCTGGCTATTTTCTCTTTGGTCTTTCTTATTCCTTTCATTTTTCTTTTCCTAAATTTTATATGCACATGCAATACTAACCATGTAATTCATTGTTTATTTGCAGCATATTCCAGTTTACTCGTTGTTTGTTTCAGTGTCATACACAGGATAAAACGGGCTGAATATATTTAGTTACTTGTATTCTGGTGTGATATATCATATTTCTGTACATAATTTTTCATTTTTAGTTTTTGTGAATTTTACGGTTTCACCATGTCTGAACCTACAAGCGAGGAAGTTAGACAACTTGTTTCAGCATTCCAAAAGTTAAAAACATGGCCCAAAGCAGATAGTGCTGAAGAGTTAGTTGAGTGGATGTCTAGCTATGTACAGTCAGCAGATACATCAGGTTCTTCAAAAACTGATTTCCCAACATCCATTACTTTAAATCAACCTCCAAAATTGCCTTTCTTTTCAGGTGACTCCAAGTGCGAAACAGCGTTCGATGTTTGGAAACATCAGTATAATTGTTTATTGAACAATGAATCTTTGTCTCGTAGGGTGTTATTTAGAGTAGTACAGCAGTCATTGCGTGGCAAAGCTGCTACAGTTGCTATGAGTGTGGGACCTGATGGTGATGTAAATGAATTAGTTGCTAAGCTTGAAGATATGTTTGGTAGTGTTGTCCGTGGTCAAAGTCTTCTTTCAGAATTCTATAGAGCACGTCAGACAGAAGATGAAGATGTTACATCATGGGCATGTCGACTTGAGGAGATACTCAACAGAGCTTCAGCCCATGATGGTCTCACGCCTACATCCAGGGATGAAACTGCTGCATAATCAGCTGTGGTCAGGACTCAGGGCAGATCTTAGAGACAAGTCAGCATACCTGTTCGACCAAGGTGGAAGCTTTGGAAATCTTCTGAGGTCGTTGAGACGTATGGAAGCTGACATGTCAGAGAGACAGCCAACAAAGAAGACTATTAGTAAAGCTGCCACATCAACTGAGACATCTGAACTACAGGAGATGAAAGGTATGATAAAACAGCTATCAGCCGATGTTGCTAAACTTAAGAACTCTTCTGGTAACTATGCTAAACCTACGACACAGGAGCAGCCACATCGATACTGGAGACAACAGCAGCCACAACAGCCACAATCGCGCCCGTTTGTCGAGCAAAGACAGCGTCAACCACCAAGAGGTGAACCAGTTTGTTTCCGTTGTGGACAACCAGGACACCTGAAGTATGGATGCAGGGTAAGGTTAGACCATTCCCGACATCCTTTAAACTAGAATCAATCTATGGGGATGGGCGACCTGTAGATTATATGTTTAAACGCCCCATTAGCAATCTACAACAAAATGAATCTGATTTAGTTGGATATCCAAATGAGAGTGAAGTAACTGTCAATGGTATCCCAACTAAGGCATTGTTGGATACTGGTTCCACTGTATCCACCATTTCTGAAAGTTTTTATAAAAATAGTTTTCCTGATGTAACCATGAATCCTTTGGATGTCATTTTAAAGATTGAATGTGCTGATGGTCAACAACTTCCATATCATGGCTATATCGAAGTTGAGTTACAAGCAAAGGGTGCTAATGGAATCAAGCAGCCATGTCTTCTATTAGTAGTTTCCGACAGTTCTTATAACATGAATGTTCCAATACTTCTAGGTACAAATGTCCTGTCTACATTTATGGATGAGTGCAGATTACAACATGGTAATCGTTTTCTCCAGGAAGCAGATATTCATACTCCATGGTATCTGGCTTTCAGGTGTATGTTGATTCAGGATAAGGAATTATCCAGACAACATTTTTCTTTGGGTAAAGTGAGAAGTGCATCTTCTAAACGTATCCTGATTCCAGCCAACAGTGAAGTGGTTTTGCCAGGGTATGTAGATAAGCCTGTTGCTTATAGATCTACATGTGCTTTAATTCAACCCACAAAAGGTTCCATTATACCTGAAGATTTTGACATTGTACCAACCATTGTGAATTATAACTGTAAAGACAAAATGTATGTGGATGTTCATGTTACCAATATTACAACTAGAGCCATCAGTATACCATCTCGAGCTCTTTTGTGTGAACTCCAAGCGGTAACTGTAGAAGATATCCCAGGTAAAACATCAGTTTCAGATAGTGGATTTGATTCTATTCTTAAAAAGATGAATTTTTCTGAAGCAGATTTCACAGAAGAACAACTGGAACACGGCAAACATGTTATTCATGAATTTCAAGATATCTTTTCTACAGGTGATGATGATATTGGGCACACAACTGCTGTTAAGCATCGCATTGAGCTAGAAGATGATCAACCCTTTAAGCAGAGACATCGAAGAATTCCACCTGCCATGTACCAGGAAGTGAAAGATCATCTGCAACAAATTACTGGCGAATGGTATTATCCGAGATCCTACTCTCCATGGTCATTAACATCGTCTTGGCTCGCAAAAAGGATGGTAAACTTCGGATGTGCGTCGATTATAGACATCTCAACGAGAAGACGATCAAGGATTCGTATGCCCTTCCAACGGATCGAGGAGATGTTGATGCTCGCAGGTTCCAAGTATTACAGCACACTGGACATGAAGAGAGTGGATATCATCAAGTGGAGATTGAAGAAACACACAAGGAGAGAACAGCTTTCACTGTTGGGCATTAGGATTTTATGAATAACCGCATGCCTTTTGGTCTCTGCAACAGTCCTGCAAACATATCAACGGTTAATGAATGATGATGTTTTGAAGGTCTCCATCTCAAATCTTGCTTGATATATCTTGATGTATTATTGTATTTTCAGACACCTATGAGGAACATCTGAACAGGCTTAGACAAGTTTTTCAGCGAATAAGGGAGACTGGGATGAAGTTAAACACCAAGTAAGTGTTCGCTGTTCAAGACCAGGATCAAGTTTCTTGGGCATATTGTTTCAGAGCAAGGTATTGAGGCAGACAGTGACAAGATTAAGAAGATCAAGGACTGGCCCACACCAAAGAACCATAATGAAGTTAGACAGTTTCTTGGCTTTGCCGGGTATTACCGCAAGTTTGTAAAAGATTTTGCTAAAATTGCTAAACCCTTGTATGCTTTGATGCCTTCTACAAAGTCCAAGAGAAACAAGAATGTACCCGAGAAACCATGGGAATGGGGAGTTAGCCAGGAAGAATGTTTTCAAAAGTTGAAGGAAGTATTGACTTCACCTCCAGTTCTTGGGTATGCCGATTACACCAAACTCTTTGAACTACATACTGATGCCTGCAGCCAAGGACTGGGAGCCGTTCTTTATCAAGAACAGGGTGGTGTCAAGAGAGTTATCAGTTATGCTAGTAGAAGTTTAAGTAAGTCAGAAAAGAATTATTCAGCTCACCGCTTAGAATTTCTCGCTTTGAAATGGGCCGTGACTGAAAAGTTTCATGATTATTTGTATGGCAACAAATTTACTGTTTATACAGATAACAATCCATTGACTTATATACTTACCTCTGCTAAGCTTGATGCCACTGGTCATCGCTGGTTAGCTGCTCTTGCATCTTATAACTTTGATATTATTTACAGGTCTGGTTTGAATAATGCAGATGCTGACGGGTTATCAAGATTGCCAGGATTACAAGCAAAGCAGGAATCCACACATATAGACTCAGAGTCAGTCAAAGCTGTTTGCAATTGTTTATATGTTCAACCTTTTGTACAGTCTTTGTGTTTATCAGCAGATGTTGTGGATGTTAACCTGAAAGAACCAGATTTCCACGGAATGACAGATCGGGGTTGGAGAATGGCTCAGCAGTCAGATGATGTGTTGAGGAGGTGGATAGTGTTTTGTTAGAGCTCAGAAGAAGCCTAGCCGTGAAGATTATCCACATACTTCGGTTCACTCTTCATTACATCGGAGCTTTGACAAGTTAGTTCTCCAAAGAGGAATTCTTCACAGGAAGGTCACAATAGATGGTTGTGATAAACTTCAGTTAGTGCTTCCATCAGCGTATGTAAATGATGCTTTAAAAGGTTTACATACAGACATTGGGCATCCTGGTCGTGATAGAACGTTATCACTTCTCAGAGACAGATTCTACTGGCCTGGAATGTCAGCTGATGTTGAAGACTGGATCAAGAATTGTGACAGATGTTTAAGACGGAAGACCCCAACGAATGCTCGAGCTCCTCTTGTAAGTATTACCAGTACACAACCTTTGGAATTGGTCTGTATGGACTTTCTGACTTTGGAAACGTCCAAGGGAGGTTACCAACATCTTCTCATCATAACGGATCATTTTACAAGATATGCTCAGGCAATACCTACCCGTAACATGACTGCAAGAACAACTGCTGAGGCTTTCTATCATCATTTTGTGATGCACTATGGTATTCCTCTTCGAATACATAGTGATCAAGGTGCCAATTTTGAAAGCAAATTGTTAAAAGAGCTTTGTTTAATTTTAGGAATGGACAAGTCGAGGACCACATCATACCATCCGATGGGGAATGGCATGTGTGAGCGTTTCAACAGAACCTTGCTCAACATGCTTGGTACTTTGAATCCTAACCAGAAGAAGGACTGGAAGACTCATGTAGCACCCCTAGTCCATGCTTATAATTGCACTAGGCATGAGTCGACTGGTTACTCGCCATTTTTCCTCATGTTTGGAAGAGAACCTCGATTGCCGATTGACCTTGCTTTTGGAATTAACACCAATCAACAACACCATTCGTTGACGTCCTATGCAACAGCTCTTCGTGAACGACTTCAGCAGTCATATGAACTTGCGACAGAAGCATCTAAGATTGCACAAGGACGACAGAAGGGAGGTTATGACATGAAGGTGAGAGGTGCAGTTGTACAGCCAGGTGACCGTGTTTTGGTGAAGATCCTTGCGTTTGATGGCAAACACAAGTTGGCTGATCGATGGGAAGATGATGTATACCTTGTTCTTTCTCAGCCTAATCAGGACATTCCTGTATTTGTTGTGAGAAAGGAGAATGGTGAAGGAAGACGGCGAACTCTTCACAGGAACCATCTTCTGCCAATAGGATCTTTGCCAGGTTCAAATCAACCTAGACCTAAACCCAGAAATAGAGTAGTTGCACAACCAGTTGCAACGCCAACTCGGGATGATGATGATGATGAATCTATTGACTTAGATTCCTCACAGGTGATTGTTTTAGCAGCTCCTAATGATTTAGCAATCATTAGTGACCAGACTGCTGAGATATTTGATTCTGACTCACAGGTTTCTGGTGACGATCAGTTGTCTGCTGAGTCAGAGAGTGTTTCTTCCAGTGGTGACGACCACATACTACAACACTCAGTTCACGAGGACGATAGTACGGGAGAACGCTTGGATGAAGAGGTCGAAGATGGTCTAGACATAGAAACATCTAGAATTGCTACAGCATCTGATGATTCAGATACGCCACCTCAGCCGGAGCCACCACCTCGTCCTACACCACGACCTAGACGATCAACAAGAGACAGAAGACGACCCGAATGGCAAACATCTGGCGAGTATGTCATGAGTCAGAATGTGCAGCGTCCAGACTGGCAGAATAAATGTAAACTTTTGGAACAACTTGCTAAAGTTGGAGTTTTCGAACACATTAGTGATGCCGTGTCTAGGGCAATTGTCTCTATTGTTGATGATAATGATAAATGACGAGGACGCCATTTCTTGAAGGGGAGGAAGTATGTAATAATATTGACTTGTGGATATTTGGATATAATTATTGTTTTATATTAATGCATTGGTTTTATTTGTTTTCATGTAATTAATTATTTTATTTCCATAAACAGGTAATGAATTACAACAGATTGTGTACCTTTAATTATTTTATTCTTAATGACAAGTTGATTACTATTTTCAGGTATCTTGGCTTGTTACAAATTGCACAAGCATGTATGACACTTGCACAACTTAGTAACAATAGCACTATCACCCATGCGCCGCGCCTGTCCTATTGTTTCCAGCTTGGGTACAGTGTAAGCTGATGTGGTTTAAGTGTTCTTATCTGAAATGATAGCTTATACAGTTCACTGTTTCCTTAAATACTGGTGTACGTCTGGTATTGTGGTCCACATTATAGTTTGCTCTTCTGGAGTTAATACTTCATTTTAGGCTCAATTTATTGGAAGATATTTCTAGAGAAGATTTAAGGTTAGTTATAGTTAGGTTATTTATTGTTCGGCTACACTATAATAACATATACTTTAATGTAAATGTAATTGACTAAATCATGCTTTACAACAAGTAATTATTATATATTTCTGTATAACGTTATAAACTGTACAGTGTAATATTAATTCTTATTAATTCAGTAATTTGATTAATCTATATCTAAATATGTGATAAACATAATTTAGTATGAATGCAGTGTGTATGTTTGTGGTGATGAACACTTTAGAGATTGTTGTATTTTATTATATATTTTATGAAACATAACGTGTCTGTGTAGTTATTTATTATTGTAATTCTTTTATGCAGATACGTCAATCCTTTTAAGTGTGACCAGTTCCATTTGCCCTGGTGTCACATACTTGGTATGTAATATATTTGTATATGTATTTTTATAATATAATTCTTATTTCAGGACATGTATGTATTTCACATGATTGATAATATCTTGTGTATTTGTGATAATGGAGACATATGTTAAATCATTATTTGGACATGTGAGTGATAATGTATATTATGTATGTATGTATTATAACTATGTCTGTTGTAATCATAAGACATATTTTGTATTATGCAATAATTACTTTAATATGTCATGTCATGTTAAATACTATTATTTAAATGATGGAATATTATGTATTGTGTATCCTGAGATTTATATATGTATAATGAATGTATTGTTATATTGTATTTTAATTATATTGTTACAGGGTGATATAAGAATGGAAACTTGTCAGCCATTAAAGATCCTTTAACCCAAAACAATGCAGTTGTCATTTGTTCCAAAACGATGATGCTACTACATTTACTCTCCAGGATAGACTATGGAGCCCAAGCCTACAGTTGCGCCTCCCCAAAGCTACTGCAAAAACTAGATATCATCCAAAACCAAGCTCTTAGAACAATAGCTAAAGTTCCAGCTAATACTAGTGGCAAAAGCCTAGAAGTTGAATTTAACATTATGCCACTTAAATACCGACGTAATCTTCAACATCTCAACTACCATCTTAAAATCCATTCGCTTAAATTAGATCACCCAGTTCAGGAACTTACCCCCATAATAGCAAAACCAGGGCTAGAATTTAAAACTAATAAAAAAAACTTAATGATTCATTTGCCACTAGGGCTAGTAAACTTGAAATAGAGGTAGGAATTGATAACACACCTGTGGCTCTATACCAACTCAACCAGCCAATTGAATGCCACACTCCATACCTAATCAAAAAAGCAACTGATCAAACCCCCTTTCCACCATTTAAGAAAGTCCTGTTTGAAGCCGCAGCTAATGAAAACTACCCTGAACATATCTATATCTATACGGATGGCTAAACAAATCCAGATAACGGTAGGGTTGGCTTCGCAGTAGTTGAAGAAAAAATATCAAAACACTCTAAACTAGTTAAATATGCCAGGCTGTCAGATAATCTATCAGTCTATACAGCAGAACTGACAAAGCGCTAATCTGGATTAAAAATAAACAATACCCTAAAAGCGTTATCTTTTCAGATAGTCTCCAATCACTTCAAACTAATAAATCTACCAGGCCAGATATCCTCGCAGCTATCCATAATAAACTTCAAGAAATAAACCAGCTTAATCTAACAATAGTATTCGAATGGGTCCCAGCCCATGTAGGTATAATTGGCAATGAAATAGCTGACTATGGAGCCAAAACTGCACTTTCAATCACTAGTACAATTACAGCACTACCTTTAGGAATATCAGAACTAATGTCAAAAGCAAGAAAACACTACATTAATCAATGGCAGGCAAACTGGGACCTATCAACCAATACATGGCACTATAACATCAAGCCACTGGTCAACTCTATCCGACCTAAACACCCAAACACTTATGTGGATAAACTAATCACTAAACTACGCATAGGTAAATCTTCACAGCTCAACAGCTGCTCTTTCACCAAACTAAATCCTGACTGCGAATGTGGCACCCGGGAGGATATGGAACACTACCTCCTGGATTGCACGCTACACAACAGCCAGAGAAAACTAATGATAGAATCAATAACCGAAGCCAACCAAAATAAAACAATTACTCCTAATTTCTTTACTTAACCTTGATAAATTCCTCAAACTCAAAACCTTCAAAGCAGTATACCAATTCGTCTTGTCCACCAAATTAAAATTATAAAAGCCACGTGCAACTCACCGTGCCAGCATTCGATCGGCGCGAACCACCAACTCGACCGATCGCAGGCAGGATGGGAAGCCGTAGCGCACCCACTGGGCTCCTGGCAAGTCATTTAGTTAAAAGCTAAACAATTTGAAAAAGATCGCAACCACCCGCCTGTACGTCTCCTGGAGGGAAGAGCGACCTTCTACACTCAACCGACACGCACTCCAATCTGGGAGACCAACGGATGGAAGGTGGCGATCTATAACTAAGATAAATAATTAGTATTCTACTTAACTCGTGACACCTTTGACTCCCTGGAAGGAACATCCACCCTACGCACTCGAACAGACTAGGTATTCCAACCAGGAGAGAGAACGGTGAAACGACAAAAGTACAACCATATGCCTAAACTAGTTAGCTGATATAAATGCAGCTATAAATTAACAATGGCTCAAAACATCCCGCCTGTACATCTCTTGAATGGAAGAGCGACCTTAAGCACTCGACCAACAAGCACTCCAACCAGAGAGATCAACGGCGGGACGGTAGCGAGTGATTAATAACTACTAGATATGACGATACTTAAATCGTGACACCTGTGACCCCTTGGCGGAACATCCACCCTTCGCACTCGACCAGACTATGTATTCCAATCCGAGGGGAGAACGGTGAAACGACACAAGTAAAAGCATATACTTAAACTAGATAGCTGGCATAAAATAAAATTATTAATCAACAATTATTCAAAACCACTCGCCTGTACAACTCCGGGAGGGAAGAGCGACCTTAAGCACACGACCGACAAGCACTCCAACCCCGGGGTTCAACGGCGGGACGGTAGCGAATAATTAATAACCATTGTTAACCTTACTGTAAATATTTATTCAGGTTCTGAAACTCGTGTGTTGCAATTGGTGTATACCACTCCCAAATGTTTTTGTGGCCCTTAAAACAAACAAGATAGGATACCACTAATTACCACTTTCTCTTGCAGCATTCTCACTGGTCCAATCCAGCCAATCGCGAACAAGGAACCTCACAAGTAAATAAACTGCACAATTGTGTTTTGCACTCGCACCATGTCTTTATTACTGATGCATGAAACCATGATTGACTAAGGTAAGTCAACTAGGGCAACTGAGGAAATAGCAAGCAGGAAAAACAAGATTGGCTTAAAAGACTAACCAAGTAAGCCTACTATATTATTCTACATTACTAACAGTTACCAACATATAGATACCGTTCATTTCGCCTCAATCATTTCATTTCTTTATAAAATAATTATTCAGGGGCGGGGAAAAAAAAAATCTTAATTACTTAGCTGTCAACTATATAACTGCTACTAGATACTTTAGCCCTATTTTTCTTTCTTTTTCTTTCTTTCTTTCATTGATTGGTAATAAAGTTAAGTATGTCAAGCATTAGGCTTTTTAAATCAATACCTACGCTATAAGGGTTCCACCCTTCAAATTAGATAGCCAGATTAGTCTAACTCCCCCTCCGTCATTGTGTTCAATGCTATATAAAGACGGAGGGGGATGGGTGGTCATGATGACCATTGAATTCACTAGAGTAGGGACGTAACACAATAAGTACAACCTTAACACCAAACTAGGATTTACATACAGACTACACGCTCACTGCAACAGTACACAGGATGCACTGACTAATGATAACAATGCATCCGCCCCCCATTTAATGGCCCAGCACGTGCTCTAATAAGGAACCGGACTTAAGAATACCGTTCCGAGTACACAATTGCAATGCACCCGGGGGAAGCTGAACAAAAGAATATCGGCCTCCCCCACCCATACCCCCAATACTTGCTGCTGGTAATAACTTGGTACTTGGTGATGCCTCGACAGGCGTGCGCTACAACAGCTTGCTCTGAATGTGCACGTAAAACCCTATGACATGACATGACATGATTACAAACCAATGACTGTCGATACTATTTATATAGGACGTCAGCACGAGTGGCATCACGGTCACATGATCACGCAATTTTTATTTTGTTACTTTTTGGGGGGTTTGTTTTTTGTTGCTTTTGTTTGGTCGTGTATGTGTGTGTGTGTATGTGTGTGTGTGTGTGTGTGTGTGTGTGTGTGTGTGTGTACGTGCGTGCGTACGTGCGTGTGTGTGTGTGTGTTAAATTTGCAATACAATATTTTAGTACAATTTATTACACTTTTTTTTTTTTTAAACTGAATAAACAGAACTTTGTTGCTTTTAAAAAAAAAATTATATGTGAACGTGAATAAAATACAAAGTTAAAGTAATACTCAGAACAGAATGTAAAGTGGTTTATACCTTTCTATAGGCCTATACATATACGTATTATTGCTAGAGAGAAAAACATATCTGAGGTAATAAACATAACAAACTTGGTACCAGGTATTATCAAATGTATTTTCATCGTGAAACTTGAGCGTATGAGGCGGGAGAGGTGGGGCAAATACGTCCCTACCCCCAGTGCTGGAGCAAACCCTCGAATTGGGACATAAACGATGGAAATATTTGAGCAAGATGAATGGTCTGAACACTTTTGTTCCGTATAGTTTCCATCACTCACAAGTATTAGTTGTAGGCCTAATAATCCATGTAAAAATGTGCAGTGATTGCCACCCTATATAGCTGTTTGGTACTAATGCTAATATGAATAAACGTTGTTATCCAGATTCGGGCATTTTCGCAGTTTGCCACCACCCATCTCCGCCCTGGGAGTTTGTACGTTTATGTTGTGAAATAATTTTCATTTATCATTCGCTGAAGCTTGTGTTAAGTACATATTATTTCACTGAGGCCCCTGCGCGTGCTGTAACCTCACCGTGGTGCAGTGGTGTAATATTCTCTTTGAGAATGGCCAATACAGCACAAATTGAAATTTAGAGTAAAAGTCTGTATCTATCTATGATATTTGTATTTTTGCACAGTTCTTTACACTGTTTTTATTTAAATCTTGAATTTTTATATTGATGTTGATCATCACTTTATTTGTTTGCATTACCATAGTTTGACACCCAATAGCCGATGTATTTTTCGTGCTGGGGTGTCGTTAAACATTCATTCATTCATTATTTCACTGAGGGTACAAATATGATAATAACTGGTACCTCGTTTATTATCCTCTATGTATTTCAACACATAGTCTAAATGCAGGCTATAGATTAAAGTTAAAAATAACTATTAAAATGTAATGATGTGCTCTTTCGTATTCAAATTTACTAAAAGTTTGTTTTGTTTAACGACACCACTGGAGCACATTGATTACTTAATCATCGGCTATTGGATGTTAAACATTTGGTAATTATGACACGTAGTTATCAGAGGAAGCCCGCTACATTGTTCCTAATGCAGCAAGGGATCTTTTATATGCACTTTCCCACAGACAGGAAAGCATATAAAGTCCAATCAGTTGAATGGATGATTCGATCCTGCGATGGAAGCACCTCAAGTGAGCACTCAACCGACTGAGTTAAATCCCTCCCCCCCCCCCGCCCCCCAACATTCTCACAATGCTTAGTAAGCATTGTAAGAATGTTGAGGTAACGGAGTTGATGAAGAAATAACTTATAGTAGTAATTCTATTGACAACTGACACCATATAACCGTAAATAAAATGTGTTGAGTGCGTCGTTAAATGAAACTTTTTCTTTCCTTTCTATTGAAAAAATAGTTGATTATTCAACCTTGTGAGGGTGTGGAATGTGTGTTAAAGTGACAGACCCATGTTGTTAAATACTTCCGCGTATTTTTCACTATTAGAGCCATTTTTTAAATATAAATAAAATCGTATCTCTGAGAAGTAAAGGTTATGGATACGAGCTCTAGTCTCCCGTTTCAGCGTTACAGACTCTTACGAGTCTCACTCTTTTGTAACTTTATCCAGATATGTTGCTGGTTTGTAACCTAACTTAATGTTTGTTTTCACGGTTCCTCGTTACAGACTCTTACGAGTCTCACTCTTTTGTAACTTTATCCAGATATGTTACTGGTTTGTAACCTAACCTAATGTCTGTTTTCACGGTTCCTCGTCACAGACTCTTACGGGTCTCACTCTTTTGTAACTTTATCCAGATATGTTACTGGTTTGTATCCTAACTTAATGTCTATTTTCACGGTTCAGCGTCACAGACTCTTACGAGTCTCACTCTTTTGTAACTTTATCCAGATATGTTACTGGTTTGTAACCTAACTTAATGTCTATTTTCACGGTTCCTCGTCACAGACTCTTACGAGTCTCACTCTTTTGTAACTTTATCCAGATATGTTACTGGTTTGTAACTTAACTTAATGTCTATTTTCACGGTTCAGCGACACAGACTCTTACGAGTCTCACTCTTTTGTAACTTTATCCAGATATGTTACTGGTTTGTAACCTAACTTAATGTCTATTTTCACGGTTCAAACTAAGGTCTGCGACTTTCATTAATATTTGAAAAGATTTTAAAATAAGTGAAACGGAGTTAAGCGTGATCAACCCTTGTTTTCTTGTTTATCCTGCTGCCCCCTTTCGTTTCTCTCCTTTGAATTCCATCTCATTTCTTCCCGATCTGGCAACTCCTCTTATCTTTCAACTTCTTTCGCTGTTCACCTCCATATCCCCAGTCCTTGTCTCTCCAACCGCAACAGATACTTGTCTCTTGTGGCTATCTGTAACACACACCTACCATTCTTCATCAGCTTTTGCTGTGGGCTTAGTCTGACCATTTCGGGGAGTGTTCAGTAGTTATTTCTGGCATTGTTAAGAGGCATTTGTAACCACCTACTATGCACTCTTACTACTAGCGGTCGTTAGTTAATGCCATGGGTTTAACCAGCTTTATTAGCGGCAGAGGACGAGGATTCCAGGTTGGTGCAGGGAAATACACAAAGACTGCACCCGTGGAGGAAGTTAAGACAGGTGGACAGCTCAGAAGATAGGAAACTGACATAAAGGGTCGAAACACATTGAAATCGTAGGAGAAATTGGAAAGTTTATATATATATATATATATATATATATATATATATATATATATATATATATATATATATATATATGAATGTGTGAGCCAGTTTTGACGGGATTTGAACCACTGTCGTCAGCTTGATTGTCCAGCAGCTTATCCACTAGACCACGGAGCTCACTGGGTTGATCAAACGTACTCACTTACCTGTGGCATCTTAATCATTGCTTTCTTCGTTTTCTGTTAAAAAATGTGGCATTTGTCTTCTGTCAGCTATGCAAAAATTCCCACCAAAATGTATGGGAGGATGACTCGACTCCACTCCCACATATAAATTTCACTCGCCGTACAGTATAGACCACCTGCTAATATTCCTGCACAAAAACTCTCTAGATTTGTACGGACTTTGTTTATTTAATGTGTAACGGAATAGAATCAATAATAAGAGACACAAACTAAAGTTCATTAGAAAAAAGTCCCGAGAGTCAATTTGCATAATTATGTCACTGATCATATCATACATAGTACCGTTTGAACTTTCAAAAATCCATAAATATGCAGTGTCGTAAAGTCATGAATCCACCATGGGACAAGACAAGACAAGATATTTATTAAGTTTTGAGGCCACGTGATCAAGATAACTACATTTAAAAACAAATAAGTAGATCTAGTGCGCTCTGTGTACAATGCATATTCAATTTAAAGTGGCAGATTTATCTCTGTAAACAAGTTCTGCGGCGTAGCCAAAGAGGAAAAAAACCCCGCTGAGGCAAACCAAGACCTGTAAAATAAATATCAGTGTCATGGGAAAATAAAATAAATCTGGGGAAATGCCTCATGCTGGCTACGCCATTGAAGTTATTTCTTTATTATCCACATGGTTCAACATAACAGACTTAATAAAAAAACATACATAGCACACGTGTAATAACAAGTGTAATGACGTAATTTTGGGAAGCGACGTCACAACATGACGTTTTTCCCCCAGTCCTAGCTCAGACTTTACATGAGAAATATGACGTAGTTATGGTTAAAACATTTTGAGACGGTTGTTGTTATTCATTAAACAAAACCACCAAAAAACAACAACCAAAAAACACCCAAAAAAAAAAAAAAAAAAAAAACCCAAAACAAAACAAACCCAACAAAACAATAATAGTATGAATAATAAAGAAATTATTACACTCACGTGTGAGTCGTACTGATTTTACGAAACACGTGTCAGGATCCATGTATTACCCCCGCTCTCGCTCGGTAATACAAAAATCCTGACACACGTTTCGTAAAATCAGTACGGCATCTCTGTTTAATACCGGCCTCGGTGGCGTCGTGGTTAGGCCATCGGTCTACAGGCTGGTAGGCACTGGGTCGAGGCATGGGATTTTTAATCCAGATACAGACTCCAAACCCTGAGTAAGTGCTCCGCAAGGCTCAATGGGTAGGTGTAAACCATTTGCACCGACCAGTGATCCATAACTGGTTCAACAAAGGCTATGGTTTGTGCTATCCGACCGGCCTCGGTGGCGCAGTGGTTAAGCCATCGGACTACAGGCTGGTAGGTACAGGGTTCACAGCCCGGTACCGGCTCCAACCCAGAGCGAGTTCTTAAGGGCTCAGTGGGTAGGTGTAAGGCCACTACACCCTCTTCTCTCTCACTAACCACTAACCAACTAACAACTAACCCACTGTCCTGGACAGACAGCCCAGCTAACTGAGGTCTGTGTGCCCAGGATAGCGTGCTTGAACCTTAATTGGATATAAGCACGAAAATAAGTTGAAATGAAATGTGCTATCCTGTCTGTGGGAAGCGCAAATAAAAGATCCTTTGCTGCCTGTCGTAAAAGAGTAGCCTATGTGGCGACAGCGGGTTTTCTGTAAAAAAAACACAGTGTCAGAATGACCATATGTTTGACGTCCAATAGCCGATAATAAGATAAAAAATCAATGTGCTCTAGTGGCGTCGTTAAATAAAACAAACTTTACTTTTTACTCTATTTAATACACTAATTTAATACATTACGGCCGGGATTTAGCTCAGTCGGTTGAGCGCTCGCTTGAGGTGCTTGCGTCGCAGGATCGAACCATCTCGGTGGATCCATTCGACTGATTGGGTTTTTCTAGTTTCAACCAGTTTACCACAACTGGTTAAAGGCCGTGGTATGTGCTTTCCTGCCTGTGGGAAAGTACATATAAAAGATCCCTTTCTGCATTAGGACAAATGTAGCGGATTTCCTCTGACGACTACGTGTCACAATTACCAAATGTTTGAGATTCATTAGCCGATGATTAATTAATCAATGTGCTCTAGTAGTGTAGTTAAACAAAACAAACTTTTAACTTTAAAATTACGTTTGTTTCATGTTCAAGACATACTAGTTTCTACAAAAAAGAAAGAAAAAAAAGAATCCCAAATATAATGTGACATAGTTGGGGGAGGGAGGGAGGGAGGGAGAGTGCATGTGGACCTTATATAGCCCACGTCTTATTAGCATAATGTATGCATACAAAGCCCTACAACGCAGAGTCAGTGAGCTGTTATGTTAAGTACTCAAAGATGTGACATGACTAAACCAGTGCAAATTTGTTTTGTACCCGTATTTCTGATCACTTCGCAAGATATATACAGATGGAAAGAAATTAGAGAGCGCATAAATAATAACAGTAAATTTAATATTGATTATAACCAAAACCTTCGTGCAAGGGGAGGTGGAGAGCGGGATGTAGCTCAGGTGGTAGAGCGTTCGCGTGAGATGCTTGCATCGTACGATCGAATCACCTAAGCGGGTCCATTCTCTGATTAGGATTTTTCCATTCGCAACCAGTGCACCACGATTGGTATATCACAGACAGTGGTATGTGCTATCCTGTCTGTGGGAACGTGCATACAAAAGATCTCGCTATTAATGAAAACAAGTAGCGGATTTTCTCTCTAAGTCTATTTGTCGAAATTACCAAATGTTTGACATCCAATAGCTGATGATTAATAAATCAATGTTGTCAAGTAATGTAGTTAAACAAAACAAGCTTCAACTCGTGGAAGTTATCTGTGTTACTGGCAGTACTGATATTCAATCTCACATTACATGTCTACACTAAAAGTGAATTTTTAAAAATTGGTCTGAAAAACCACGTATTTCCATTTTCCAACCAGCGTCTCAACTAATACACTTTGGTGTTGATGGTGAAAATAATAAAATATAATGTCAGACCAGATAATGATGATTTTGTAAGCAACAATTAAATATGTAATTTTAATCGTTAAAAAGTTGTATTAACCGGGTAATTCATTTTCATTTTCATTTCAACTTATTGTTGTGCTTATATCCAATTAAGGTTCAAGCGCGCTGTCAGTTGTTAGTGGTTAGTGGTTAATGAGAGAGAAGAGGGTGTAGTGGTCTTACACCTGTCCATTGAGTCGTTAAAACTCGCTCTGGGTGGGAGCCGGTACTGGACTGCGAAATCTGTACCTACCTCGACGAAACTCGTGTCAGGATTCATATATTACCAGAATACACTGACACTCGTAAAACCAGTACGACACACAAGCTCGTATAATAACCTCTGTATATCATATTTTGTGTGATGATTCTACCGACTGAGGTGGATAACCATTCCATTCACCTCACGTGACAGCAGTAGCTGCTGTGTTTCTCAGAGTTTAGCTGGACACGCTACTAAAACCGTTACAGTAAGAGTTCGAGATGTTTTAGTGTGTAGGTTGCTCTCTTCTGTCGGACATTACCCGTCAGCTGCACTTACTCCGTTGTGAAATACAGTAACAGGGTTTCTGCCAGAAAGACATTGTTTGGGTATGACGCTATGGAATTGAATATTTACAATGTGTGTGCTCAATGCAATCAAGAGTCGACAGGGAGTGTGTGTGTGTGTGTGGGGGGGGGGGGGGGGGGGGGGGGGGGGCTCACCAAGAAAATGAATGGGTTATGTTTAGGGTCAGGGTTAAGAAAATCATACAGTAATGATAAGTGTCATTACTTTTGTCAAAAGGTCAACTTAAAATAATAAAATCTGAAAAAAAGAAGAGTTTGGCGCTATACCCGTTTCACCTTCTGGCAGAAACCTTGAGTACTGATACGGATAACGACTTTGTGTTTTTCAGACGAGGATGGGTTTTGACGAATTTCTCGACTACGTTGGCCAGTTTGGTAAATATCAGCGTGTTCGATACTTTCTTCTGTGCCTTTTCTCTGTCGTTGCTGCATGGCACAGTCTGAATATGGTGTTTGTTGGTGCCAAACCGGAGAATCATTGTCGGTTTCCAGATGTATCGAATTTCACACCGCGGTCCTTAACGGTACAAGACTTGGCAACGATTTTTTTTATCCCGCCAGGTGAAGAATGCCGCATGTACAACATTTCACAGACGTTGGAAATATGGAATGCCGCAGGGAACAACATTACGTCTATGGTTATTCTTGGTGTCAACAGAAGTATTGTCAAGTGTCCATTGGGTTCTACTTTCTCTACTGAAAAGTATAAATCGACGATTGTTTCAGAGGTTTGTAATTAACTGTAACACCCCCCCCCCCCCCCATAAAAACAACAAAACAACAACAACAACAACATGTCGGGAAGTATATATACTGGCTAATACCCAAGGGGCAAAACACTTTTTTTCTTTCTCGAAAAATGGACCGGGCATGCTGTAAAAGGTTTGCCACCTAAAATCATTTCTAAATATATCTAGGATCACAACCTAGGTGGACAAACTTGCCAACAAGTTACTGCAAATTTGTTATTCGCTGTTAAATATGATGCCCTTCTGCGAGTCTGTCCCGGGTCGGGCCCCTGGCTATCCAGAGACGGGACCCAGGACAGACATGCTCAAAACCTTCGTGGCATATGAGCATGTCAAAATTATCCGCTCCGCTCCTTCTGCGATATTCACGCAGTGTTTTTCACTTGCTCAGTAGTCAGTCTCTGATTTGGTCTCTTTTAGAAAAGTGTTTACTTTGTTTGAACGTGATTCCAAATGGATTTTTCCCAAGGAATACGATGGCGCTAGCCGAAGTTTGGTAAAGTGTGTCCAGCATGACCCCTCGGACCCCCTCCCATAACTGTTTGCTGGGGGGTGGGGTGGAGGGAGGGTCAACATGAAAACTTACTTATACATGTAAATGTTGATCGATTTGGATACTTTTTGCATCGATTTATATCATTTCAAGGATGGCCAATTCAGTGAAATAATTTTCAAAATCCAAGATGGCCACCATTATGCTCAACATTCAAAATGGCCGCCAAAATGGTGAAATGTTCTAATGGGTTCACCAAATATATTTCAAATTCCTTTAATGTTTTTATCTTATATACAGTATTTATTGCCACAGCTTTGCAGCAGATTGATATTCAAATAAAAAAAATGACCTGAAATGACCGTCACAAATAGAGAAATGGTATCAGATATGGCATCTAATTTACAGACTTTGTAAAACAAGTTCACAAGTAATTAACAATCAATCCTATGTGTGTATATATATATATATATATATATATATATAATATACGTATAGCTAAACATATATAGGAAACAACGTGTCTTGAATTTCATTATTATGTACAACGAACATGATTAGGATAGTTGAGATGGGAAAACCCCACTGGTTCCGAGGAGGTGGTTCATGAACTACGACCTAAGCATCTCAGGTGTGCACTACCGACTCACATTATTAAAACATTTAAAAAATAAAATAACTTGTGAAACACAGGCCTACAATTACTTCAATTGATAGTTTTGGTTAGGGCATTGACATTCACGTGACATTTTTAATTTAACAATTATGCAACAAGTCTCCCTCTCTCCACATTTTGTAACACGTCATTTGATCTACTGCTACAAGTTACGAACGGCTCTGACATCTGTCAAGTCTGCGTTACGTTATTGATCTAGAACGGCCTCAGTGTTGTTGATAAAAAATATACAAACTCTGACAAAATCTGTCATAACAAAGAATTTTATTCCAAACGTGGGATGCCATAATAAAGATAATAAAAAAAGACACCATCACCAATGCGTAATACGTTGTCAAGTAGACCAGCGTGTGCGTATGGGTGTGCGCGCAGAATTCCAAGAGTAAAAATAATCTGACCCCGATAGCTCTGATTGGTCAATATGCCACAGAGTACTGTGCATCAAATCATGTTCCAGTCACATAGTCTGTGACGTTCTAGCAAACGAAACAAAAATTAAATAGTCGGCAATGACCATTGATTACTGTTACAATAGTGTGTACATATATACCTATATAAATAGCATATGCACATTCATTAACCTCTGGCTGAAATACAAATATTTAAATGAAGTTTTATTTGATTTTTAGACGTAATAATAGACGTACAAACTATTCCTACATACCTATTATCAATTATTTTCCTTCTTTTTATTATTCCGTCTAAATTTCATTTAATTATGTTTAAACAAAGTATAAAATTACACGATTGCCATTTTCGAGACCTCACCTAAGCTTTGTAGGCTAACAGTTGTGAACTAATCGAGACAATTTTACCGACTTCGCTGATTTCCGTAACGAGTTCATTTGTGTAGGCTACAGAAGCCACTATTTAATTCAATCCCTTTTTGTCATAACTATATGAACAGTATAAATGAATTGTTATCAGACGTTGTAATGTATTACCTTACAAACGTGGACTTTTTCTAATTAATAATACATTAAATAGGCAAAAAGGTTTTGATCGGAAGATGTCTATTAAACCAGTGTTTTCCGATTTGTATAGCAAAGATAATGTTCAAGTTCTTTATTTGCTTTGAGTTTCACAACTCATCAGCTGAATACATAACATAAATAATACAACATAGTTATACTAAATACACACGTGCAAAACAATGGTGGGTGTGGTTTATGTATAATCACGGACAAATAAAGTGATATAAGTTACATTTATTACATTAACTATCATCCTGCATTAACCAATCTCTAATTGTATTCGCTTGCACTAAATATTTCCCTAGGTTATTCAATTCCTTATTGTTACCGGTGGTTAATTGTATAAAACGATACACACTTGGCCGCTTATAATAATACTTTTTTTTTTTATATTTACATCGCAAATCTTTGTATTGTGGACACTCTATTATAAAGTGATATTCATCTTCTATAACATTAGCGTTACACAGAGTACATATTCTTTCTGATCGTTCGATGTTTCGATAAGTACCAGTCATATATTAAAATATTGCATGGACACTATCGTTCTCGAAAAAAAATTGGGGGTATTATTAAACGGATCTTTCTATCAGCTACATAAGGTAAATAGTGGCAATCAATATACAAAATTATTTTACATGCGCTGTTTGTTAAGTGTAACGTGCGTTATTTTTCACACTCGCTAGATTGAAATTACGTGTGCTGTACGAGCGCGATCGCACCCGCTCACCTTAAAAAACAAGGTCTGAACAATGAATTATTTTTTTGGGATTTTTTTGTCTTTCTTTTCTTTTCTTTTTTTGGGAGGGAGAGAGACTGATCGACTATTCCATTAATAAATTATGAAAAAAATATTAATGTTGTTACCGTTACGTTTTTCTTTTTTCTTTGCAAATTTGATATGGGGAAAATGTAAAACAGGGTTTAAGGTACAACAAGCAATTGTTTAAAACACTCCTAAGGTCAATTTTAGATAGATTGCATAGATTACATGCGAAAACCCTTATCCTGATAATATACAAACCTGCTCTGTCACCTTGTCAGCAAACTAGGATAATTCAGCAATATGGGAAGTAAGATTTTTCTACAGAAATTTCCGTTTAAAATCTGGCATCAGATACACTTGATAAAGTAGTAAACAATAAAACACTAAAATTTGCACCGCCACACCCTGGAGGAATAACCAGATGGATAGATGATATGTGGTTTTCTTAAATATGGTCCATTTCCAACGTATATGAAACAGTTTCCTAGTTCCTCTTCCAAACGTTTGACAAAAAACATGTCTTATATCTATGAAAACATGAAACATATTTACAATCTCAGATCCCTGCTGTTTATTAGCGTCTCTTGAACGAAAGGTTTTAATGGATCCCTGCATGGTGAAAAACACACTAAAAATGAATACCACTGGATCAGATCATGGAAGTACCCATCAACAGATTCTTCAAGAAGAGAGTTGACCCATCTTGTGCTACTGAGCGACGGGTGTACACAAAGCACTCAATATTTCGAGAAATGCACAAAGGCTACTGTAAATCGAATGCAGAAAGATGCGAATCACGAAGGATATCACTTCTGAGCCCTAACAACCATCTGTAACTGCATCAGAAACAGATGCCACAAATACAGTGATCATGTTACGAAATAACAAATCACATTTTACAAATGTACAGGGAAAAAACACAAAGACAAAGGGATAATTGTTTATTGCAATTAGTGCTGATTTTGATGAGAAAAACACTGGATGTGACCTACCGGTATTTAATATGACGTGGGTGATCACAAAAAGCCACGTGCTACTTATAATAAGTGAGGTGTCAGCAGAACATCATCAAAGTCTTTGTTAAGAAACAATATCCAGCTTCTTTTCTCACAACCACCAACATCGGTTCCATCCAGGAAAAGACAGTAGATGATATGCGAGTTGTATAAATAATTCCCATCAATGATCTTGCCACTCCAACTTTCAAATCCTAGGTACTCATGATTGTGAAGTACCTTAAAGGGACAAACCCTAGTTTCAGCCCGTAAAAATGGACACTAAGTTTAGTTAATCTACAAACCTCAAATAATTTGGATAAAGTTACAATTGAGTGAAACGTGAGTCTGTGACTTTGAAACGGTTAAATACACTCTAAAATAGACTAAAACTCGACTTCATTATTGTTACTTCTCAGACGCACGTGCGTTTTTAAAAATATGAGAAATGCATTTTGTGATATTAAAAACACCAGGATGACCAAAAACACTTCGAATGTACGGAAATGGATAATCTAAACAATAAAATGTAAGTAAAGTATGATTTCAGTCATCAAAAACGGCTGTAATAGTCAAAAACATGCCTCGGTGTTTAAAAACTAAAGCATGCCCATTTAAGTCACTGCTAAATACTACACTTCATCTCGGTTGACCGGCCTCGGTGGCGTCGTGATTAGGCCATCGGACTACAGGCTGGTAGGTACTGGGTTCGGATCCCAGTCGAGGCATGGTATTTTTAATCCAGATACCTACTCCAAACCCTGAGTGAGTGCTCCGCAAGGCTCAATGGGCAGGTGTAAACCTCTTGCACCGACCAGTGATCCATAACTGGTTCAACAAAGGCCATGGTTTGTGCTATCCTGCCTGTGGGAAACGCAAATAAAAGATCCCTTGCTGCTAATCGGAAAGAGTAGCCCATGTAGTGGCGACAGCGGGTTTCCTCTCAAAATCTGTGTGGTCCTTAACCATATGTCTGACGCCATATAACCATAAATAAAATGTGTTGAGAGCGTCGTTAAATAAAACATTTCTTTTTCATCTCGGTTGTGATGGTTATCGCTCAGAAAGTGTACAGCTGAACTTGTCCAAAGAATGGCCAGACAAAAGTAGAAAACAGATAATCTTTTATCTCAATCAAATCTCACTAAAGCTGTGGGAATGGGATGAGTTTTATTTACAAATGATACTGACAAACAACCGAAAACAAGACCGAACTACTTGCTGTCTGGTCTTGTACATGTCGACAGTACATCTATATTATCACAAAAAATACCCAGCATACATAAGCGTACGAGACAGCGGGGCACGGAGGTAGAGAGGCAACTGTCCCCTAGTGTTGGAGCAAAACCTCAAATTCAGGCTACAATAATAGAGATATTCGGAAAAATGTGCTAACCTAAGACCTTTTTACCATGTATTTCCATCATTTTACCTTCAAAATTAGTTGTAATACATAAACAAATGCGTAGTGATTCGTTTGCAACCCTATATAGCGGCTTAGTAGCATTGCTAATATGAATAAATGTTGTTCGTTTAATTCGGAAATAAAAACCGCCTTCCCACCTACAAAAATTCGAGCCCGTACGCCTATGCCAGTGTAGACATATATTTGCAAATACGTGCAGTCCAGATACAGACGTCTCTGACATTAGTTAAATTCACAAATAGGCTGACCCAAGGCTTGCACTTCATATTATCTATGCTTCGTCGAGGCATGCAGGCGCATATCTCATAGCTGATTATACGGATATATTGGTACTCATGTTTCTTATTGGTATTAAGTGCAAGGACCATCAACATTGAAAAGAGGGATAATTTACCACAATGTTAAGGCATTGGCGGAACACCTCGTGAATGCCTACTAGCTTTTCCAGTGGCAACTGGGGGGGGGGGGGGGGGGGGGGGGGGTGACTACACCCATCCATTATTTGTGCTTTCCAATTTTCAGATTTTCATGATGCAGAAACGTCATGACGCAACATTCTTACTGACAATGGGCCCAAAAGGAAAAAGGAAACACCTGCGGAAAGTCGGGGCATCATGCTAATCCCTGACAAAGGGAAAAAGGAAACACCTGGGGAAAGTCGGGGCATCATGCTAATCCCTGACAAAGGGAAAAAGGAAACACCCGGGGAAAGTCGGCGCATCATGCTAATCCATGACAAAAGGAAAAAGATGCGATTCACACTTATGAAACACCTAGAGAAAGTCGGGGCATCATGCTAATCCCTGACAAAGGGAAAAAGATGCGATTCACACTTATGAAACACCTGGGGAAAGTCGGGGCATCATTCTAATCCCTGACAAAGATTTCACACACTATGAAACACCTGGGGAAAGTCGGGGCATCATGCTAATCCCTGACAAAAGGGAAAAGATGCGATTCACACTTATGAAACACCTGGGGAAAGTCGGGGCATCATGCTAATCCCTGACAAAGAGAAAAAGATGCGATTCACACTTATGAAACACCTGGGGAAAGTCGGGGCATCATGCTAATCCCTGACAAAAGGGAAAAGATGCGATTCACACTTATGAAACACCTGGGGAAAGTCGGGGCATCATGCTAATCCCTGACAAAAGGGAAAAGATGCGATTCACACTTATGAAACACCTGCCTAGAATACACAGTTGGCCAACACTGCTGACCATCACATACTAGATCAGCTATGATGA
This sequence comes from Gigantopelta aegis, assembly GCF_016097555.1. Taxonomy (NCBI): domain Eukaryota; kingdom Metazoa; phylum Mollusca; class Gastropoda; order Neomphalida; family Peltospiridae; genus Gigantopelta; species Gigantopelta aegis. The sequence goes on from NC_054702.1 coordinate 70,590,141, forward strand.
TAATGATTCCAGTTTAATACCGATGATGATAGCTCGAAATCGGAAGACAATGTTCAGTCCAGTGATGGATGTAGATGACATTTATGTTTACAACATTGTTCCATATTATCACATTATTTTAGGTATTCTGGATACATCACCCATCCGAGAGTGATTCACAAGTGCCAAAATGCCCTTTCGACTGAGATACTTTTTGAAGCATGATATCAGTTTTGTCGTTGAGATTAAGATAACATTTATATGATCCATACTGTTAAGTCTATAGTCCTTACCGCAGGGAACGCCATTTTCTTACTATGGTATATACTACAAGTTATATATTTCTGGGACGGCTGTTTTCTAAATTGACACAAAAATAGTGTGGTTTTTTGTTATTTCCAAAATACTTTTACTTTTCTTCTTAAGTAAAATCAAACTGAAAATTACCGACAAAAGACAACAATGTTCATGTGGTAGCCATTTTCAGTCATTGTTTTATGTGTTTTCAGATAACTGCAACAATACTGTGGCAATAAATATATAAGATAATGATATTAACGAGATTTGAAATGGATTTGGTGAAAACATTAGAAAATGTGACCTTTTTCGAGGTTATTTTGAATGTTGAGCATAATGGCGGCCATCTTGGATTTTGAAAATTATTTGATTGAATTGGCAATCCTTGAATTAATCTAAATCGATGCTAAAAGTATCCAAATCGATCAAGATTTACATATATCGGTACGTTTTCATGTTGACCCCCAGCAAACAATTGGGGGTCCGAAGGGTCATGTTGGACACAATTTATCAAAAATCGGTTTGCACCATCGGATTCCGGAAAAATCCATATAGAATCAAGTTCAAACATAAAGTCAACACTTTCCAAAAAGAAAACAAATTAGAGACGGACTACTGGTCAAATGGAAAACATTGCGCAAATTTCACAGAGGGGCATCATATTTAACAGCGAATAAAATAATTTCAGTAGCTTGTTGGCAAGGTTGTGATCCTAGATATACGTAGATATTAGGCGGCAACATTTTACAGCACGCCGGGTCCATTGTTCCATTTTGTACCCTGGTTATAAAGCTAGACTTTGTTTTATGTAATCCTCTTGTTAAACCTATAATTTAAAGGGACATTCCTGAGTTTGCTGCAATGTTTAAGATATTATCGACTAACAGAGACTTTTTGACGACTGTAATTACATATCAAATATATTTTTCTGCATAAAATATTAGTGGCTGTATATTAAACATGTTTCTGATCCTTCTAATATTTGTACTAGGTTAAATTTAATTTTATTCCTTAAATATATATTTTTTTTTTGTACGTACGAAATTATTTGAAGACAAAATCCAGTTTGGGCTTTTTACAAATATTAAGACGACCAGAAACACATTGAATATACAGAAACTGATATTCCAAACAAGAAAATATATTTAATATGTAAGTTAAATCGTGGAAATATTTTATTACTCGGAAACATCTTACATTGCAACAAACTCGGGAATGTCTCTTTAATATTAATGTTAAGCCAAATGTTAATTCTGACTCGGGGCCCTTGGAGCCCAGTATGTTTTTTAAAAGTGTGTGTATGTTGGTTTTTTATTTTTTATTTCACATACTGTTAAATTCAAGCATTCTTAGCCTATAATGTTCATGAAGATACTAGGAACAAAATCGAATCAATTAGAACACAATATTTAACTGTATTATTACTTTGTAGCTATTCCGATCTTACTGCTATTAAGGCCATTAATTTCCATTCAAGGTTAGCTGTCTTACAAAGTATAAAGTGTTTTGATTAACGACACCACTAGAGCACATTGATTAATTAATCATCGGCTATTGGATGTTAAAAATTTTGTATTTCTAACTCGAAGTCATAAGAGGAAACATTGTTTTTAATGCAGAAAGGGATCTTTTATATGTACTTTCCCACAGACAGGAAAACACATACCACGACCTTTGACCAGCTGTGGTGCACTGGTTGGAACGAGAAAAAACCAATCAGTTGAATGGATCCATCGAGGTGGTCCGATGATGCAACGCAAGCACCTTAAGCGAGCACACAACCGATTGAGCTAAGTCCCGCCCGTCAGTCTGACGCTTTGGACGGTTTTAGGCATTAGTTAAACATTGTAGTATTTTAACTGTACCAAATGGACGTACATGTGCGATTTGTGTTCTAACTTTATGTTTTCAGTTTGAACTCGTTTGTGACAGGAAATTCTGGGTGAAGACGTCCAAGTCTGTTTACTTTGCGGGTCGACTGCTTGGAGCAGCGGTGTTTGGTCACCTATCTGACAGGTCATATGTCGAATGGTTACATATACATAAATATATATACGGAATACAGATACTTTTACATAAAAGTTTATAGAAGGGGGACCAAGGGCACTCCCCCTTCCAACACTCAGAATAATCAGGGCCGTAGCTGGGGGGGGGGGGGGGGCAGTCCCCCCCCAGAAAAAATCCGAAACCTAAAGAAAATTATCTTAACTGTTTAAGACTATTAACTACTCAGTTGCTCCCCCCCCCCCCCCCTCAACAAAAATCCTAGCTACGGCCCTGATAATGCATCACTTCACACCCAGCTGAAAGGCAGATTACAATATTATTGGACTCCACTTGTTGTCATTTTCCAAAATTGTGCTTTAAAAATTAACAATTCGTAAACTCCTTTCTTAATTTTAGTATGGTGTACAGTATCTCTGTATAACATTAATACATTTTATAATTCTATAGCATGAATAGTAACAACACTTTGAATTTTGTATCAAATGAAAAATCATATCCCGATGTGTGTCAGTTGTATGAAGACACACACCTATTATTTTCTATGAGATTTCTATTGTTTAACTCCTGATTGTATTGCAGTTTCGGTCGTCGTCCTATGTTCTTCGTTGCAATTGTCTTGCTGGTGGTCTCCGGGGGTGTGACGGCAGCGTCGCAGAACATTTTTATGTTTCTTCCCCTCTACTTTCTACAAGGAGCGGCACAAACAGGGGCATTCCTCATAGCCTTTACTTTATGTTAGTAAGACACTACTGTTAAAATACCCTCTGTTTCGTGTATATAGGTTAGATTGTGAATGCAATAATACTTCTAACAGTGATAAATCGACGGCCGGCAACTAGAATTAGATATATGTCCAGAATCAAGGTTTTCAGAAAAAGTTGAAAAATTATTTTTAAAAAAAGAATCAGAAATTGAAACAATTTTCATCACTCTCATCCACAATCAATAAATAAAGAGATAAAATAACATAATAAAAAGATCACATCAACAACAAACGTACATTTCAAACCCGGAAGAATCAAAATTGTGGACATAACTAATTCTGATTGTCAATGTCCAAAATACACTTACACAGTATTGTGATTCGTCTTATTCGTGTGCATATATTCAAGGCCGTAGCAGGTAGCGGGAGAGGGGGGGGGGGGGGGGGGGGGGGCTCCCCCCTCCCATAATTTTGTCTGGGGTTTTTTTTTAATAACCTTTATATCTCGACTGAATGTGAAAGTTGTAGCGAGACTAACGGATCGAGATTAACGGCAAGAGTTACAGTAACGGGCAAATAACCTTTGAATCGTGCCCCCGGACCCCCCCCCCCCCCCCCCAAATAAATAACTCGAGCCTTCGGCGTTCGTTCAATTGTCCCCCACCCACCCCAATAATGTCCACCATGCTACGGGCCTGATATTTAAATGTATTCGACAGCGGTGTATATCGTACAGCTGTTTTCTTAAATATTTACACACAAACGATTTACCACATCGGAAGCGACTGTTGCTTCCCTCTAGAAGGGATACAACATTAAACAAGTGCTCCTTTAGTATTCAAAAGAACACTAAAGTCCGAACCAAATTGTTAACAACTAGGATAAATTGCTGCCCTACTTTTATTTGTCGTTAGATTTCACCCACATTTTGTAAAGACAGAAATCTTGAAACAACCATTACAATGACACAGATTCCACATACTAGATGATAACTATGTCACCTATATCGACTTCGCTGAGATCGCATAGGGCAAAAAACATGTAATTTTGTGCTGGCTGCCATTTTGCCTTTTTATGGAATACTTTCCAAGAGGGGTGGAAGGATACGACTTTACCTAACAACGTCATAACATGTTATTATATAAAAGCAAACGTGATGACGTCATATTAAATCTTTTTTAAAGTTTGGTTTGTTTAAAGACACCACTAGAGTACATTGATTTCATATTAATTATTTCACATACCTTGGAGGCTTTCACCCCTATTGAAGAGTATTCCATAAAAAGTAAAATGGCAGACGGCAGAAAACTGCATGTATTTTGTCCTATGCGATCTCAACAAAGTCGATATTGGTGACATCGTTACAGTCTCATATGTAGAATCTGTGTCACTGTAATATTTTTGTTTTTCGTAACTTGTGTCTGGACAAAATATGAGGGAAATGTAAAGGTAATTAAAGGTAGGAGAGTAATTTATTGTAGTTGTTAACAATTTGGTTCGGACTTTAAGATAGATCATCTCAAGGTAATCTTTCTCCAGAAACAGCGATAGACCTATCTAGTCGGCTAAGATATTTCAACTTCGTACGGGTTCATATGTACAGTCAACGGGTTTTCATGGCAACTTGAAACTGTGCCCGCATCTGCACATAGTTCAATAACATTTAACAGGATAAGATAGAGAGAAAAAAGTCATAGAATGAAATGCTGTGATTTGATATTCATTCAGTTTCCCGATGGCGACGATAACAACTGTACGCAGTGCAATAAAATAGCGTCACTTCGTACACTTAACCATAATAAAAGAAAGTATAACTCAAACTTGCTGCGATAAATAACCGAACTTTAATAGACTGAAAGTGTGTACACATGAAATATTTAAATAAAACTTTAAATATTAACTTGATAAATAGAGGATATTTCTTTTCTTTTTTTATCAAATATGATTTATATCTCATCGAGTGAAGTTTGCAATTATACCTCATGAGTCGCGCTTGCGCGACGAGTGTAATATGATTGCAAACTTCACGAGATAAGATATAAATCATATTTGGCAATTTACCTTTATTTTTTAAATGCCAGCAGCAAAATAGTTCCGGCTTTCTTACAGTGAAGGTAACACTTTCTACAGTGACGATAACACATTTTAGAGTGAAACAGTGAAATTTTCACTCTAAAATGTATTATCGTCACCGAATGACTGATAACACTTTTATTTCACTGATATTTTAAGATATTTCACTAATTGTTATATAATAAATACCATCCAATAATACCATGCCTGCAATGTTATTTACTAATTTGTGAAATTAATAACATATTATGTCACCACTTATGCGGATCAAATGGCCAAATCGTAACGATGTTTGAGGTTTCGTTTTTGCAGCAAAATGGCGGGACGTAGCCCAGTGGTAAAACGATCACCTGATATGTGGTCGGTCTAGTATCGATCCCTGTCGGTGGGCCAATTGGACTATTTCTCGTTCCAGCCAGTGCTCCACGACTGGTATATCAGAGGCCGTGGTATGAGCTATTCTGTCTGTGGGATGGTGCATATAAAAGATACCTTGCTACTAGCGGGTTTCCTCTCTAAGAATATATGTCAAAATTACCAAGTGTTTGACATCCAATAGCCGATGATTTATAAATCAATGTGCTCTAGTGGTGTCGTTAAACAAAGCAAAGTTTATTTATTTTTTGCAGCAACTGAACTGGTGGGACCCAACTACAGAGTTGTAACAGGATTCGTCATTCAGATATTTTACAGTATTGGTTATATGTCTCTGGCTGCAATCGCCTACTTTCTTCAAGAGTGGCGCTATCTGGAGGCGGCCATTACAGCACCATGTGTATTGTTTGTCATATATTGGTGGTGAGTTTTGAATTGTTTGCTTAATAATAAGCCATCAACCGATTGAAAACAAAAAGAACAACAATAAATACACACACACACACCCAAAAAAACAACAAACCCCCCCCCCCCCCCAAAAACCCAAGCCCCCAACCCCCCCCCCAAAAAAAAAACCCACACACAAAAAAAACAACCCACCCAAAACACACCCAAACAAACAAAAAAACCCAACACACACACACACCCAAACCGCTTAAGGGCAATATTACTATTACTGTTTATTGGTTTTCAACATACAGATCTTTATATTTTTTATACTCATTTTCAATGACGGTTTCAGTAATACTGACAGTTCCGTTTATATGTAACTGAATACAAAATCATTTTTTTTAGGTTTCTACCAGAGTCTGTTCGCTGGCTACTGTCTCAGAACAGAGATAAAGAGGCAGAGAAAATCATAGAGGATGTTGCCAAGGCAAACAAGGTGACGTTGAGCCCAGACATCATAGAATCCCTTAAGAAAAGCCAATCTGATCAACTGACCCGGAAGTACACCTTTATGGATTTTATCAGACATTGGAGAATACTAAAACTCTCTCTAAATATTTGGTTTAACTGGTATGTTTATTTATTTCGTCAAAATATGTGTACCAACCGTAAACATATCTATAAAGATTCCGTATGTTGTGAATATTGTAACAATAATCCTTGTCGCAAACCTTTACATACAAATTTCAGTCACATTTTAAAAACATTGCACATATCTTGTCTCTCTCTCTCTATTTGTAGGTTGGTGAATGCCCTAGTCTACTACGGCTTGTCGTTAAATACAGAAAACCTAGGCGGAAATCCCTACGTAAATTTTTGTATTGCAGGCGCGGTAGAGATACCTGCATATCTCGTTTGTATTTTCCTCTTGAATACAGTTGGGCGACGAATCCCTCTGGTGGCAGCCATGTGCATAGGTGGCGTTGCTTGCATCGTGTCAGGAAATCTGCCGACAGAGGGCAATAGTGGTTTGTATAAATTAAGAAAATAAATCGTTTGAAAAACTTAGAAATGCATTTAAGTTAATATATATATATAATATCTACTGTTCCAAAAAATATTATAGAGGTTTGTGCCTTTTTTTTCTTCAATAAATTATTAGTAAAATTGTGTTTGTAATTTAAAAGTTACATCTTATAAAAAAAAGTGTATTTCCCTAATGGTAACATTACATTGCAGTGAAGTATGATATTGATTCCTGTTCGTATTGTTGTTGCTAGAGTTTTTTTTTTTTAATATATAATTTTAATTACTAGTATTATTTTTAGTTTTAGTTTTAGGTAAAACTGTTTTATTTCAGGAATGCAGATAACATCAATTGTGTTAGCTATGGTTGGCAAGTTCTGTATAACTGGCTCATATGCCATCATCTATCTAATGGCAGCCGAACTCTTCCCAACAGTTGTCAGGTTTGTTAATGTTTTTATCATTGCACCCTCTTGATTGTGGCTCCTGTTAACAGAAAGAAAGACATGTTTTATTTAACGACGCACTCAACACATTTTATTTACGGTTGTGTGGCGTCAGACATATAGTTAAGGACCACACATATATTGAGAGAGGAAACCCGCTGTCGCCACTTCATGGGATATTCTTTTCGATTAGCAGCAAGGGATCTTTTATATACACCATCCCACAGACAGGGTAGTACATAGAGAAAAAGCCCAATGGGCTCACAGACAGGAATCCTGTTAACAGTGCGATCAAACTAGTGTGAATGACAAAAAAAAACCCCGCAAAAACCTGACTAACACATGGTATCATTGTTCCATTAATTCGCTAATAGGTCTGCATACTGTTATCTTTTTTGTGAAAATACATCATGGATTTTCTCTTGCATAGTAATATGACTTTAATCAGTAACATTGTGCAGTTGCAATACTGTTATGTTCTATTTTCGTACATTTGTTTTTACCGTTTTTACACTAAACTGGTTTTGTTGGTGCAGGATGACATGGTTTCATTATACCTTTGATTAAAAATGCATTTGAAACATCACTGTTGGTACTTTTTAAAAATAGGAATACAGGCATGGGTATTTCTTCAATGTCTGCCAGGATCGGGGGAATTTTGGCGCCATTATTCATAGATCTGAAGAGTGTAGCACAACCGCTACCCATCATTCTGTTTGGTGGGTTTGCTGTCGCGTCTGGACTTCTCGCCTTGCTGCTACCAGAAACTAAAGGGCGCCCTCTACCGGAGCGTTTGGAAGATGTTCAAGAGACAAGGTATAAATATACAGCTACAGGGAACATTTTGTTCAGTATCGCGTCGCAATTCACTACGCAAATTTCAGAGATCGCTACACAATTTTAAAAATTAAACAGCAGTTGCTAATCAAATTTTATTTGTCTAGAAATATCGCTAATCACGATTTAAAAAAACAAAATGTTCCCTGAGCTACAGCTATTAACTAGATTCCTCCTTTTATTAGTCACCTACTGGTCCAACCAGAGGGGACTAGGTTTCGTCTCCGTCCATCCGTATCTCTATTTGTCCGTCTGTCTGTCCCATATATAGTTTTCAGGACTTTTCTTCGTAAGGTTTTTTGTATTTATCACACAGTTACAGATCAAGTTTGTCTTTTATGTGGAGTGACCCATTTTTTGACAGAGGTATGGCTCTTGAACTTAGGAGATACGAAACTGTGTTGGGCCCCGTAATTCTCTCTCTCTCTCTCTCTCTCTCTCTCTCTCTCTCTCTCTCTCTCTCTCTCTCTCTCTCTCTCTCTCTCTCTCTCTCTCTCTCTCTCTCTCTCTCTCTCTCTCTCTCTCTCTCTCTCTCTCTCTCTCTCTGTGTGTGTGTGTGTCTGTCTGTCTGTCTCTCTCTCTCTGTTTCTGTCTCTCTCTCTCTCTCTCTCTCTCTCTCTCTCTCTCTCTCTCTCTCTCTCTCTGTGTGTGCGTGTGTCTGTCTGTCTCTCTGTCTCTCTCTCTCTGTGTTTCTGTCTCTCTCTCTCTCTTCCTCTCTTCTCTCGTTTCTGTCTCTCTCTCTCTCTGTCTGTCCTCATGTCCTCTCTGTCTCTCCTCCTGTTCTCTGTGTGTGTCTCTCTCTCTCTCTCTCTCTCTCTCTCTCTCTCTCTCTCTCTCTCTCTCTCTCTCTCTCTCTCTCTCTCTCTCTCTCTCTCTCTGCTCTGCCGGTCTCTATCTCTCCGTGTGTGTCTGTATCTCTCTCAGACAAACACACACACACACAGACACATACACACACACACACACACACACACACACGCACACACACAATCTATGAGCCTACCTATCTGACAGTTTGTCTGACTGTCTATCTGTCTTTTCATTTTGCACATTACATCCTGTCAATGACAAATGACTGCAAATGAAAAGTATAAATCTTAGTATATATATTCGTGTCATATTTAATTTAAAAAATACACATTTAAATAAATACTCTCATGTCACATTAGTCTGCGCGGCAGAACAGACTGCACATGCTAATTATGTTACATTATGTGTTGAAACAAGTGCTGGGGTATGCTTGTAAACAAACAAACAACGTAATTTTGTACATAAATGGTTGTCAAAACAACACATCTTGATAGTGAATATATGTATAAAACTGCTAGAAAACAATTTGATTTTTAAAAACCCAGTTAATGCATTAAAAGTATACCTTTGCCAGCCTCGATCAACGTGTTTTTGTATTATCTGTGAACACGTGTTTTTCACCTCTGTAATGATCAATCTTGTATATCAACGTACACATTTACATAGAAGCTTCAATACATACCCGGTCTGATACCTTATCGTAATTTATTAATTCATAAATGAAATAAATGTTATAGTTTTATCTGTTAACGTAAACATCCAAGCATAGGCTACTTTGAATTTCCCTCTGAGTGACACAACAAAACCAATATGGCTGCTCAGGCTATAAAGCTTACAGTATGGCCTATTTTTAGCTATAGTCTGTTTCATAATTACCACTGGTTGTCCTATATGGCTAACGGACACTATTCGTGCTCATTTACACAGTTAATAACAGACAACGTTTGTTGAATAATGCTAATACATTTTGACATTGGCTTTTTTTTAAAGATTGCAATTTTGTGTTATCCAAACTAAGGAGCATGGAGCACCATTTATATTTATCTTATTTGCATAATCTAAATGAACCTAAAACAACCTATAATAGGAAGGAAGTCTTTGTTGTCCAGAACTTACGAAAAGTCGGATCCATTACCTGTTTGTTGCGACAGAAATGGTTCTTTTAATGTTTGCTGCGCAGATTTATATGCTGTCATGCAGGCCGGTACATATAGGGGGTGCCTCTAAAAAGCGCTAATTACTTAAATTAAATAAAAAAAAAAAATTAATTTTTAACTTTCGTATTAACACGTTTATTGTTCTATTGTACAGTGGTGCTGAGTCAGTGAGCAACTCTTTTAACGTGTGCATATACCACGAAAGTTTCTCGCACACCTGACTCGGGCTTAACCTCGCCAGTGACTAAGTCCGGGCCAGGAATTTGGAATAAGAATTTAGTAGCTAGGTCAAAGACCTAAGGCCAAAAATGAGATAGCTGATCCACTGTACCATGTCTGGCAAAAAAAGTTAAAGTCCAAAAATTAGAGTGCTCGGCCGAAAAAGTGGCGGTGAAACAAATATTTTTAAAGAAAGATTTTAACTTTAAAATATAACACAAATGATTAGGTGCGCAGTCTTAGGTGCCACCAGTGTACATATTATAGTGTCGTTCTGTATAAACTGCGCAATGCTGTACAACAACCCTGTGTTAATTTCTTTGATGTTACAGGTGGCCCTGGGCCCACAATAAACTGGAAGTACGGGATGGGTCTCAGTCGATTGTGGAACTATCTGATTTGTAAAATAGAAGTGTCGTGTGCATTGATCCGCTGTCCTGTCTGCACTCTACAGTATGTGACCACTCAGCACCAGTCATTTATGATGATGAAGAAGTTTGTTTTGTTTAACGACACCACTTGAACACATTAATTTATTAATTGAATGTCAATCATTTGGTAATTTTGACATATAGTCTTAGAGAGGAAACCCGCTACATTTCATTTATAATGAAGAGTGTTTGGAAATAACAGTTGCGTGCAAGAATTCCGTGCAATATCAGCCACTTTGTAAAAACAAGTTTGTTTCGTTTAGCAACACCACTAGAGAGCATATTGATTAAGTAATCATCGGCTATTGGATAATTATGACACATAGTCGTCAGAGGAAACCCGCTACATGTTTGCCTTATGCAGCAAGGGATCTTTTATATGCATTTTTCAACAGACAGGAAAACACATACCACGACCTTTGACCAGTTATGGTGCACTGGCTGGAACGAGAAAAAACCCATTCAGTTGAATGGATTCACCAAGGTGGTTCGATCCTGTAACGCAAGCACCGCAAGCGAGCACTCAACCGACTGATCTAAATCTCGCTCCTAGAGCAAAGTGTGTGCTCAAGTTACACGTTGGTACAGGTTAACAACATGTAATTTTAATGTTATGACTGGATTAATCAAATTAAAGCTCTGTGGTTACAGAAAAAAAAGAGTGTATTTTAGACACAGCAGCTGACTAATATTTGGTCGTATTTTATAAAAATTGCCTGTATAAAGACTTTGATGATCAGTGGGAACCTTGGCAGCAGTTCCTCAAACAAATTGTATAAATTAATGTATAAACTTATTAATAGCAAAATATACGAATAAGCTAATAAACATACTTTTATGTAAAATATCGCCAGATCGGAAAACGTATCTCGACTTTCTATAATTTCTTTTTTTTAAGATCGCATTGATCTTATTTATCTTTCAAGAAAGTTTTTTTCTTCTTCTTCTTCTTCTTCTTCTTCTTCTTCTTTTCTTTTTCTCTCACTCTTTGTTTCTATTTCTAGTACTCTTCTTCCTAGTCTCCAGAATATTTCCTCTTCAGTTATGTAAGTCTTTTGCTTTGCTAATATCCTGTTTTACAATATCATGTTAAGCCTATCTGTTTCATCTTAATATTGAATACTATGTATGTGTGCATACGGCTCGCGAAGTTTGTGTTTCCTTTTGTCTATCTTCGGCTTCATCCCTGTTACTCCACACGTCCGTGTCTGTCTGTCTGTCTGTCCCCCCCCCCCCCCCCCCCCCCTCTCCCCCTCTCTCTCTCTCTCTCTCTCTCTCTCTCACACACACACACACGCACATGCATATGTATACACATATTGTTTAATAAGTGCTTTATATACGAGTGTATAGCTTTAATTATGTATCGTTTATGTATATACAATAATACCATGTACAGCAATGATTCAAGGCCCCAACCTTGACCTTGCTTATGTTTCTGGGGACAATAAAAAAAAAAAATAATAAAAAAAAAAAATATTTGGTCGTCGACGGTTGTCAATGAAAGATAACTCCTGGGGTCTACTGAAAACATCACACTAAGTTAGTTCCCTTGCTTCAAATCTCAAGTAGGCTAATGGCAAGGAATTTTTTATGATACAAACAAAAAAGGAAATGAATAGCTGTTTAACGACAACTCAGCAGTTTTAAACTACGGTTTTTTAGAAGAAAGGAAGGACTGAAGGAATGTTTTATTTAACAACGCAATCGACACATTTTAAATTCAGTTATATGACGTCGGATCACACAGGCATGATGAGAGGAAACCCGCTGCCGCCATGCATTGGACTAGTCTTTCCGGGGATTTGGTGTCTACACTTTGTTATAGCCGTACGGGCAGCCTTTTTTTGTAGGTGCAGGCTGGCTTTTGCCCGAATTAAACGAAAATGTCCGAATCTGTGGATAACAACATTATTTCATATTAGCATTACTGCCAAACCGCCATATAGGGTTGCAAAAGAATCACTACACATTTTTACATGGATTACAGCTAATTTTGAGGGTAGAATAGTGGAAATACATGTTAAAAAAGGTTTCTCTCCTCCTCCCCGCCCCCTGTCTCGTACGCTTATTATATTTGTCCAGAGATATATTAGAAGAAACCCGCTGCTATAAAACAGGCTACTCCAACCGAAAAAGCAGCAACGGATTGTTTATGATGGTGGGGCCCATTTGGTTATTTCTCGTTCCAGCCAGTGCTCTACGTGGTGCAATAAAGGCCGTTTCTGTCTATTTTGCCGTTGATCGAAAGTTTCCTGTCTCGGAAGAAGGCGTTGATAGTGGTCGGAATCTACGCACAAGTCGTGGTGCACTGGCTGAACGAAAAATGGTAGACAAGACAGTGTATGTCAAATCCTTAGATGTATCAGTCGAAGGGCACTACTTTGGACGGGGGCTTCAGCAGGACACATCGTACATCATGGGAGGTCTCTATCAGCAGGACACATCGTACATCATGGGAGGTCTCTATCACTGAGGGGCGGGACGTAGCCCAGTGGTAAGGCGTTCGCTTGATGCGCGGTCGGTCTGGGATCGATCCCCGTCGGTAGGCCCATTGGGCTATTTCTCGTTCCAGCCAGTGCACCATGACTGGTATATTAGTCCGTGGTATGTGCTACCCTGTCTGTGGGATGGCACATATAAAATATCCCTTGCAACTAATGGACAAAATGTAGCGGGTTTCCTCTCTAAGATTATATGTCAAAATTACCAAATGTTTGACATCCAGTAACTGATGATTAATACATCCATGTGCTCTTGTCTTGTCGTTAAACAAAACAAACAAACTATCACTGAGCTACATTCCCTGTCGTTATGAGTCAAGCAATCTTGTGGATGGCCAGGTGACCGACAGATAACTGATTTAAATTTGTTTAAACCAACATATTTGTTTAAACTTACTTACTAAGCGGTTGCTATGGAGACTAACAGTGGGCTACTGTTACTGTCGATAATTGAATGGTGTTTTTTTAATGTGTACACCAGTAGTGGAGCACATTTTGCAACCAAACAACGACAAAACCAAACCCAATGGATCTGTCCATTTTACTGAAATCCAAACACGAAACATTTTGACTAGTTTAGTTATTTCTCTATGCAAAGTCGTCAGGCTTTAATATCAAATCCATGTTTCTCCCTGTTTTATTTATTAATTTATATAGTGTGTCTGTTATAGCTATTACATGTGACCATTTGTTAATTTATACATTATATATCCTGTAGCTGATCATTTATTCATTTATACATTGTATATCCTATAAATGATAATTTATTAATGTATACATTGTGTATACTATAGCTATTACATGTTGTGACCATTTATTACTGAAAGTATACCCTTTACTGTTTATTTTATATTTATATTTGTGTATAATCATTTCATGATAAAATGTATTTGTCAAATCAATAAAATTGCAACACACCTACAGTATATTATCATAGTTGACATTTAAAGGAAGCTTTTAAACACTATGATGCTGTTGTTGTTGTTTGTTTGTTGTTTGTGTGAATTTTTTTTTTTGTTTGTGTGGGTTTTATATTATTTATTATTATTATTTTATTTTTTTATAATTGAAACACAACTTCATCTTATTTTGGCCATTTCGTTTTGCAATACTAGTAACAGCAAAGATATCTCCAAATTGATGGAGTAAGAAATGAACTGGTGTAGCCTATAATCGTTAGTATTGCTTTGTGTTTATTTTAATTCTCATTATTGTTTATTGCCATGGTAACCAGCCTCAAGTTCAGCCAGCCGTTTTTCGCTAACGTTTGCAAACTATTTTGACTGGTGTCCAAAGTGGTCATTCGGTTTACTGTCTAGCGTAAAAAACCAGTTTAGCGAACGTTAGCGACATGCCGTTGACTGAACTTACCCCAGTTCTGTTTGACGTATTTGCTTTTATTAACGTACTTCACTTTCAAATGATGTTTCCTCGTTTGTTGTCTTGTCTTTTGTTTTGTAAGTACACCAGTACGATTTGTTAACTCTCACCCCACCTACCCCCCCCCCTCCCAATAAAACAACGACCCCAAAGCCAAACACCCCCCCCCCAAAACAAAACAAAAAACCCACCCCAAAACAAACAAACAAAAACAACACCACTACTTGCAGATATGCAGATTTCACGTATTAGCACCACCTACTAATCGTATCAAATGCTTTAGTACATAGTGAAATAAATAATAAGTAAAGTGGGACAAAGCATTCAGAATGGAAATTAAAATGGGGAAAAAAACAAGTTAACAATCAAACAATACATACAAAATAGAAGAAAAACCCCACGAGAAAAAAAAAACACACTTTGAAAGAGACGCATATGGCCTACCGTAGATTTGTGACATTTTTTTCCCCCGCAACTGTTGACTTGTTTATCTTCGCCATGATGGTGGTTGGAAAATGGATGAATCGATCATGCATTTGACCGCATTCTTCAACATACCTAGCCTATTAATTATCTTTTGTGTGATGTTATGTAATTTATATTATTGGGGGTTTTTTCTGACAGTAAATGGCAGCATGTTATTAAGTTTACGTTGGCTGTATGCACATTTAGAAACATTTATTGAAAAATAAAACAAAATGACAGATTATGAGAGAAAAAAAATGTCATACGTTTGAAAGCAGGTTTGTTTTTAATTTTTATTTGTGTGTGTGTGTGTAGAACTACATTCGGGCTTAAGATGAAGTAGAGAGCGAAATGGGGTGCGAACGTTTGTCAATTTACCCAACCAAAGTTTTAAAATGATGGAAAAACAAAACTTAACACATTCCACAATTCAGCTAACTTAGCATTAACGATTCTTAAAAAAACCCCACACACAACAAAAACAAACAACAACAACAACGACAACGGATTTTCAGTGTACAAATTAAAGTTAACATTTATTTTGTTTAACGACACCACTAGAGTACACTGATTTAGTAATCATCGGCTATTGGATGTCAAACAACAACGACTATTGGATGTCAAACATTTTGTAATTTTGACATATAGTCTTAGAGAGGAAACCTGTGACATTTTTCCACAAGTAGCAAGGGATTGTTTATATGCACCATCCCACAGACAGGAATGTAGAAATTAAATCGTAGTGCAAGAACTAAGGGCGAATCCAGAAAATAGTTTAGAGTATGAAGGTACATCAGCCAACTTCCTGAAAATGGCATTTCAGTGAAAAGTTTAAACAAATTATTATAAAAGGAACAAGATATTTTTTAGGGGGAGACAAGCTCCCTTTTCTCACTTCCTTGGATCTCTAACTAAAGTATTAGATCAGAGGTTTATACCACTCGGAGGTTGATACCACTCATGAGGTTTATACCACAAACAGTTTATCGAAAAATCAGATCAACTGGTCTGCAGTCCAGTGTGATCTGATTTTAGTCGGGGCGGAACGTAGCTCAGTGGTAAGACGTTCGCTTGATTCCCGTCGATGGTCCCATTGGGCTATTTCTCGTTCCAGTCAGTGCACCACGACTGATATATCAAGGGCCTGTCTGTGGGATGGTGCATATAAAGACCCCATGCTACTAATGGAAATGTATCAGGTTTCCTTTATATGGCTATATTTCAAAATTACCAAATGTTTGACATCCAATAGCTAATGATTAATAAATCAATGTACTCTAGTGGTGTCGTTAAACAAAACGAACTTTAACTTTTTAAAAACTGATTTTAGTCAGATTGTGCAGATTGGGGAACACAATCTCTAATGCAGGGGACACAGTTTGTAGAAGAATGGGATGGGGTGGGAGGTCAAAAGCAAATTTGTATATGGAGTAGGACTGAAAAACAGAGCGTACATTTTCGTCCTCAAGTGTGGGGGACCCTCCCCTTCCCTGGCCCCATCGGTTCTTACCGGCTTGCGCGCGGGCATATGTGTGTGTATGTGTGCGTGTATCTTGTGTGTGCATGCGTACGTGTATCTCTCTCTCTCTCTCTCTCTCTCTCTCTCTCTCTCTCTCTCTCTCTCTCTCTCTCTCTCTCTCTCTCTCTCTCTCTCTCTCTCTCTCTCTCTCTGCCCAGTAGGCTATTTCTCGTTCCAGCCAGTGCACCACGACTGGTATATCAAAGGCCGTGGTATGTGTTCTGTCTGTGAGATGGTGCATATAAAAGATCCCTAGCTACTAATGGATAAATGTAGCAGATTTCCTCTCTAAGACTGTATGTCAAAATTACCAAATGTTTGACATCCAGCAGCCGATGAATCAATGTGCTCTAGTGGTGTCGTTACACAAAACAAACCTCGCACTGTGTGCGTGCGTGCGTGTGTGTGTGGGGGGGGGTGCGTGCGTGTGTGTGTGTGTGTGTGTGTGTGTGTGTGTGTGTGTGTGTGTGTGTGTGTGTGTGTGTGTGTGTGTGCGCGCGTGCGCGTGTGCGTGTGTGTGTGTGTGTTCGTAGGAACCGGGCGATGTGTGTGGTCGGATGTGTATATTTTTTCTCTTCGTTTATTTAGCTTTTTATTTCCCTGTTCGGTCGTTGTATTTTTGTAAAAA
This sequence comes from Gigantopelta aegis, assembly GCF_016097555.1. Taxonomy (NCBI): domain Eukaryota; kingdom Metazoa; phylum Mollusca; class Gastropoda; order Neomphalida; family Peltospiridae; genus Gigantopelta; species Gigantopelta aegis. The sequence goes on from NC_054702.1 coordinate 70,607,387, forward strand.
GTGGGTCTTCTCTGTTCATCAGTTCATGTTTATTCAGCGTTTTATTATCCATACAAACAGGCTGAAAAAAACAACCTATTTTTAAATTTTTTAAAATTAAACAATGAATTTCTTGTTTCTTCAAAATTACACCATATTAATTCTTGTAATATGTCCCACCTGTCAGAATGTGAATGAATATCTGACTTGCACTCATGTTAACGATGTACGTCAGAGTATTTCCTTTTCGGTACAGAAGATTAATGGTTGCAGAAGTACACGGAAATCCTCGCGCTATGTATTATACAGCCGTGACGTCACAATCCTAAAGTCACAATAATGGAGTACGTCGATTGGTTCCAAGGGTGAAGGTTACTGACCCGCGAACAACTATATAACTAGTTCTGTCCGCGAACGTCTGTACTGTTTAACTCTATCGTACAACATGGTGAGTCGACTTTTTATGCTTAATAGTATCTTCTGAATATTGAGAATTTGGTTTGCTGTTTTTAAATACATATACGCATGCAAGTAGTATAATTTCATTTCAGTATTGAATTCATCTCGTTACGTCAGAACAAACGTTTATTCATTTAATTAGTAAATAAATATTTTAAAAAGGTTATTAAATTAATGAGTAAATAAATATTATTCAAAAGACACTGTATTTTTAATCAAGACTGTGCACTAGTTTGCGACCAGGCGCAGATCCAGTTGACTGGAATATTGATACTAAATATTTAAGTCCAAATCTTGACCATGGAAACAGGAGGCAACAGATACGGTACTGCACTGTCGACTGAGAATGGGTAACAGCAACCTAAGTGACCATAACTTTATACATCATATTGAAGACAATCAAAGATTTGATGTGCTTGTGGACATCCTATTGAAGACGCAGAACATGTCCTACGGCATTGTTCACTTTTCAGGGTGCACCGCATTACCCATTTGCAGAAATAGTTAGGTCTTAACTATAATATTTTACTATTTGGTGATCTTTAATTAACAACACGGGAAAATATAGACATTTGTTTTCAAATCAGTTCAGGACTATTTCGACGTGTTGTACGGTTTGCGCGCGCGCGCGCGTGTGTGTGTGTGTGTGTGTGTGTGTGTGTGTGTGTGTGTCTCAAAGTTAAAGTTTTATTTGTTTAACGACACCACTAGAGCACACTGATTTATTAATCATCGGCTTTTCGATGTCAAACAGTTGGTAATTTTGACATATAGTCCTAGAGAGGAAACCAGCTACAATTTTTTTCCATTAGTATCAAGGTATCTTATATGCACCACCCCACAGACAGAACAGCACATACCACGGCCTTTGATATACCAGTCGTGGTGCACTGGCTGGACGAGAAATAGCTCAATGGGGTCCACCGACGATAATCGATCCTAGATCGACTGCGCATCAAGCGAGCGTTTTACCACTGGGCTACGTCCCGGCCCTGACGGAATAAAATAATGTTTTTAAAAAAAACTTTAAATATTGTTTATATTATTATTTATTTATTTATTTATTTATTTATTTATTTATTTATTATTATTGTTTTTGTGTTATTCAGTGGCTGCAGCTTTGTCTTCTGGTTGCCTTGGTGGTTCCGTGTAACTGGGCCCTTGGCGGAATGGGCAAGTTCGGCATGTTTTCCAGACGCGGAATGGGAACTAGTAGAGGTGGATTCGGTGGATTCTTCTCTTCACTGAAGAAGAAATTGCCCGTGCCTATGTGTAACTTCTACAGTGGTCAGTTACCCATGTCCGTCTGGCCGGAAAAGAGTGATATATGCATGCCGCAGGACAAAACCTTGTTTCCTTATCCTGGGTATGTTTTATTGTTTATCATTGCTTTATGTTAGTAATATACTATTATTACGTTCCCAAGCCTTTGGCGGAAACCTATTGTTTTTGTTGGGGTAATTAATATTTTTTTGATTTCTGTTCCCTCTGTTTTATCATTTTGTAAGAAAGGTTCTGTGCCGATTTAGTAGGTATTTGAAATTTGGTAGGTAGTTGGGTATTTCGAGGGGATTGATTGTATTAAAGAATTACATATATATATATGGTATGTGTATTGGCCTCAATCGTGGATGTTGTATAATTTGTTTGTACGGCAGTTTCTGTGAAACTTTAAAATAAAACCTCTTGACATCCTAATAGGAAACAAAATAAGAGGGAACAGGGAGCACTTTAATATTTTTAGGGGTGACGGCTCCCCCTTGGATCCGCCTGTGGTTATCTCCATGATTAAGGACTCAATGCCATAAAACATAAGTATGGATAAAACGAATTCTGATGAATATATTTTTATTTATTACAGACAATTGGTTGAGAGAGCTCTGAGAAACGACGCACCCGCAGCACAGATTTTACAGTTTTTGACACTGTGTTCCCAGTCCGTGCCAACCATAGCATCCTATGGGTGAGTAGAAACCAAAACTAATTTACATAGCATGTCCTTTAGACAGGGGTATGGGAACAAGGGTAGAAATAAAGTAGCTATTGTCCCAGGAATATATCACAGAGGGTGGAATTATAGAGCAACTCCCAGTAAATCCTGTTTGAAGTTATACATTAAGGGAAAACGTTTTGTTTAACGACACCACTAGAGCACATTGATTTATTAATGATCGGCTACTGGATGTAGTAATTTTGACATAGTCTTAGAGAGAAAACTCACTACATTTTCCCATTATTAGTAAGGGATCTTTTATATGCATCATCCCACAGACAGGATAGCACATACCATAGCCTTTGATATCTCAGTCGTATCCAAAGTCAGATAATGGGTCCGCCAAAGAGGTTCGATCCAACAACTGAATCACTTCAGGCGAGATCTCATCCCATTCAACTAGATTCCGACCCCGTAATAAACAATGCTTGTCAAATGCTAGGATCAGATTTCCAACTGCCAGCAGAAAGTTGGCTACGATTTTTACAGCTGTCCAGTTGGTAGTCTGAGCACTCTTACAACTCGATTTTCGTTGTATAACCCATTAATTGTTAATCTGAGGGCACCTATCTAAGTCTGAGATTTCAGTAATTACAACGCAACCGTCGAGTTGGCCAACGTTTTGCTGGCAGTTGATAGCATAATCCTAGCAAAACACCGATACTGATTTAAAATAATCGTTTATGACTTTCTTGTACACTAGTCTGAATTACAGTTAATGGAAATACAATTTATGTATTGATTATTGTACCTTGGACATCCATTAAAAACCGAAACGTCACTTTTAAATAATGAAGAAAATTATGTTAACAATTATTCCGTCTGCAAAATAGACATCGGTTGGATAGAAGACTCTTACAAACATGAGCTGTTATATTTCAGAACATACGCAATGTACCGTTTCCAAGATGTCTGCCCAGTGGAGAGAGTGCTCGTAGACAAGGTTTGGAAGATGAACAAATACAGCAACCCTCCTCGCAAGGACGTCTGCTACGTGGTGCATCCAGATCAGCAGAACATCGAGATGTCCGTCTGCAGGTTGGTTTCCTTATTTATTTATTTGTTTATTTATTTTATTTTATTTTATTTTATTTTATTTTTTATTTATTTATTTATTTATTTTATTTATATATGTATTTTATTATACTTTAAAAAAAAATATTTTTAATAAATTTAATCTAATTTCTAATCTAATCTACTCTAATCTCATCTACTCTACCCTACTCTACTCTACTCTATTCTATTCTATTCTGCCTGCCCTGCCCTGCCCTGCCCTGCCCTGCCCTGCCCTGCCCTGCCCTGCCCTGCTCTGCTCCACCCTAATCTAATCTACCCTAATCTAATATACCCTAATCTACTATCTAGTCTAGTCTAATCTAATCTAGTCTATTTATTTATTAATAAATTTAATATAATTTATAATCTAATCTAATCTTTAATAGGAAATGTTTTATTTAACGACTCTCTCAACACATTTTATTTACGGTTATATGGCTTCGTATATATGGTTAAGGACGACACATCTATTGAGAGAGGAAACCCGCTGACGCCACTTCATGGCTACTCTTTTCGATTAGCAGCAAGTTTTTTTTTTTATATGCACCATCCCACCGAAAGGATAGTATACACTACGGCCTTTGTTACGCCAATTGTGGAGCACTAGCTGGAACGAGAAATAGCCCAATGGGCCCACCGACGGGAATCGATCCTAGATCGATCGCGCATTAGCCGAGGCTGTACCACTGAGCTACGCTAATCTTTAATAGCATCTATAATCTAATCTAATGTAATCTAATGTAACCTGATATATTCTAATCTAATATAATCTAGATTAATCCAATCAAATCTAATCTAATCTATTTTTAATTTATTTTTATTTTGTTTTATTTTAGGACCAACTGCACAATGGACACCTCTACCATTTCCAACCACTTCTGTATTCCTGATGGTTTTGTCGAGCGCTCGATCCTGGTGTTCTGCCCCTGGGACATTGCGAGCCAGTGTCAGCTCGTCAAGATCAGGGTACCCCGTGGATGCAGCTGCAAGAAATATACCTGTCTTAAATATCAATAATTTAAAACCACGCCAAGGAACCTGTTTCATCGCACCATCCAGCATGATCCAGCGGACAATGTTTTAAAAGCTAAACGTTTTAATTGTGAAAACCGTATGAGAAATCGGTCGAAAATATCGAGAACGACAGTGAATGCATGGCAAATAATAGTTGTAAGAACTTTTCATTGTAAATATCATTTGTTGTACATAGTATTTTGAACGCGCGCCTGTACATAATGTTTGTTTCAAATGTGAACATGTATTTATGAATATGTTGAATATGACTGTTTTGTTTTATCAAGACAGTGAAGTATAAAGTATTGCTCTGATCCGTTAATTGTTATTATAAAACTCTGCAATAAACATGTCTTGTTCAAACAGGGATTATTATATTTTTTAAATAATTTATTGAAGAAAAAAAAAATGTTATCGTTCCAGTAACGGAAGAACAGACCACAGATTGTTTAATAGAAATAAAATAAAATAAAATAAAAATTCAAATGCTAGAAATATTGTTATCAAACCAAGGACACAAAGCGGGTTAGGTGTGCTTGGGTGGGGTGTCTATGTCCATTGATTTTACGATATAGCGAGCGAGGAACACGGGTTATATGTATGCTTGGATGGGGTGTACATGTCAATAGATTAATCTATATTGCCAGCGAGAAACACGGGTTATGGTGTGTGCTTGCGTAGAGTAAATATGCCAATAGATTATTCGATATAGCCAGCGAGAAACACGGTTATGTGTGTGCTTGGATTGGGGTAGGGTGCCGTGTAGGTTATATAATTATGTCAACAGATTATTCCATATAGCCTGCGAGTAATTCGGGTTACACGTGTGCTTGCATGGGATGTACATGTCAATAGATTATTCTATAGAGCCAGCGAGAAACACGGTTATGTGTGTGTTTGGATGGGGTGTATGTGTCAGCAGATCATTCGATATAGCCAGCTAGGAAATCGGGTCTAGGGAGAGGTGGTAGTAAAAAAGTGCTTTGAAATACGGGGTCTTCTCCAACTCGACGAAAGTGATACATGTATATTAAACTAAATGGGCATTTTTAGTTGTATGGTTTTATTTGATATTCGGGGGATGGGGGTGGGGAGGCAACCGTTCCCTGTACGCGTCTAGATACGGCCATGATAAGAGCATTTAAACACTGGTGGTGGTTGACAGGAGAGCTGCGATTGTAGGGCACGATGACTTTCCAGCTAAATATTGAACAGTAAAACAAAAGGTGAACCTCAGTGGGGTTTGTACTCTCTCCCCCCCCCCCCCCCCCCCCCCCAGCTTACGCCCATGAATTGAGACCGGCTCCCACCTAGAGCGAGTTTTAACGACTCAATGGGAAGGTGAGAAGCCACTACATCCTCTTCTCTATCACTAACAAGTAACAATTAACCCACTGTCCTGGACAGACAGCTCAGATAGCTGAGGTGTGTGCGTGCGTGTGTGTGTGTGTGTGTGTGTGTGTGTGTGTGTGTGCCCAGGACAGCGTGCTTGAACCTTAATTGGATATAAGCACGAAAATAAGTTGACATGAATGAATGTGCTTTATAAGAAGCGGATGCAGGATGTTTTTAGGGAGGGTGCACTGTGCAATTAAATATACCTCCAGTAACTTCAGTATATAATGCAAAAAAGGCGTGCAATGCTTAAAAAGGGTATATGAATGATATATATGGCAATTTTCAACAGAAATACCAAGCTGGCAAAAATATTACATGTCCCTCGTTAAACGCTAAGAATTATTTTTTTAATATTTAATATTGTTTTTTTTTTAATTTGTTATTGTTTTGGGTTTTGTTTTTTTTAATCATTGTATTCATCTGCTAAACATCTGCCACGGATATTTTATGGCATAGTGGGGACAAATTAAAATCAGGATCTAAAAAAAAAAAAATATCTTTCCCTAGCGACCGCTACTTTAAATTTCAAAATGGCCGCCATTAGCTACAGTTTGTATTGAAAATGTCCGATTTTAAGGATCATAAAGCCATGATTCCAAAACCTATAATGTTTCAAGGAACTATGAATCAAATGGTGCATATACAAAGTAGGTATTGTGTTCGCCCAAAAATATGAATATACTGAACAACAAACGAAGCGTATCTAATTATATGAAAACCCTGTACGTACTTCTCACTGAATAAATTATCATGTGATAGTAATTAAACAGAACACTTTTTCAATTCTGATACTAGTATCTTGTAATCATAATATTTTGGGGCGGGATGTAGCCCAGTGGTAAAGCGCTCGCTCGAGGCGCGGTCCCCGTCGGTGGGCCCATTTGGGTTATTTCTCGCTCCAGCCAGTGCATCACGACTGGTATATCAAAGGCTGTGGTATGTACTATCCTGTCTATAGAATGGTTCATATAAAAGATCCTTTGCTGCTAATCGAAAAGAGTAGCCCATAAAGTTGCGACAGCGGGTTTCCTCTCTCAATATCTGTATGGTCCTTAACTATATGTCTGACGGCGTATCACCGTAAATAAAATGTGTTGAGTGCGTCGTTAAATAAAACATTTCCTTCCTTCCTTCTTCATAATATTTGAGTGTTCTTCTATTTCATACCATGACCTAAAACAACACATTTCATTATTTTCACCAAAATCAAATTGGGTATGAATATCTGGACATATGTGGTATTTAGAAAACCTTTATGGTCTAATTAAAATAAATTGACTATGACAGTTGGATACCAGTAGAATAAGCGCAAACAGCCACACATTTATCGTCAAATCAAGAAACCTGGACTAATATGAACACGGTTCTCTATCTTCCTTCATCCAAACAGAATGGAAACCCGCTAAATTTTTCCATTAGTAGACAGGGATCTACAGACAGGATAGCACATACCACGGCCTTTTATATACCAGTCGTGGTGCACTGACTGGAACGGAAAATAGCCCAATGGGTTACAGACGGGGATCGATCCTAGACCGATTGCGACGTCCCGCCCCGTAAAAATATCCGTGCAGTTAAATGGTACAAGGCAAATTAATGATTATTTTCAGTCTTTTGCACTGCCTTGTTTTCTTACTTGACGATTGTGTGTAATAAACAAACCACTAATTAATGTTTTGTCATCAAATTGTCATGTACCACTTTTGCCAATAGTTTTGTCATAATAAGTGTAGTAGCAAAACACAAACTGGTTTATCATTTCCAAAGGTAGAACCTCTATTATATAGTCACACTGGTCTAGCAACTTCATCTCTGAAGAAATACGTGAGTTTGACACTATACACATTATTGTCCATTTTATTGCTTAACATTATACTTCGACTTTATACTTCATTTTACCTTCCCAACCACTTGCCACCCTTAAAAACAGTCCAATATACTTTAGTTCGGCAGCCCATCTAAATTCTTCACATTTCTTTAACCTTTGAACCGAGCAATCAAATTGAGCCGAATTTACGAAACTCATTCATTTATTCTGATGATGACGTTTTGGTTAAGGTAGTAATTTTCTATTACAAAATGAGTCAACCTTCAAATGTATACCCCCCCCCCCCCCCAACACACACACACACACACACTTGAAAATGCACTAGCGATATCAGAAACTAGAGATGCACAGTATAACAGATATACCTATATAAATAGCGTTCTGGTATATTGCTCTTATATATTTTGTACGTTTATTAGTCACATGCATTTTATTTTTAAAAAACAAACAAACAAAAAAACTACCAGTTTAAGCAAATAAACAATAGCTTCACTTGTTTGGAACAAAAGTGGGATCCTGATACACAAACCTAACAAACCTATTCAAAACAACAGCTAACAAAATGGCGGAACCTTACGAAGTAGTAAAATGTTTACGTGCAAAGAACGATATTTGGCATAGTTTCAGATTGAAAAAAAACACGAAATTATATACAAGCTAGTATTTGAAGATTTAATAATACTTACTAATGACAATCCTTACTGGATATTAATTTAACCATTTGGTAATTTACTAATTTAGTATCCACACAGGATTTGTGGCAAGTCGTTTCATCCCATATTTTTTCTTCTCAAAAAATCAAACAATTAAATCCTGATTGATTGATTGATTGATTGATGTATCATTTTATTAAGATATACAAAATGTACATAAATTTAATAAATTCTAATAATTGAGAATTGATCTTTGCAATATATCGTAGTACATATCGCATTTCAAGTTCCTGTAAGCACTTGGATTAAACTATATTTGGAATTTATCGTATGTTGACGACAATATCTACATTATAATCAAAGAAAGGTTATTAGATACTTTTAAGCAATTATGTTACAGCAAAACAATGACAACGCCTTAAGGACCTTTATATCAACATTTATTAAATGAATTTAGATTACAAACATATTTAAGATTGCCAACTGGAAACGCGTTATATAAAAGAAATATGTAAGATTAGAATATGCGCTCATAAATTAAAGGTAGAATCTGGCAGGTATCGAAATATCGAACGATCAAAAAGAATATGTACTCTGTGTAATGCTAATGTTATAGAAGATGAATATCACTTTATAATAGTGTCCACAATACAAAAATTTGCGTTGTAAATATATAAAAATGTATTATTATAAGCGGCCAAGTGTGTATCGTTTTCCACCGGTAACAAAAAGGAATTGAATAACCTAGGCAAATAGTCAGTGCAATCGAATACAATTAGAAATCGGTTAATGCAGGGTGATAGTTAATGTAATAAATGTAACATATCATTTTATTTGTCCATGATTATATATAAACCACACCCACCATTGTTTTGCACGTGTGTATTTTGTATAACTATGTTGTATTATTTATGTTATGTATTCAGCTGATGAGTTATAAAACTCAAAGCAAATAAAGAACTTGAACTTGTTATGTATCGCACTATATCGCAATTACGAAAAAAATTTGCAATGTCCACCACTATCAGAAACCATAATATATGTTGAATGGATGTACGTGAACCATAAATGGATACATGAACGTTAAAAAAATTGTTCTTTTACCCAATAACATGACCTTAAAAATGTTTAATATCTGCACGACAAAACCGTTATTCATGATAAAAACCGCATCTCTGCACAATGCAGAGTTGAATGGGTATTTGGCAAAATAGTGGTTGATTCCATGAATCTATCTAGTACCAATATGAATATATTATATTACTTCTTATATGCACCGATATAAAACATGAGTTTAGAATGTTGTATCATGGTATCGAGGTTTTCAATACATATAGTGACATACTGAAGGCCACCATTTTGAAATTCAAAATGACGGCCACCGAGTTCGTTTTTAAGCAGTCCCAACAATGGCGTAGAATATTTGTGCCAATTTTCATGCTTGTTTAAAAAGTGAACGATTCCAGAGATATTTCCATTGAGCTATGATAGACAGGTTATAGCCTCGCTGCATACAAATGGACATGTTAGTACATGACATGTTTGCACTTTTATACCACAGTATAGCCGCAAACAACAGCATGATAATACAAACAGTAATTAATGACAGCATCACAATGTAGTTCAAGTTTTCAGTTAAAATATCCCAGCCATGGACATAGGGTTTTACGTGCATATTCAGAGCAAGCTGTTGTAGCGCACGCCTGTCATGGGCGCAGGTGTCGACATACGCCGGCTTCTCCGTCCAGGACAGGAAATGGCTTGTTGATGGAATTTGGCAGAAGGGAACACCCAAGCTGTCATGTGCAAAGGAGCACAAGCAGCCCAACCAAAACCTATATTTTCGAAGCATTCTTAGCCTATGAACTCGTAAAATCATCGTGAGCTATGACATCACTATGGCGTGTGCTGTAGTGACGTCACAAACTACGATGGTTTTACGATTTCGTAGCGCCAAGATAGGTTCGAAAATATGGGCCCTCGGTATTCTTTGTTTCGATTATTTTTTTAAAGTAGTTAGATATGCAAGAAAAATGATCAAACACTCGTGGCTGTTGAAGACAGGAAAATTCAACCCAATGGCTTTCAGAGAAAACAGTTGCATTTCTCGGGTTGGGATTTCCCTGTCTTTAACAGCCACTCATGGTAGATAAAGTTGGCCAATACAGTCCAATGGACAATATGACCTTTTGACATCAAGGTCATCAATATGGAGCAGTCAATCTGGGCCCATGCTTATAAAACTATAATTTCTAATGACGTCACACATATACAATTTGTATGGCGTTGCCATGACAATAATGTCTCACTCTATTAGAGTCTCGAGTCTAGACTCTAAGCGTTTTATAAGCACCAGGCCAGATGTTTTTATATCAAACACGCACCAAATAGCCGTTGTGGTAAACCCCATACCAACATATTTGTGTTCGATATTATCACCTTGTGATGTCATACATCTTGTGTTGTAGGAATATATCTAATTAGCTATATGAAGGCACAGAAAAAAACGAAAACAATTTCAATCATTCATTCTTTAATAATAATGATATCAAATATTGCACAATATTTTGAACGCACGCATGATACACAAATTGTCACGAATGTAAGTTTGTATTTACATATGTACACGGTTATACAAAATATATTATGATTTACAGAAAATATACAATAAATATACAAGACAGCATTTTTCAGTCAGGGTTGCAATAATAGATACCACTTTAATACAATTATTTGAACACAACTGTAACTTATATGCTGTAGTACACATATCTACTGTTTTAAAAACTATGTTTGTACAATAATGTTTATTAACACACAGAAAAAAGAAACCCGAAAGAAAATTAAATTGTTACTGAATTGTTATATTTTGTTATAAGCTGTAACAGCCATGATGTTAAGTGATAAAGTAATATAAATCATTTAATTGAAATATCCTGCACTAATAGTTTATATAAGCATTTCATTTGTGAGAATATTGAAAGAGATCAACATTAACAGCTATTCGGATGATTTAAAGTCTTGTTACCATCGTAACCGGGAAAGTACAAGTGAAACCGTATCGTCTTTTAAACGCAGAAGTAGCCACGGCAACCGCAGTATGTTGGCAATACCACCGTCATGTTGCAGAAGTAGCCCATGGCGTTGTAGTTTGGTCCCTGGGGGATTTCTTGTGCCGAAAACACGGCTGGTGAAAACGAGGCAGGGTTGGTAAGCGGAGCTGTCAGAGCAGTAACGGCAGCTTTCGGTCCGCAAGGGCGGTTTTTCAGTGGGCAGTACAGCAGCACAGTTCTCTCGGTAAAGCCACGTGGGATGCAGTGATATCCGGGTACTCCGCCATAGCCGAGTCTGCACACACCGCTGTGGGAAAAACAATTGTTTATATTATTTGTACTGTTTCAAATATATACTCAGTCGTATTCTGTTTCTTTCTTTTTATATAATTCACACACACGCGCACACGTACACGTATATACACACGCACGCACAAACACAATCTATATCTATATACTCCACTTGTCTTAAATATAAATATGTAAATCTTTACAACTAAATAGTCCTTTCACTCATTTTCACGGGTTCGTCGGATCAATGAAGATATAACGTTATATATATATATATATATATATATATATATATATATATATATATAGAGAGAGAGAGAGAGAGAGAGAGAGAGAGAGAGAGAGAGAGAGAGAGAGAGAGAGAGAGAGAGAGACACATACACACACATACACACTAGTACACCATAACTAGTTTATTAAAGGTAATGGTATGCACTATCTTGTCTGTGGGATGGTGCATACAAAACATCTTTGCTACTAATGGAAAAATATAGCGGGTTTCCTCTCCAAGACTATATGCCCAAATTATCAAATATTTGACATCCAACAGCCGATGATTAATAAAACAAGATGCTTTTAGAAGTGTGATAAAACAAAACAAACTGTTTCGCTTAATATGTAACTTCAAGCAAGATTTACTGAGAGTTGCTCTATATCTCCACCCTCTGTGATATATCCCTGGGACAACAGCTATTTTATTGCCACCCTTTTAAAGACTGTTCCTCTGTGGACACTTACCCGCACTCGGTGAAGAAGACGCTCTGTTGGAAAGGTCGGACCACGTAGCAGACGTTATTGTCTTTGTTCACCGTCAGAATCTGTACACGTTTGCTCTCTGAATTGCACAGACACTTAAACTTGTACTCGCCTTTTTTAGTGCTGAAAGAAAGACGACGATGTTTATACTATCATATATTTAGACACCTTACTTTGTCCTGAAACATCTTTTCTTTTAATTTTTGTCGCATTTACCTTAGTTTGACACCCAGTAGCCGATGTATTTTTTGTACTAGGGTGTCCTTAAACAATTTGTTGTTTGTTTCTGGAACAGAGGCGGGATGTAGCCCAGTGGTAATGCGTTCGCTTGAAGCGCGGTCGGTCTAAGATCGATCCCCGTCGGTTGGCCCATTTCTCGTTCCAGCCAGTGCACCACGACTGGTATATCAAAGGCCGTGGTATGTGTTATCCTTTCTGTGGTATGGTGCATATAAAAGTTCCCTTGCTACTACTAATAGAAAAAATGTAGCGGATTTCCTCTCTAGGACTCTATGTCAAAATTGCCAAATATTTGATATCCAATAGCCAATGATTAATAAATCAATGTGCTCTAGTGGTGTGGTTAAACAAAATAAACTATAACTTTATAACTTTTGTTCGTGAAACAATGACAACTATACTAGCTAGTACTTGTACTATTACCTACTCAGCGAGACAGACACCACACGTGTCCTGGGTAACTGTTACTTGTACTATTACCTACTCAGCGAGACAGACACCACACGTGTCCTGGGTAACTGTTACTTGTACTATTACCTACTCAGCGAGACAGACACCACACGCGTCCTGGGTAACTGTTACTTGTACTATTACCTACTCAGCGAGACAGACACCACACGTGTCCTGGGTAACTGTTACTGGTACTTATTAATTAGTGATCAAACATTATCCGAGAAATTGATCTTTTGAAAGTTGAAATCGGGTAAGAGTATTTCCATAAAATACCTCAACAAGCCATACCCCGAAAACTGGTCTTTTAAGGGTCCCCATCATTATCTTGAGACTAGTTCAAGGGTAGTAATTTTTAACTCCCCTTAGCATGTGCATTTAAAACAATAGAACTGCAAAAGGGTTAAATATGAATGTTCAATATAGTAATATCTTAAAGTCGCGGACACCGTGAAAATAGACATCTGCAAACCTGTAACACATCTGGATATTGTTACAATACAGTGAGACACGAGTCTGTGACATTGGAATGGGGAAATACCCTATAAAAATAGACTAGACCTCGTCTCCATAACTGTTACTTCTCGGAGGTACGTGTCTGTACTTTAAATGGCTCCCCATTATCTAAGTTGAGATAGTAATTAATTCCGTCGAGGTCTGTAACCTGGAATATTCTGGAATGGAGCACGTAGCAGGCATTTTGTAATCCTGGGCTCCATTGTACGAAGCGATCTTAGCGCACAGGTCACCTTTCGTACTTAGCTATCTTATGCACTTAAGGCGATCTTAGCGCTAATATCACCTTACATAATCCGTCCCGCAGGGGACGCCCTTTTTTTTCATACTATGGAATTTACTACAAGTTATTTATTCGATTAATTTGTAAATTGCACACAGAAATAGTATTTTTGTGTTGTTTCCTAAACACTTTTACTTTTCTTCTTACATCAAACCAAACTAAACTAAAATATTTTTATAGAATGATGGGACGGACTACAAGGTGATCTTAGCGCTAAGATCATCTTACGTACATAGCTACGTTATGCACTTAATGTAATCTTAGTGCCAGGATCGCTTCGTAATACGGGTCTCTGGTTCAGAGAGGTTAGTGTTTGTAATATACTTACTAATCGTCGAGATAGAAATTGTTCTCATTGTAGTACTTAGACACGGTGAACAGAAACATATGGTTGAACATGGACGCATATTCCAGCGCTGCTTCGATCTCTTGCCTAAAATAGAAAAAAAAGCATATAGTCAGTGCAAAAGTGTTTTAGTCTAATATACGATAGAATGACAATTACTCTTTTGGTAAAAACTGTTTTTAACATTTACAAATTACCAGTGCCGAATCTAACGGGTGCCCCAGGGGCCCGGCCCCATACATTTTGTAACAGTTATATTTTAATAAAAAAATTTACGTTGGAGAATCAAATTAGAAAAAACTAATAAAAAGGTCTGCCCGTACGTCTTATATGCCATTTGCCTCCCCACTTAATTGATTTTCTGGATCCGCCACTGACTACAACAAACGCTGAGCTTTCATTCGAAATGGTATTACATTCTGCATGCCTCGATATTTTCTGTTTTCCAGTGTTGGCTGGGGCGGGTCCAGAATTTTGTAACAATCCAGAACAATGTGCAAATTTGAGTTTTATCGAATAATTTGGTTTTCTTTATTTTATGTAACATTATTCAGTTTAAATTTTATTAATTTTTGTTTGTATTAAAATTATCAATGTCTTGTGAACGTTTTAGGCCCATTTTGACAGTATTTACCGAAATACTTTTATCAAGAAACAACTATATTAAAATATTTTCGTCTCCTTTGTTGCTCATTATATATGTAATCAATGATAATGATACCATTTAAGATGATATATTTGCGACCAAATATATGAACTGCGCGAATGGAGAGAATGCTACCAGAAAAGGTAAAGCGAATTGAAAAGGAAGTAAAACGTACTCTGGATATTTTCTGCCGTCGTTACATATACATGGCCTGTCAAACCACCTGTCCATCCGCAGATTCTGTTGGTAACATTGATCGGGTTCCAAGAAACCAGTGCATACCGCAAAACAAAGAGCGATGAACGTAAACAAAATCCTCCGATCCTGAAGAAAAAAAAGAAAAAAAATCTTGTCATATCTAGAGAGAGAGAGAGAGAGAGAGAGAGAGAGAGAGAGAGAGAGAGAGAGAGAGAGAGAGAGAGAGAGAGAGAGAGAGATTTTTTATATTCATACACGTAAGTAACACTTTATACAGTATTTATTTAGTAGGTTTTGTCTCTCCATATTTATATAACGCATAACAATACGCATATATTAATACCAAGGGGACGGACGTAGCCCAGTGGTAATGCGCTCGCTTGATGCGCGGTTGGTTTGGGCTCGATCACCGTCGGCGTGCCCATTGGACTATTTCTCATTCCAGCCAGTGCACCACGACTGGTGTATAAAAGGCCGTGATATGTGTTATCCTGTCTGTGGGATGGTGCATATAAAAGATCCCTTGCTATTAAACGAAAAAATAGTGTATTTCTTCTATTAGACACCCAATAGCCGATGATTAAACAAAATAAACTTTAAACTTTAAATATTAATACCAAAACTAGCAGTAATTGCATATAGCATTAAAGTACATACATACATACATACATACATACATACATACATACACATACACACACACACACACACACATACATACATACATACATACATACATACATATATACATATATATATATATATATATATATATATATATATATATATATATATATGTGTGTGTGAGGAGCAGTAAAAAAAAACCCAACAAAAAACAATTGTTAACCTTATTTATTTTATTATTATAATTATTATTAAACGAATCTCCTAATATGTGTATTAATACCAAACTAGCCTAACATTTAACTGCTACAAACACACTAATATAATTTTCAATATTAGATAAAAGCAAATATACACCTTTATAATTAACATAATTTATTACGATTTACTTTCTAGTGTTGTTAAAATATTAAAATTATATAAGTTTTTGTAAGAAAATTAATGTTACCATGGCAATACTTCTTCGGAATCCCGTTGGTGTCTGTTTTAGCAGACGACAACATTTCTTTTATAAACACTGTGGATCTCGCACACCAGTACCACGTGACCCACAAAACTCCACTGACGTCACACTGTCAGGGAAACGCTCGCTAGGTTTGCGGAGAAAGACAAATGGCTATGACGGACAAGTGACAAGGAACTAATATATTAATTCCAAGGATTAATCAACGGTGACACTTCCTGTGGTAGCTGTGTGTTTTGATAAATCAAGTAAATTATGCATACGGCTGCAAAAAACATGTTTATATATTTATATATCTAATGTAGATGTATTACTTTTTTTAAAAT
Source organism: Gigantopelta aegis (assembly GCF_016097555.1). NCBI lineage: Eukaryota > Metazoa > Mollusca > Gastropoda > Neomphalida > Peltospiridae > Gigantopelta > Gigantopelta aegis. The sequence continues at coordinate 70,623,959 of NC_054702.1, forward strand.
TATTTTTATAAATTATCTACATGAATTTCTACGGAAACATTTTAGGGCCAACATACAAAGCGGGGAAAAAAGAGAAAAGAGTTTTCTACGAGCATGCTTTTGACGCTACTAATGGAACAAATGTAGCGGGTTTCCTCTCTAAGACTATATGTCAGAATTACCAAATATTTGATATCCAATAACCAATGATTAATAAATCAATGTGCTCTAGCTGTGTCGTTAAACAACAACAAAATCCTGAACATATCTTTGTTTCAAAAATCTTCGGGGAGCATGCCACCGAACCCCTCTATACAGATCTCGCTGCCTCATTTCCCTGCAACCACTAGCGTATATAGCCATCATTTTATATTGGGGCAACCATACTGTATATTAGTCATGTTATGGGGCGACAGGAAAATATATAATATGGTGGGGGAAAACAGAGGTATTACGGTTGCGTATGTGTGTGCAGTGACGTAGTGTGTGTTGCCAACGCTCGGGGCAAGGCAAGTATTGCGTGTACCGTTAGCACTCCCCGAGTCCCTGCCACCAGTCCAGAATTTTGCGCCAGGGCAACCGCCCCGGTGGACCCGCCCACGCTACGCCACCGCCCGTGTGTATGGACACTATCTGGCTATGCCAGTACCTTCTACAAACTGAAATTGTTCCTTCTCGAATTTTGTGCCCCCTCCTCAAAATAGAAGTATTATTTGTTGGAGGGGGTGCATGGACACGCTCTGGCTATGCCAGTGCCTTCTACAAACTGAAATTGTTCCTTCTCGAATTTTGTGCCCCCTCCTCAAAATAGAGGCATTATTTGGGGGAGGGGGGTGCATGGACACTTTCTGGCTATGCCAGTGCCTTCTACAAACTGAAATTGTTCCTTCTCGAATTTTGTGCCGCCTCCCCCTTTACAAAATCCTACATTCGCTCCAGACACCTAGGGACCATTCTGGAATCATTTGTGGAATAACCATTTCTAGACTCGATTCCTTCGCTTACCAACAACGCAGTATAAAATAATCAACAAAATTAAACCTTTAAAGCCAGTAAACCTTTTGGGAGTTTAGTTCAAAACGTTGTCTGTTTAACAATACATTACTGTACATTTTATTTATTACACCAAATAAGATGCTAGTAAGTCGGGTTTTTTTAGCATGATTGTATCAGTCTTTATTGAAAGGCTTGTTTAACACAAGCAGCAAAGTGAAATACACCTGCTTTAGTGGCGCGACGTAGCCTAGTGGTAAACTGCTTGTTTGATGAGCAGTCTGTCTAGGATCGTTCCCCGATGCAGGGCTTCTAGATTTTTTAAAAATAAAATCCACTAGCCATGGGATCAGTGATTTTTAAAATTTACTAGCTACGATAAAAAAAAAATTCACTAACCCTACTATACTTTAAGTTAATAAAATTTTACTAAATAATAGTAACAATCGGATATGTCACCCAAAGAGGGACATGGAGCTTAGAAATACTAACTTTAAAGGGGTTGGGTGGGGTCAGGATATTCATATTTACAAAATAGACTTAACTGCAACATTTGGTCAAAACATTTCACCAGCCGTCGGGCATGACAATAGTTGTTATTTACTAGCCCAACATTGAAGATCACTAGCCATGGGAGAGGGGCTGCCATAATCTAGAAGCCCTGCTCGATGGTTGGCCCATTGGACTATTTCTCGTTCCAAATAGTGCTCCACAATTGGTGTAACAAAGGCCGTGGTATGTATTATACTGTCTGTGGGTTGCTGCATATAAAAGATCCCTTACTGCAAATCGAAAAGAGTGACCCATTACCTTGCTGTAGAGGGTTTCCTCTATCATTATATGTGTGGTCCTTAACCATATAACCGTAATTAAAATGTGCGTCGTTAACTAAAACATTCCTTCGTTCCTCCCAACTACATGTACTTTAACACAAACAGGAAGCAAAATGAGATGGCATTCTTAGGTTATTCGTCAGCAAGAGTCCATCATCCACTGCTAAAGTTGGTGGATGTTTTAGAGTAGACACATACTTGTAAGCTTGCATTGTATGGTAATGACAAAACATATATAATATTATACACGTATATGATGGCTCATCTTCAAACAGCACATGTTGGGACCTTTCAGTTTCCCTGGTAGAACATTTCGTACTTTGTCTACGCTGCCTACTGTCAGGTCATACACTTCACAAATGAATTACCTAAACCAGGTCTCAAAACATAGGCGTTGTCATATGTCGGTAACTGGGGGCAAACTAGAGGGACCAGTTACTAAATGTTGTGTTTGTGTGTGTGTGTGTGTGTGTGTGTGTGTCTCCCCCCACCCCCCCCCCCCCACCCCCCTCTCTCCCTGTTTGTGTTTGTGTTTGTCTGTGTGTAAACATTCACACATATTTGTTACATATTATTATACACAAAATATCTACATATATAATTGTTATAAAACAATATACTAGTAGATTGTTCATAATCAATTTTGGTCGTACTAAAACAGTTTCTAATAACACAAATAATGAGCTACATTCTAGTGAATCGTCTATGAGTATTAAAAAATATTTTTTATAAATATATATTATTGCCTTTAACTGGGGTGGAGAGGGGTGGGCGAGATGTAGCCCAGTGGTAAAGTGCGCGCGCGGTCGGATTGGGATCGATTCCATTCGGTGGACCCATTAGGCTATTTTTCGTTCCAGCTAGTGCACCATGACTGGTATATCAAAAGCCGTGGTATGTGCTATTCTATGTGTGGGGTGGTGCATATAAGACTATGTGCCAAAGTTATCAAATGTCTGACATCCTTCTTCTTCTTCTGCGTTCAAACACTGTTGGTTATGGCTCTAAATTTAGATCAGGATTTGTATGTTCCTGTGTGGTGTTGATCAGTTCACATTTGGTTCCCCATAGCTTGTCTCTAAAGTGCATCGGTATTGGCCAAGAGCGTGTTCTCTCGGTGGTGTATGTAGGACACACTTGTAGTATGTGCTCTGGATCTTGTGTTCCTGTGCCACAGGGACATTCTGAAGTCCAATAGCCGATGATTAATAAAATAATGTGCTCTAATCGTGGTGTTAAACAAAACAAACTTTAACTTTTTCAACTGCGGGGGATGGGAGGGAGGGTGCAACGCATGCCCTAGCCCATCCAGTTTTAGAGTTGGGTGGACCGTGCCCCTTTATCACCGCTTCCGAAGCTTATGCGAAATAAATATCTAAAATATCAATCCTTTGGTTTTTTCATCAGTATATCAATTATTTATCACCAACAAATCCAGACTTATATTAACCAGTCGATCCCCAGTACATTAATATTACCCCCCCCCCCCCCCAAAAAAAAAAAGAGAAAGAAAAGTACATAGTAAGTACAGACATAAATGGATACAATCCTAAAGAAATGATCACACATATTAAATAAATGTATAAATAAAAACATGGTCTGTGACACACTATTATACTTTGAAAAAATATATTTTCAACAAAATCCTAATTTCATATACACTCCCATTTTGTTTTTGACATTTTAATCCCTAGATGCCAAACATATATATTTGTTATTATTCAGCACCCCCAATTTAGGTTAGTATGTTTGATATAATTCTGAAGAAATACTGGCTCTTAATAAATAAGCGGGTTTTTTTTCTTAAAATAGGACCACATAATTATGAAATCAAAACGTTATTTAAATAAATTTTGACCAGTGTTAACAGTGAACAGAAATGCAAGCTTTGTATGATGTGTAAAACAAAAACAAAAAATTATATATTTCGAACCATATACCAAAATATCAACTGGACCTGAATTAATTTTGTTGAGTATATATTATATATATATATATATTCGTTCCTCCCAAATAACTGGAATTCACGCAACAGACAGCACAGCACCTACCATGACCTTTGACGGATAGTGAAGCACTACTTGGGACGAGGAATCAATAACACCTAACATGAGCTACATCAATCCTCACCTCACGCCCGTTGGGCTATTTCTCATCCACAACTGGTGCAACAAAAGCCGTGGTATGTACTGTTCTGTTCGAAAAGAGTAGCCCATTGGGTGGAGACAGCAGGTTTCCTCTCTCCTCCTTAACCGTATGTCTGACGCCATATATCCGTAAATACAATTTGCTGAGTGCGTCGTTACGTAAAACATTTCCTTCCTCACCTGACATAAAAACTAAAAGAAGAAAAGAGTAAATCCAGTTAACTGTGTTACTACATTTAATAAAGGAAACCGCTACATGTTTCCATTTGTAGCAATGACCTTTTATATGCATAATCACACAGACAGGATAGTACGTACCACGGTCTTTGATATACCAGTTGTGGTGCACTGGCTGGATCGAGAAATAGCCCAATGGGCCCACCGACAGGGATCGATCCCAAACATACAAGTCTTCTAACCAACAAATTATGTGAACTGACCTGTCATTCCCTAACATTTCTAAATTGTGTCCTCTGGGAAATCATCAACATATAACGAGCAATCAGATCCAGGTTTTAATAACTGGGTGACACTGGTAGTTTTCACAACAGATAAGAGTAACTGACAGGACACTGCCTAGAGGTACAACTTTCTCACATTGGTGAATATCAAAGAAAGTTCACATAAACCCGATCTTTAGAAAAATCAGTCTTTCAAAAGCCAAGACATAGGCCAATGCCATTGTTATTTTTTTAAACTGCATACTTCAATGTGATATCACGAGCTTCATCAAAATGAAAGAAAACAGATATTAAATGTTGAGTATGCATGAAAGCTTGTCTATAAAATGTTTAAAACCTAACAACATGATTAAGTCTACTATACTTTGGCAATAAAGAAAGCAGATAGAGACAAAACATAAATAGTAGGTGAGAGATAACAAGCGAAAAGTCAATCAAAAGAACCAATAATACAAACAGAAACAATAATTGATCAAATTTAAAAACGGAGAACTAGAGACGACATAAAGTAATCTAAAAATTGAAACCAGTGTAACTTACTCATTTTACATGTACCGTCTTGGTAGTAGTTTGATTTACACTGACATGTTCCAGAGCATTCAGCATTGGGATCACTGCATGCAGTAGTTGAGGTGCATGCTTGTCCCAAAGCTACTTCTGCAAGGAGAAGCCAAAGGGCCATTAGATGACTGATGTAAATTACAGAAAAGGCGAAATTTCTTTGTCTTCCAATATTTATGTGTGTCCCTCTCAAAGACAAAGAAAACGAAATTAAATGATGAACACATGCATACGGAGAACGACACAGATGTGTACAGATATAGAGAACAATACAGATATGTACACATATAGAGGCAGATCGACAGACAGAATACAAAACCAGACAAACACTTAAAAACCTGCAATTGAAAAATATGAAATGAAATTTGGATTGAAAGTAAACAAAAGTTAACGTTTGTTTTGTTTAACGACACCACTACAGCACATTGATTTATTAATCATCGGCTATTGGATGTCAGACATTTCGTCATTTTGACTTGTAGTCATCAGAGAAAACCTGCAACATGTTTCCATTAATAGCGAGAGATCTTTTATAAGCATTTGTTTCTCAGACAGGAATACACATAACACGGCCTTTGGTCAGTTGTGGTGCACTCGTTTGAACAATAAAAACCCAATCACTTGAACACATCAAATAAATAAAATAAAAAATATTTATTATCAAACACTGTTTCATGTCTAGGATGTTTCGGTAATCAATTAATCGAATTTGATTACTGAATAGAAAACTGCATGGTATGCATCTAGACTTGGCTAACTGATTCGAAGTACAGGCACTCTACAGATGGTATATAAAAGCAACAAAACAATATTCATGGTTGTGTATAGCATCGACCATCTTCAAATAACACTTAAGTAAATGACATTTTGTTCTCCTCCTCAATCTGTAGATCCAACAACCTTTAAAATATTAAGAACCTTAAATCGCTATTTTCTTAAATAGCTTAGACACGACATAAAAGATTGCCTGTTATCAAATATGACTCGCAGATACAAAGACTCCTCCACCACTCAAATCAGATGTTTATTCACAAACAGCTGACATCTAAATGGAGACATGCTTTTTTCACATTTATACAAACATTTGTTAAACATGTGTTTTGTTTACAGACACCACTAGAGCACATTGATTTATTAATCATAGGCCATTGGATGTCTAAGATTGCATAATTTGGACATATAATCTTAGAAAGGAAACCCGCTGCACGTTTCCATTAGTAGCAAGGGACCTATTATATGCATAATCACACAGACAGGATAGTACGTACCACGGTCTTTGATATACCAGTTGTGGTGCACTGGCTGGATCGAGAAATAGCCCAATTGGCCCACCGACGGGGATCGATCCCACACCAGCCGCGCATCAAGCAGGCGCTTTACCACTGGGCTAAGTCCCGCCCCGAGAAGTTTGGAAGTACTAGTGTTATTTAACAGGCTGGGCAACGATCTTTTAGGAATGAATCAATGAATGTTTAATGACACCCCAGCACGAAAAATGCACCGGTATTGGGTGTCAGACTGGTGAATGGAAGGATATTTTATATGCACATTCCCAGCAACGGCCACGGCCTTTGTTATACCAGTAGGAGGACTATTTAAGACGGGGGTGGGGTGGGGGTGGGGGTATCCAAATGGGTCCGCCGAATACCGGTAGCTGTGCATGTGTATTACAATAGTCTGTCTATATCTAACTGAAATTGAATTAGTTATCTTATCGGCTTGCGTTTTGATTATCGTCCAAGGTCTCGACTTTGATTTGAGTCAACTGTCGGCTGAAACGTACATGTAGATAGTGCATGTATCAAATACGTGTAGTATCAAATACACCACCCCGTTATAGTCTGATATTGCAACAGTTCTTCGTAGACACATGGTGAAATATCGGATAATTTTCACAAGAAATGGGCATTATTAGTAATTCGGTGAAAATCTGTATAGCAATAGCATTGATGTCGGGGACAAATGTGGCTGACTATCCATTCCGTAACACATCATTGCCATGGAAAGACAGAGTAGATGACTTAGTGAGTCGGCTCACTGTGGAGGAAATTAAGGAACAGATGTCACGTGCAGGAGAGGGACCAAAAGGGGGCCCAGCTCCTGCCATTCCTCGTCTTGGAATCAAGCCATATTCCTGGGATACCGAATGCTTACGAGGTGACGCCTTTGCCGCAGGAAACGCGACAGCATTCCCACAAGCCTTGGGTCTAGCTGCGACGTTTAGGTATATTACTGTCTTGTCGTATCGGTCAAACATACTTGACTCATTAATTAATCCATTAATTCTGAAGAACTCCAAGAAGGATCCTGTACATCGATGTGAGCATTGTCAGTGTATTCTGACGGTGCGTCACATTTTGTTGGAATGTAATCATCTTTAGCAAATTAGAAAACATATATTTGGTAGAACAAAATGTGATGGAATTATTTCCATTTCATTCTGAACTTTTGTCAAAATTTCTTGGTAATACTGACTTTTATTTTAAATTTTAATTTGACCTATCTCTAATATTTATATGTTTTTGCACAGTTTCTTTACACTGTGTTTTAATTTAACTCTTGAATTTTTATATTGATGTTAATCATTACTTCATTTTCGCATTCACTTTAGTTTGTCGCACAATAGTCGATGTATTTTCCGTACTGTGGTGTCGTGAAACATCCATTCCTTCGTATTTATTACTGTTTTGATTGCACTGGAAATTTTAAAAACAAAAGAAGAGTTACGATCAGTTCAGTATTTTAAATTATTTTCCAATTTTTACCTTTGTTACCAAAACAGTTTATTACTGAAATGCTTTGGTTGTGTTTGGCTTTGTGAAAATCTATTAAAATTAGCTCCACTATTACATGTGGATCTAACTGCAGCCAGTTGGAGCTCATGTCCACCAATCAAAACCTTACTTGCAGAATCATGCCAGTGATTTAAAAACAATTTGAAAACATTCCAAATTATCCTGAGGGTATACGACATGTTTCATGTGAATTACGAATGCCTTATTTAGACCAGTAGAACTAATTTTAATCAGATTGCTAACAACACTGCGTAGTCTCCAATGTCCAGGTAACATTTCGTCTGTAAATAATAATTTAAATATTGACCAATCACACTTCGCTTGTTATAACGTTATTTGGGAGCCTACAAATTCTAAAAATATCGGGCGAGTCTATTTTAGTGGCCGCAGTACAGCGAACCATACCAATAAGTACGGGATGGGTTAAGTTGCTGTTAGATCCACATGTAATATAGTCCAGTTAGTTATGTAAATTTGCTGCCTTTTTTGCTCAAGTTGAATTTTTTCATTTAGTTACCTCCGTAAGGGTGTCATGACATAAAAATCCATTGGTAACATTTTTTTCGGTCATCCGATCATGGCAGCCATCTTGAAATTCAAAATGGCGACTCTTTTAATATAACTGTCATATATTTCAGTTTCTGTTTATCACAGACACATAATTTTTTTTTAAAAGTGTTCATTTATGAGGTGAGAATATTCAAATATATGTTTCGTAGTAGTCATGTCAAGGCAGCCATCTTGAAATTCAAAATGGCGGCAATTTTAATATAATTGTTACATATCTCAGCTCCTGATTATCATAGAAACATTTTATTTTTTTTGGATTTTACATTTTTGAGGTTAGATAACTAACAAATGTACTGCATTATTGATGGTTTGGCAACCATCTTGAAATTCAAAATGGTGGCAATTTTAATATAATTGTTACATATCTCAGCTCCTGATTATCATAGAAACATTTTTTTTTTTTTTGATTTTACATTTTTGAGGTTAGATAACTAATAAATGTACTGCATTATTGATGGTTTGGCAACCATCTTGAAATTCAAAATGGCGGCAATTTTAAATATAATTGTCTTATATCTCAGCTTCAGGTTATCATAAAAAGAACTTGTTTTTCTTGATATATATTTTTCAGGTCACAGAATTCAAATATTGCATTATTGATGTCTTTCCTCCTCTAAATTTTAAACTATTAATTATGAACCAATACATTTTTTTGAATACCTGATTAATGATATTTTATATATTACAATTTTTTTTTTAGATACAATTTTAATTCATAATAATGTTGTATGTGGCATATACGACCAAAGTGCAAGCATAATCACACTGATTTTGGATGTACGTGTATTTAATTATATGTTATGGTGATCAAGTTCCGCCTTTCAGCTGCCTTTGAAGATCTACAGGATTGCTCTAATGTAGGCATTATGGATTAACAATATTGCACATACAAACGCCATTATAAGTTATCCAGGACAAAGTCCAGTAACAAAAGACAGTGTAATCAGATGTAAGGTTAAAAGGCGAATAAAGTGAATGTGGCCTCAACATAAACGATGTACTTTGATTAACTTTACAGTTAACAAATATTTGCAACAGATTATCCCTGTCCTGAGTCAGACACCCGATCCTATCGGAGGCCGGACTCTGGATAGGCGTGATTGAAACCCTAGTGGTATATGGACTATGGGCACGTTAAACCAGTTACTAAGCTAAGCTAAGCAACATAATGTTGAACGTGAACATGACACAACACACACACACACACACACACACACACACACACACACACACACAACACAACATTAGCACAACATAGCACGCACAACAAGACCTGAACATAACATAGCAAAAAACATGAGAAAATAATCACCATAGAAAATGAACGTGACATAGCACTTGCGACAGTTTATTTGTTTGTTTTGTTTAACAACACCACTAGAGCACATTGATTAATTAATCATCGGCTATTGGTTGTCTAACAGTTGGTAATTATGACTCATAGTCATCAGAGGAAACCCGCTAGTTTTCCTAATGCAGCAAGGTATCTTTTATATGCACTTCCCCACAGACAGAACAACACATACCACGGCCTTTATCCAGTCACTTGCGACAGAACCTGAACATGACACAGCACTTACAACAGAACCTGAACATAATAGAGAACTCACAACAAAACCTGAACATGACGTGGCACACACAACAGAAACTGAACGTGACATAGTACACACAACAGAACCTGAACGTGACATAGTACACACAACAGAACCCGAACGTGACATAGTACACACAACAGAACCTGAAGAAGAACATGACAGAACACACATACAACATACCATGATTATGACATAGCACACACAAGAGAACGTGAACATGACATATCACTCACAACAGACGCAGAAAATATTTGATATTTGATAACTACTATAGATCAGTACCAATCAAAGATGACATAAGATATTCCAGTCAACTTGGTCGTGGGGATGACTTGTATATTGATGACACCACTCCAATTAATGACATCAAAAGATTCTTGGCTAGCAAAACCACAAAGGATCGTTTGACAATATATCTTGCAGATAAACTCATTCTCTTGTGTAAGAAGCCAGTGGTCACAATCACAAGGAAAGATGTTCTAACAAATGTACCATATTACCATCCCATCACTGGTGTTAGTACACAAGAAGAAGCAGACACGCTCATGATTCTCCATGCACTTGAAGTTGTCAATGAGATACCTGGCAATGAGGTTGATTTCTACACCAAAGACACTGATTGTTGGGTACTTATATTGAGAAGGTTGCACATGCTCGGACCCAATACACAAATTATTACAGGCACAGGTATAAATCACAAGCAGGTGAAATTGCAACCAATTCATGATGAGTTAGGTCCTGAAAGAGCCTCAGCCTTACCAGGGTTCCATGCAGTAACTGGAAGTGACACTACAGGACAAATCAGTGGTGTGGGGAAAAAGCGAGGATTGAAATTTTTTATGAAAGCTCCACCTCCTATCATTGATGCTCTTAGCCAGCTTGGAATTGGTAATGAACCATCCAGAGAGGTCATTGAAAAGTATGAAGAGTTTTACTGTATGTTACTCAGCTCGAAAGACATTTCGGCAACTGATGCATCTACTCTAAGATGGAAAAAATTCAAAAGACTATCCCCTAGCCAAGGTGTGGAAAAACTACCACCTACATCTGGTGCATGGAAACAGCATACACGGAGGGCACATCTTCAAGCAAATATCTGGGCTCAAGACTTGGTTCTAAACCCTGAAATTCCAGATCCATGCAAACTAGGCTGGACCAAGGAGGGTGGTGTATTTGTGCCTGTACTGTCAGAGATTCAGGCTGCACCAGAAGCTGTAATAGAACTATTTCGATGCAACTGTGGTGTGAGCAAATGTGCCGGTAGATGTACCTGTAAGGGACACAATCTTGAATGCACAGAGTTGTGTAAGTGTGAAGCTGACGAGGACTGTTGTAATACACATACTGTTACTGATGAAGTTGATGCCTAATGTACAATTGAAACACATGTGTTTTTGTTCGTTTATTCACACACAAAAACTTTCCTAATGTTATGAACAGTTCAACATTAATGAAAAGTCACACCAATTTGTACAGGTATGTGCCTTTATTTCACAAATAGCTCAAAATCTAAAGTAACAAAGTCATTAAATATACACTATTTGAATTCCTTGACATCAAAAAGGTACTTGTAGAGACTAAACGTTTGTTTTTATGTTTTCTAGAAGCAAAGATATATGACAAATCGATAAAAATAGCAGCCATTTTGAATTTCAAGACAGATGTCTAAATAAGTGTTTGAATTTCAAGATGGATGTAGAAGAAACGTTACCAATGGATATATTTGATTTAGGTTGTTCTTCATTCCTAATTTCACAAACTTGTGTAAAACAGATATGCAAACACCAAGAACAATTTACATAACTATGTTTTGGCGGCCATTTGGTTGTATTTTAGAAGGTCTAAAATTCAAAATTGACATTGGAAACTGATATATTTGGAATCAGCATATCTAAATTAAGTTAAAAAGTTTGATTCCTCAAAATGACCCAATGATGTTCTATTGCTTATGGAATTGGGAGTGTGAAAGGTCATGATAGCCCCACCCCTACCCCCACCCATCCCCCTTTTTAATATTTTGTATAGAAGGTACATTCCTTCACTTTGGGTGGGTAATTTATCAAGTTCAAATATAGAGCATTTTAAAGGGTTTTATTCTTAGTGACAGATGTGTTGTTAAAAAAGGACTGATTTCGCAGTGAGACAAAAAGAGGGTACATATTGGTACCCCCAGTACTAACTCCCTAATTAATCTATCATACTCAAAATTTCTCAAAAACTACCTGTCTATGTCTCCAAAATAACCAATGCTTAAAACAGGCCACAAATGAAAAAATTAATGTGATACAGGGGTTATTTTGAAACAAGGCCTTATTTTGGGGGTAAAGGGACCATTGAAACATTTGAACCCCCTGGTAGGTCGTATATTCAGATTTTGTAAATACTTCATATTTGATCATGTAGAAGACTTCAAATGCTTTAATTTGAGTGGTAAATAATCATTCTAGCATGACAATTGACCATGTTATAACCAATTACCTATAAGTTATCAATTTTTTGACAAATAGTCGCCATTTTGAATTTCAAGATGGCTGCCGTGATTCGATGACCGAATTTTTTTTTACCAATGGATTTTTTATTCAGGCTGGTCATGGGAACATACTGCCAAAATTTCATCAACTTGAGCAAAAAGGACATGCGTGCGTGCATGCGTGTGTATGTGTTAAGCACGTCGAAACGTTTCCTCTTGCAGCTCCTCTGTGATATTCAGTGTAGCTAAAGCAGTGGGTACCGAGATTCGAGCAAAGAACAACGACTACGTTAAGAGAGGCATGTACGGAGACTACATGGGCATTAGCTGCTTCAGTCCTGTCATCAACATCATGCGAGATCCCAGGTGGGGTCGCAACCAGGTATTAGTGATATGTTCAAATACACTGTACATACAAAACTCATTACCTTCTAGAGTTTGGTCATATTTGTTTTTCTCTTTTATTTAATTGCTTGCTTAAATTCAAGCATGTTGCCAGCAGGATGTTCTAGTACATTCCTCAGATATTTGGGCTGTCTCTCCAGAACAGGGATTATATGGTTAGTTGTTTGTGTGAGAGAAGGCGATACAATGACCTTACATGTCCCCCAAAGAGTTGCCAAGTCCGCTAGACTTTAAACCAGAAATTGTCAGAAACGAAAACAAAACGTAAACAAAGATTATAAACATGTTTTAATGCCAAATAGATTTTGAAAGTAAAAATGGCATAGCTTCTGTTGATCTTTCTGGGGAAAACTATTCTACGAATACATGCAGGGCCACCAAGAGCCAAATTGGACCCTGGGTCTGTGGTCAAATGATGTCTTATCCAGGGTCACTTCTATAAGCATCGTTATTCTGAAAATTGTTCTGGCTACATAATTGCTTCATAGCATTTATTTTGATTGTGTTGTTCTTTGTGAGGAAACCTACGGTGAAGATCCTATTCTGAGTGGAATGTTAGCAGAAAGTTTCGTGAAGGGTCTCCAGGGAAACAACTCCAGGTTCATCCGGGCCAATGCCGGCTGTAAACACTTCGACGTGCACGGGGGACCCGAGAATATTCCTGTGTCTAGGTTCTCGTTTGATGCCAAGGTTTGTTAATATGTAATCGCAAGTACTGTTAAAATTAATATTACGCATCACGAGTTGACATTAAAATCGTATTCGAAAAAAACCCCACAAAATGATATATATATTATATACATCTTTCCTAATTTTTAGCAATATCTTTCACTTTTTGTTAGTATCTTTTGCTTATTCGATTGAAAACACGTGACACCACGGTAAATGTACGCAAAGTTTCTAGAGGACTATTGTAGAAAATTTACTTTACTATAAATTTTTAAAAGAAATTTCAATCAAACTTAACCTTTATTTAATGATAGTTGAATTAATAATTATTTAATAATACTGCTGCGAAACCATACCTGACAAAGCGATCGTAAAAAAAACACCTAAAGAAACTATATAAAAAAATACACAACACAGTACAACAAATCAAACAAAAACACAAAATCAATAAATATAAAATCAAACAAAAAACAAAAACAAAAGCACAAAAAAGTTTAAAATAAAATAAAATAAATTAAAAAATAAGGGAGCTGGTGGGTTGTGGGGGGGGGGGGGGATGTAGCACCAATAATAATTCTGCATCAACAATATTGTTGGTAGTATATCTTAAGGCAGAGATGAATTTGGCTTGTAGAATGCAGGAAATTGCATTTCAGGACATCTTATTTTCATAAGCATAGCCCCGAACACCCCTAGACACTCGGTTAGCCCTCGCCCCAATGTCTGCTTGCTTTCGCCGTGCTTGAATATTACACAATCAGGTTTAGACATTTTACCGTCACTGTACATATACATGTTTTACAGGTACAGTTGTTTAAATTACTCTTTTTTTTCAAATACAGTCGGATGCATTGGTGACATCCGACTAAAACGTGATAGAGCCACAGTGATCTCAATAATTAGACCATAACAAGTTACAACGGAGGTAACTGAAGCATGAACTCGCTTGCATTAATATAAATATAACTTTTAATATTTTAACTGTACAGTCAAAATATGACTTTTAACAGTGAAAATATGACTTTTCATCTGATATAATTTTTATGGTTTCTGTAGATCGATATATTTCACGGCTCTTTATATAATACATTTGTATCACACAGACACATCCAGCATACAGTGGAAATGTATAGCTGCTTATATATCAAAGTGATTAGTATACACATCTCCCGCCTGTTACCGGGTACGGTTGGACTGCTGGTGCTCCCTTGCACCTGCCAGTGCAGGCGGTCTTTCCTTCACCCACCCCAACCCTTTCCTGTCCTGGACGGAAGAACCAACTGAGGCCGGTACTTGTGCCCAGGACAGGCGTGCATTACAACAGCTTGCTCTGAATGTGCACGTTAAACAATTTTCCATTCCATTCCAGTATACACATAAGAAAAATAAGAAACTGTTTGTGACATGAATCAATGACACTGTACCACTGTATAACAACTAGAACACCCTGACATTTAAGGACCCTGACGTTTTGTATGTTTATAGGTTCATAATCGTGTGTGCTATATAGGAAGATGTGTTACTGTTTTACATTGTATGTTAGGTGTCTGAACGTGACTGGAGGACGACGTTCTTACC
The DNA here is from genome assembly GCF_016097555.1 of Gigantopelta aegis. Lineage (NCBI taxonomy): Eukaryota > Metazoa > Mollusca > Gastropoda > Neomphalida > Peltospiridae > Gigantopelta > Gigantopelta aegis. The sequence goes on from NC_054702.1 coordinate 70,639,015, forward strand.
ACAGTTCAAGGCGTGTGTTAAGGCTGGGACATACAGTCTGATGTGTAGTTACAACAGGTAATGACTTAGAACTAACCATTAACCCTTTGTCGTAGACAGTTATCCCAGGTAGTTGCGGTGTTTGACCAGGATATCATGCTGAAACTTTTCGAACGAAAGACCCGCATTCCATTGTATTCAAGTGTCTAGAAAAGGTATGCACGAAGAGAGAAATTGTAGGGTTATATTTGTGTATAAACCGATAATAAAAGGACAAAAGATGGACTTAATAAATAATAGTAATCTCCGGCATAAAATGGCACATACACAATTAATTTAAAAATTAAAAATATGTTCACCTTGACTGTTCAAATTTCTTTTTCTAAGTATGCGCAGACTAAAGCATTATTCGGTCTTGGTCTTCCGACTATCCGTGCAATTATTCCATTACTCGCCGATTTGTTTATCTATGCTTATGGATAAATTTTTTAAACTAATCTGACTAAATCAAAACAAAGGAGTCTGGCGAAAACGTTTAGTTTCACCTCTCGATATATTGATGATCTTATATCATTCAATAATAATAAGATATAGAGGATATTTCTAGTTTTTTTTGTCAAATGTGATTTATATCTCATCGAGTGAAGTTTGCAATCATATCTCACGAGTCGCGCTTGCGCCACGAGTGTAATATGATTGTAAACTTCACTCGATGAGATATAAATCATATTTGACAAAAATATGAAACTTTCTATTTATTATATAACTTGTGGCAATTTACCTTTATTTTTAAAACGCCAGCAGTAAAATAGTTCCGGCTTTCTTACAGTGAATATAACACTTTCTACAGTGATGATAACACGTTTTAGAGTGAAAATTTCACTCTAAAATGTGTTCTCGTCACGGAGTGACTGATAACACTTATTTCACTGATATTTTAAGATATTTCACTAAATGTTACATAATAACACAGATTACATTCCATTGATTTACCCACCAAAGTTATAAATAAAAGATACTACAAAAAGTAACAAATCTATTTCATACATTGATTTATAGATATTCAGAATGGCATTGGTCTTCATACAAAACTGGTGACTTCAGCTTTTCAATAGTAAATTTTCCCTTCATGTCGAACAATATTCCTTCCGCTCGCAACTCTGAGATACCGGCTTGTCATATGCCGAGTTTTAAGACCGACATATCGTTCTGGTAGAGAAGTTGTTTGACCACGGTTATAACATCCAAAGACTCCTGAAAGCTTTCAAAACGTTTTATGGTAGACACACAGAGGCCATTTCAATCTATCACTGCCTACAATTATGTCTGATGTAATACCCTATTTGACCATGGTGCTTTCTTATCTTTTTGGTGAAAATCGTCAACATTTTAACTATGGACTTGATGGCTTATATATTACATTAAGCTCAATCTTGTGCAAGTTTAGGATATTGAAGTTCGTTTTGGGAGTGGTAGTACTCCTACAAGAGGTGCAGGAGGGATGTAATATCCTGTTAAGGATCTCGTAAGGGAGTAGACATCCTTCTAAAGACGATGACCTGATGAATTATGGAAGCAATCACGACTTTGCTCTTTTGACTGTGACTTGTGATTTTGATCACGGAATCCGGTTTTGTTATTCAGATTAAATAGACTGTCCTGTGTTTGCAGCCTTTATTAAGATGTTTCTGCCTAACAGTGCTTATAAAACTTTTAGATTGTAGACTCAATATCTAATGATGTCACATGCATGCAATTTGTATAGCGTTGCTATGATGTTTAATTCTAAGACTATGTTAGTCTCGAGTCTGGACTCTAAACGTTTTATAAGCACGGTGGCAGAAACATGTTAGATATACAGACACTGATGTGCTAAACAAGAAAACGAATTGAAAATTCGCTGAAAGGGCTGTATTGTTTGGAAACATGATACAATGACTGAAAACTGTGGATATTCGTTCGCTTCTTCAGTTCATCAATTGATTCATATATTCAAAACAAAACATCCATCTAAATGACTATTTTTAATACACAGCATCAACGGAGTGCCTTCCTGTGCAAACAGCGAACTTCTGACGAAAATCCTGCGATATGAGTGGAATTTCACTGGTTACGTCGTCAGCGACGAGTCTGCGGTAGAGAACATCATCAGCCAGCACCACTACCTGAACACTGCAGCGGAGACGGCAGCGGCGTGCATCAATGCTGGGTGTAGTCTGGAAGTCACGTCCAACGATGCCGACCCCGTCTTCTATTCAATGAGTAAATAGATCAAAAGTTAAAGTTTCTTTTGTTTAACGACACCGCTAGAGCACATTGATTTATTTATCATCGCCTATTGTAGGTAACTTATGTGCCACAGAGAAATCAATTTCAAGTTAACTTATACGTCACAGAGTAATCAATTTCGATTGTGCTTTTTTCATTGGATGGTATGGCAGTGGCGACTTAGTCATCTAGGAGCACCCATTCGTATGTCTTTAAACAGAGAATAATATATGAGTGGCCGTTAGATACCTTTTATCTTACAACGAGTTGTTTTAAAATGTATTTAAAGAGCGAAAGCGAGTTTGATATGTTTTTAAACAGCAAGTTTTAAGCAAATTTTAACATCTTTTTCGACTAAAATCTAAAAGTTATTTACAACCCTTGCACTTACACGTCACAAACAAATGATTGTCAGGTTAACTATACGTTACAGTGTAATCGATTTCGATCGTGCCTCTTTTTCAATGGATGGATGGCATTGGTGACCTGGTCATCACCTAGGAGCAGCCAGTCGTATGTCTTGAAATTGCTAACACACGTACATGTGTAAACAAGTATGTGTTATCAGAAAATATCAAAACGAATTATTGTATACATAGTCTTTTATAACTCAACAAAAAGCAGACTGTATAATACTTTAATGGTATATTTTATATTTTACAGTGTTTATATCGGATGAGACTTAAAGTGAATATTCGTCTGTCTGTCTTTGTATTGTCTGCCTGTCTGTCTCTTTCGTATGTCTGTCTAGAACTCATTTTGGAATAAATATTAATAGTAAAACCGTCTTCCTTTTCCCATACGAATGTGTTAAAATGAATGACATTTTAAAAATTAATGTATGCTGACAGTTGTGACTGCATTTCCTCTTCGTTTGATATATGATGGCTATTTTATTACTTAATTTATATATTGTGGGTGTGTGATGGACCTTTTGTAGGCTAGAATTGATATATGAATGTCTATATTTCATACTTATATCTGTATTATGACGACTATTTTACATACTATTTTTCTTTTGTGCGGTTGATTTATGATGGCTGTCTTTCCTATGTACAGTAAATGCATGTCTCTGTCTCCAGTGTACAGTTAATGAAAGACGACTCTTTATCCTAGGTGCTGTTAATGTATGATGATTGTTTATCCTATGTACAATACATGCACAATGGGTGCTTTTCCTAAACACAGTTGATGTATAATGACTGGGTTTTTCCTATACACTGTTGATGTGCGATGATTGTTTTTCCTGTGTACAGTTCATGCATGATGACTGATTTTTCCTATGTACTGTTGATGTTTGATGATTGTTTTCTCCGTGTACAGTTGACGCCATCAAACAAGGTATTCTGACTGAAGACGTAGTTCGAGATCGCGTCAAGCCGCTGTTCTACACGAGGATGAGGCTGGGGGAGTTTGATCCACCCGACGACAATCCATACACCAAACTGGATCTGTCAGTCGTACAGAGCAAAGCGCATCAGGAACTGGCTCTTAAAGCAGCCATGCAGTCATTTGTCTTGCTGAAAAACAAGAATGGGTTTCTTCCGCTCAAGAAAACAGTGTATGACAAAATAGCTGTGAGTGTCACAATTGTCTTATAATAATAGATACCACTGAGTGTACATGGGGTGAAATATTTATATTAACAAGGATGTTGACAGAAGTTAGGATGAAAGTAGGAACTATGGTATTATTATTATATGTAAAAGTAATAACAGAAATCATTATTAAGTCACTGGCTCCTTTAGTACAAATCCAAGTTCAATATGGGGGGGGGGGGGGGGGGGGGGAGAGATGTTCATAATATGCTGAGGACTATTCTATTAGTGATGCTCTCTACTCCTCTCTCTGTCTGTCTGTCTGTCTGTCTCTCTCTCTCTCTCTCTCTCGCTCTCTCTCTCTCTCACACACACACACACACACACACACACACACACACACTCCCTCTCTGCTTACAGTTAAGCGAAATATTTAGTACACGATATATATGAAATGCATGGAGTTCCTGACGGAACTGTAGTTTTCAAATAAACATTTTCTCTACAGATTATTGGCCCGATGGCTAATAATATTAAACAGCAGTTTGGAGACTACACCTCACCTATTAACCCAGCGGTGACGACGACGCCATTACAGAGCCTGAGTGAACTTGGGAAGGACGTCCACTACGCTGCTGGTTGTGATTCTAACGCTTGCACCCAATACAACTCACGCGACATCCAAAAGGCGGTGACTGAAGTCGAAGTGATATTTGCATGTCTTGGAACAGGTTCGCCTATCTTCGTCTAGTAAGAATATGTTTGAAAGTAATTAATAAAGTGATATGAAAGTCAAATGATCTATTCTGAGGTATGTCGTATTTAGTAGGATGATTAAAACAGGATTTTAAGTCAATTGTAAAAGTATTTTGGATTTTGCAAGTCCCGTCTCAATACTGAACGCGAATGATTTCTCTTCTGTATTGTTGAGTTGGTACGTTGTATGTCCCGCCACCTGTATTTTGAAGCCTGATTTATCGTTGGTGTTATTGCGATGCTTGGGATCAAAATGGATGTTCAACACAGACTATCCAGTAGCCATATCGGTTTGACTCTGAAAGGAAAGATTTCCAAAAATATTCATGGACGTTTGCAAACATATTATTGATAACCTGCCTCATTACCTGGGAATTCCAAACGTCGGGTTAAATAATTGCAGGTTGGAAAGAAGAGTTTGTAAAGTAGAAACAAATTCAACAGCTACCACTTATGAAAACAGCGATGGCATACATAACCATGTTTAAAGATAGACGCATTTCCCTCAGTGAATAGTAAATGAATGAATGAATGAATGAATGTTTAACGACACCCCAGCACGAAAAATACATCGGCTATTGGGTGTCAACTCAGTGAATAGAGTACTGAACATGCTTGAGACCATCTTACATGAACCTTTACACGTGTTCAAGGTATGCGTGAGATGGATTCCCAAATTGATTGAATGGCGCCAACACGATTTAACAGCAGCAATACCATATCAAATCTAAATCCACAAGACTTTAATATGGGATTAGAAACCTGTAATGAAACCTGTATTTAAACCTGTATTTTCCATATTGATCCTGAGAGCCAACAAGAATATACAGAGTGGAAACACGGATGATCACTAAACGAAAATAATGGATGCAGTCTTCTAGGATGACAAATACATCATACATATTAGTTACTTGCCAAGGACAGTTATTACGAATGGTGAATTACTTTATGTCAGGCTCAAAAACTGTTGACCTTAATTCGTATGTTTTAGCAATTACTAAATTTCTATCAATAGAGTACACGTGCTTATTGATATATTTACAAACTCTTATTTTTAGGTTTTATAAAACTTTAAACAAATAAAACTAATAATAATTTTAAGATTACATTTGTATTTATGGTTTATCACTGACTCTAATTCCCTAAAATGTCATTTTAAGGTGAAATTCTGGAAAGAGAACAGTTCGATCGAGCTGATCTGGAATGGCCAGGAAAACAACTTCAAGTTCTTCAAGACGCTGTCAAATACGGTAAATAAGTAAATAAATAAAATAAAATAAATAAATAAATACATACATACATAACAGAACAGCTTAGAAAACAAAGAGTGAAAACAATTTGTTATTAGCGTAAAACTAAATTATTTTGTCCAATCGATATACAGTATTTTAAATTGTATCTAAGAAAAACCCAACATTTAAATCACAAATTTACTAAAGTGGATATCTCGCCACAGGTAAAGGAGCACCACTGGTTGTGTTTCTGTTCAACGCCGGACCTCTGAACTTAACTTGGGCCTACAACAACGATGACGTGAGCGCCATGTTTGAAGTGTTCTTCCCGGCTCAGGCGACTGGCGAGGCGATGCGGAGAATTCTCATCAACCAACAAGATGGCGACGTTCCGGCTGGAAGACTTCCCAACACGTGGCCCAAATACATCGAAGACGTCAGTACTGGGTTTTGTTTGTTGGTTTATTTGCTTGGGGTTGCTTGTTTGTTTGTGGGGGGAGTTGTTGTTGTTTGTTTTTGTCATGTATTTAAAAGAGGTTGGCTAGAAATTGTTCAAACTTTTAATCTAGCATGTTCTCGATTAACACGAAGCAGCAGATTCAAAATTCAATATTCTATCCATGATATCAATGCTCTCGTTAACAGAATTCAAATTACTAGTATATGAATCTATATAGGCAATCGATCATGTACAATCTAATTAAAATTAGCTCCACTATTACATTGCAGAATCATGCCAGTGATTTAAAAATAATTTGAAAACATTCCGAATTATCCTGAGGGTATACGACATGGTTCGTGTGAATTACGAATGCCTTAAAACATGTTTTATTTTATAAAATAAATAATTTGTAATGTAAAACTGAAGACTGCTTTAGGTGGGGGTTTTTTATTTTATAAATAAATAAATAATTTATAATGTAAAATTGAAGACTGATAACCCATCCCGTACGTATTGGTATGGTTCGCTGTACTGCGGCCACTAAAATAGACTCGCCCGATATTTTTAGAATTTGTATGCTCCCAAATAACGTTATAAAAGGCGAAGTGTGATTGGTCAATATTTAAATTATTATTTACAGACGAAATGTTACCTGGACATTGGAGACTACGCAATCTAATTAAAATTAGACTACTGGTCTAAATAAGGCATTCGTAATTCATACGAACCATGTCGTATACCCTCAGGATAATTCGGAATGTTTTCAAATTATTTTTAAATCACTGGCATGATTCTGCAAGTAAGGTTTTGATTGGTGGACATGAGCTACAACTGGCTGCTGTTAGATCCACATGTAATAGTGGAGCTAATTTTAATTAGATTGGATTAGATCATGTAGTACTTTAATGGTGTGTGTGTGTGTGGGGGGTGGGGGTACATTGGTTTCTGCACAAGCATTACATATAATATACAATGAAAAAAGTTAAATGACAAGTTATTTTATTTTTATAATATGCACCACCCCCTCCCCACTTTACTTGATCCAGTAGCAGCGGTGATGGTTTATATATATATATATATATATATATATATATATATATATATATATATATATATATGTATGTATATATATATATATATATATGTGTGTGTGTGTGTGTGTGTGTGTGTGTGTGTGTGTGTGTATGTCTGTGTGTGTGAGTGTGTATGCCGCCCCCCCCCCCCCCTTTGGCACCTGTATTTATAAAACAATATTTGTAAAAGACAAAACAGCTTAAAATTGATATAATTCGTATGTTACTGGTTCCATGAATCATTGGACTTACCGGTACCTAACTTTATTAATTGGTACAGGTACCCCCTATCACAGACTACACGATGGAAGGAAGGACGTATCGCTATTTTAAAGGAGAGGTCTACTACCCATTTGGCTTCGGCTTGTCGTATACAACCTTTAAATACGTTGCTATGATATATCCCGTTCTCGTGAAGGCCGGGCAGAACATGTCTGTGTCGATCGTGGTTAAAAACACTGGGAACTATGACGCTGACGAGGTAAGTAAATAAAGCAATATTAATAAAGGTACTTTTAAGTGCTTAGCATATGAAAATCATGGCGTTCGGGATTTTTTTTTTTTTAATTGTAAAATGATTTGGCTATTCTAGCACAATGCAGGATACACACACACCACATGATACAGGGTCCTACTTTACGAAGCGGTCTTAGCGCTAAGATCAACATAAGTGCGTAGACTTATGACATAATGATAACTAAAATTATGATTTTGACATTTACATATAAATATGTTCATGATTGATAAAACAAAAATACATTAAACTTTATTAAACCAGTTCTCGTGAATGGTGTCGCTAACTGAGCAGGTTACGCCAATCAGGAGCCTAATTCAGAAAACTCTCTTAGGCTCTCTTAAGGAACATAGCATCCTCTTTCAGGGCCGTGCCCTCCGGAGGGGGGGGGGGGAGGGGGCAGTTACCCCCTGAGAATCTCACTTTTTTTTTTACTCCAGAAAATAGCATACACATCTCGAGGTTTAATTTGTATATTGTTTCATTTGTTTATAAAATGTAGCCCCCTCCTCCTGGGAGTTTTAATCAGGGTACGGCCCTGTCTTTGCAAGTCTTTTTGCATTGTACTGCGATATCGTAAAGTTGCGAGAGTTTAGTGAATTAGGACCCAGATGTCATCACATATTCGCAAGCCAAGACACCATTCCGTATGGCATACTACATTTCGTAGTATACTGTTCGGAATGATACCTTGACTTGCAAACATGACGTCACCATTGTTTTAACAAGTTTTCATGCTAATTCATTACTCAGGTACGTAATCTGTTATATTATCTCGTTCCAACCAATGCACCACAGATGGTCAACGGCCGTGGTATGTGCTTTCCTGTCTGTGGGAAAGTGCATAATAATAAAAGATAACTTACTGCATTAGGAAAAATGTAGCGGCATTCCTCTGATGACTACGAGTCAGAATTACCAAATGTTTGACATCCAATAGCCGATGATTAATTAATCAGTGTGCTCTAGTGGTGTCGTTAAACCATTTCTCGTTCCAACCAGTGCACCACGACTGGTATACCAAAGGCCGTGGTGTGCACTACTCTGTCTGTGGGATCCTGTATATAAAAGATCCCTTGCTGCTAATCGAAAAGAGTAGCCCACGAAGTGCGACAGCGAGTTTCCTCTCTCAATATCTGTGTGGTCCTTAACCATATGTCTGACGCCATATAACCGTAAATAAAATGTATCGAGTGCGTCGTTAAATAAACTATTTCTTTCTTTCTTTGATAAGCAATTAATATCTTATTGTTTTTACATATTAAATCGGCTATAGTAAATACTTCTTCATTGTGTTCAGCGATTTGAAAATAAATAGCTATATTTTATGAAAGTTGATAACAGCGATTTAGTAAACAGCTCATCACATGCTGGTATATTGTAGGTAGTCCAAGTCTACATCTGGTGGCAAAAAGCATCTGTACCTGTTCCTCAGTTACAACTGGTTTATGTCGATCGAGTCAGAATTACCAGACGGAAATCTGTCGATGTAGAGTTTACCATCCCAGCTGAGAGACTGGCGGTGTGGCACGATGCAATGGGATGGGTCATAGAAGAAGGTATGTAACGAACTTGATGCAGAATTGGACCTCTAGCAGTATTGAAAAGCAAAAGGAAACTTTTTGATGTGTGTTTTGTGTATATTTGTGTGCGTGTGTTTTGTGTGTGTGTGTGTGTGTGTGTGTGTGTGTGTGTGTGTGATTTGTGTGTACACGGGTGTGCGTATACGTGCGTGCGTGCGTGCGTGTGTGTGATTATCCAGTTAAAAAGGTTACATTACCGCATATTCAGAAATCTATAAAAGCTAGTCAAAGAATTATAAATTCTTTACTTTTTCAGATTCAACGTGATCTGTGTTACTAGATGGTTTAATATTTGAATACGGTTTTTTTATATGCCCATCTTGATGGGTCGTACTATGGTATGGTGTTGTCCGTCCGTCCGTCCATCTGTTAACCTTTTCTTGTCCGGACAATATCTTGCATACAGATGCATATATGACCATTAAACCTCACATGTAGGAACAATTTGGGATGGCGGTGTGTCACGTACTATTAATCGTGACTTACTTTTCACTACTGCACATAATAGTAAATCCTTGTCCGGACGATATCTTGCATAAAGATACGTACAGGACCACCAAACCACATGTAGGAACAATTTGGGATGGTGTTTGTCCAAAACAAACTGTTCATCCATCCCATTGCAAAAATTCACATAATTAGACTGGAATCATAACCGTAACATATTCATTAATATCGATATGGTTTTCCATCAAACTCCTGATGGGCGTATCATGTACCTCACCAGGGGCTTGTAACTCGAAGCAGTCATAAATATTTTGATGTTACGTGGTCGCCACGAAAGTACTTCGACAGTCGTAGGAAACAGTAGTACAAACCAAAATACACGTAGCTTTGGCGTAAACCAAACGTAAAGCTAGAGAAACACGACTGTAACTTGAAAGACCTATACACTTACGACAACGGGCATTGCTTGTAACACGTACTGACAACAGACAGGTGGATGTAGTTCAGTGGTAGAGTGCTCGCTTGAGGAGCGATGGGTCGACGCAGAATCGATCTCCCTCGGTGTACTTTTTTTTCATTTCCAATTAGTGTCCCACGACTGATATGTCAAAGACTGTGGTATATACTGTCCTATCTATGAGAAGGTACATATAACAATCGCGTGCTTGCTGTTGAAAGGAGTATCCGGTGTGAAAGCAGCGGTCCAGTGGGTCCCCCTCACTCTCCCTCCCTCCCCATATCATGCCCCGAAGTGTCGAAATATCTATGTTAAACATCAAATAGTAGTAGTTTATCGAATGTGCCGAGGTGTCGTTAAATAAATTACAAATCACGTAAATAATGTAATACTATAATTATAGATGCAGAGGCATAGGCCTACCACAATTGCGCTCACGCCATATAACCGTTAAATAAAACAACAATTACGATCAGTGCATATGTTGTCTAATATCATCTTCTAATATCGCAAACAATTCAGTAATGCTTGGCCTATATAATATAATAATCTAATTAACATTAGGGGCACAAGACCAACAATACTGAGGACAGAAATTAGACATGAAGTCCCTTTTAAGTGTCATTACAAATAGTCATTCTATGGACTTTCAACGATACTCCCACAGGGTGCTTCCCGCCAATCTACAGTACCTTTCTCCCGATACTCTCAAAAATGTCCCCCCAACGACCGAGTCCTTCTAAGGACTAAAAGAGGGCACATATGGGAGTTAAACCACCACAGCCTCCATGAAGGCAAGGTTCCAGCAACGAGCTAGCATTCGAGCAAATAAGTCAAAACAAACAAACTAGCTCCATTTTAATTTCGGTGAACCGTTCTAAATTATGCGTCCAAATGACCGTTACGAAATGACGCAACAGTTTCATTATAATCCCACGGGACATCTACAACTTCAACAGCACCAAAACCAACCCTCGTCCGCTTCCGGCCCCGGTTGGGCTGCTTGTACTCCATTGCACATGCCAGCGCGGGCGTTCTCTTCTCCCAACCCACCTCTCGCCCACTCCCAACACTTGCCTGTCCTGGATGGAGGAGCAGGCGAGAGCCGACAACTGTCCCCATGACAGGCGTGTGCTACAACAACTTCTTTTAATGCGCACGTTAAATACTATTACCTAACCTGATTAGAGTTAGAATCATACCACAATTCGCATTTTTAATCACACAAACTAATGTTACGTCCATTCTACGACTGATCTGGGGTAGAACTAAATTTTGTCGTAAATCTGGAAATTTACGCCTGTCCTAGGTAATAGTCCAGTTAGTTATATAAATTTGCTGCCTGTTTTGCTCAAGTTGGATTTTTTCATTTAGTTACCTCCGTAAGGATGTCATGACATAAAAATCCATTGGTAAAAAAAATTTCGGTCATCCGATCATGGCAGCCATCTTGAAATTCAAAATGGCGACTCTTTTAATACAACTGTCATATATTTCAGTTTCTGTTTATCACAGACACATAATTTTTTTTTTTAAAGTGTTCATTTATGAGGTGAAAATACTGTAAATCATGAAATTAATGCGAGCAAGTAATTAATGCGAAAAATGCGGCGAACACAAATATATGTTTCGTAGTAGTCATGTCAAGGCAGCCATCTTGAAATTCAAAATGGCGGAAATTTTAATATAATTGTTACATATCTCAGCTCCTGATTATCATAGAAACATTTTTTTTTTTTTTGATTTTACATTTTTGAGGTTAGATAACTGTAATAAATGTACTGCATTATTGATGGTTTGGCAACCATCTTGAAATTCAAAATGGCGGAAATTTTAATATAATTGTTACATATCTCAGCTCCTGATTATCATAGAAACATTTTTTTTTTGGGGGGGGGGGGGAGTTTACATTTTTGAGGTTAGATAACTCTAATAAATGTACTGCATTATTGATGGTTTGGCAACCATCTTGAAATTCAAAATGGCGGCAATTTTAAATATAATTGTCTTATATCTCAGCTCCAGGTTATCATAAAAAGAAATTGTTTTTCTAGATATATATTTTTCAGGTCACAGAATTCAAATATTGCATTATTGATGTCTTTCCTCCTCTAAATTTTAAACTATTAATTATGAACCAATACATTTTTTTGAATACCTGATTAATGATATTTTATATATTACAATTTTTTTTTAGATACAATTTTAATTCATAATAATGTTGTATGTGGCATATACGACCAAAGTGCAAGCATAATCACACTGATTTTGGATGTACGTGTATTTAATTATATGTTACGGTGATCAAGTTCCGCCTTTCAGCTGCCTTTGAAGATCTACAGGATTGCTCTAATATAGGCATTATGGATTAACAATATTGCACATACAAACGCCATTATAAGTTATCCAGGACAAAGTCCAGTAACAAAAGACAGTGTAATCAGATGTAAGGTTAAAAGGCGAATAAAGTGGCCTCAACATAAACGATGTACTTTGATTAACTTTACAGTTAACAAATATTTGCAACAGATTATCCCTGTCCTGAGTCAGACACCCAATCCTATCGGAGGCCGGACTCTGGATAGGCGTGATTGAAACCCTAGTGGTATATGGACTATGGGCACGTTAAACCAGTTACTAAGCTAAGCTAAGCAACATAATGTTGAACGTGAACATGACACAACACACACACACACACACACACACACACACACACACACACACACACACACACACACACACACACACACACACACCAACACATTAGCACAACATAGCACGCACAAGACCTGAACATAACATAGCAAAAAACATGAGAAAATAATCACCATAGAAAATGAACGTGACATAGCACTTGCGACAGTGTATTTGTTTGTTTTGTTTAGCAACACCACTAGAGCACATTGATTAATTAATCATCGGCTATTGGATGTCTAACATTTGGTAATTATGACTCATAGTCATCAGAGGAAACCCGCTAGTTTTCCTAATGCAGCAAGGTATCTTTTATATGCACTTCCTCACAGACAGAACAACACATACCACGGCCTTTATCCAGTCACTCGCGACAGAACATGAACATAATAGAGAACTCACAACAAAACCTGAACATGACGTGGCACACACAACAGAAACTGAACGTGACATAGTACACACAACAGAACCTGAACGTGACATAGTACACACAACAGAACCTGAACGTGACATAGTACACACAACAGAACCTGAAGAAGAACATGACAGAACACACATACAACATACCATGATTATGACATAGCACACACAAGAGAACGTGAACATGACATATCACTCACAATAAGGAGTAAAATTAAGAGTGGTTCGTATTACACGCCTAACATTTTAGTATTGCTTTCCGACAACCGTAAGTTTAGTAGGACCTTCCGACTGCTTCGAGTTACAAGCCCCAGTACTCTTGTCTTCTTTGTGTGTGTTGTTTGTTTGGGGTTTTTTGTTGCTTTTTTTGTTTTGTTTTTTTAAGTGGGTTTTTTGTTGTTTTACCGATTTATATCTTTTTGTCAGTGTATATAATAAATAAAACGACGTGTGAGAAGGCACTTGTAATTGTTTGGTGTACCATGTCTAGTTTGGGTTTTTATCAGGTTCTTATGGTATCTCCTGTGGTGGACAACAACCGAACCAGAAGGTGAAGGTCAATTCTAACGTGATTACCGGAGAGTTCACAGTTACTGGAACAGCCTTCTTGGGAATGTCCTAAAATGTGGACGAAACCTGTTCAGATGGCGAGATATCTTGAAGTCCTCCATACACGATTAACTAAATATCCTGGAATTGTATGAAAATATAAAAAAGATTATTGTCTCCCTCTTGTGGAAATGGAAATGTTTTGGTTAGTCAAATAAATCAGAAGCTAAAAATATTGCTTTGTTTGTTAGTTTTTTGTCTGCATAGATTGAAGAAGGGATGTGGACAACCAGCCCTAAGTTCAGCCATTGAACGTTTCGCTAATGTTCGCGAACTATTTGATTGGTTTCCGACGTGGCCATTTGGTTTAACGTGAAGCGCATAAACCAGTCTAGTGGACGTTTTTCTGTTCGGTTGCCTGAACGCAGCCCAGTGTCTGTTGTGTTTTACAATTATTGCTTGCGGCACTGCCGCAACATAGTCAAATAGATTTCTTATACCAAAAAACCAAGGGATTTTATACCTTGGTTTTCATATACAGAACAGCACAAACCACGACTTAAGGTATAGCATTTTGTCGGTACAGTGACAGAGATGAAACAAAACTTAAATTGTATCTAATCTGCACAGCAAATATCGCACAAACTAATAAAAGAACATGGCGACAGATTTATGTTTTATGAAGGTCGCCATCAATAACCGTTGATGGCAATAACGCGCAAGTTTATTAAAACTGTATTTGTGTTTTATTTTATAATAATTAGAAAATGATGTTATAACAAGCCTTGGGCCTGATCAATATTTGGCCTAATTTGTAATTAAGAACAAAAACAATATAGACTTCGTGGAGTTGTTAATCCCGCTTGAAATGTCGCCAAATTCGGTCATCGAAATGTCCGCTTTACATTACCCTAGAATACAGCAAAAAGTATGTACATGTATTTGTAAAAGGTGGGAAGCATATCTAACATCGTCTGACATGGTGAAGTGAACAAAGGCCATATCCATAATTTTGGGATTCTAATGGGACAGAGCGGGACGTAGCCAGTGGTAAAGCGCTTGTTTGATGCGCGGCCGTTTTGAGATCGATCCCTGTCGGTGGGCCCATTGGGCTATTTTTCATTCCTGCCATTGCACAACGACTGGTATATCAAAGGTCGTGGTATGTGTTACCCTGTCTGTGGGATGGTGCATATATAAGATTCCTTGCTATTAATGGAAAATGTAAGACTATATTTCGCAATTACCGAATTATTAATCAATCAATGTGCTCTAGTGATGTCGTTAAACAAAACAAACTTTTTAAACTTGATTTTCCAATTTGACTGTATAAGACGGTAATTCAATACTGTAACTAATGAAATGATGGCTTCCGTTGTATTCCTGAAGACGCCAGCATTGCTTGTCAAGGGCGATCAGTCCAGGACTGTATCCACAGAGACATTTTGGCACATTGCTTAGGGTCCACCCCACTCTCACCATCTTTAGTCGCGTGCTTTATACTGCTGCATTTATATGAATCATAAGTGAGTCAACGTGTTTTGCGCCATGTGTGAAAAATACACTCCTAATTACACACACATAGCACTTTACGCACCCCAAGATAAATCACTACCCCCTCCCACCCACCCACCCCAAAAAAATAAAAAAAAATAAAGAAGAAATTCCCAAAGAACAGTCGTACTGGCTCCAACTGAAGGGGCCGATCTTTACCCGAATTAATCGAAAATGGCTGAATCCGAATAACATCCTTTATTCATAATAACATTATAGCCAAACAGTTATATAGGGTTACAAACAAATCACTGCGCAATTGTATATGGATTACAACTAATATTGTGGGTAGAATGGAGAGGCAGTTCCCTGAATATCGTACACTTATGAATTGAATAAAATTATAACCGTCTGCGTCCGGCCACACCACAACTCAAGGACGCGCGTATCAATCGCATGTCACATGATGTACACGGATCTAGATTTCGTATGGTTTATCTTATCTTATCTGCAAACACAATACAGCTGCATATTAGTTATTTCTCAAGTCTCGACTCTAGATGTGTATAGTGTCGCTTTGTATATCACCGAGTCGTCACGTGACTCATATCACCTGTTCTTATTTCCACATTTTAGGCCTACATCTCGTTGGTGTTGTAACATTTGGCCAAGGATATCTGGAAACATTTTCACATAAGGCATAATTATAAACTCCATGGAGGTTTTCTTAACAATAGCGCTGATGTCGGCTACAACTGTCTCTGACTACCCATTCCGTAACACATCACTGCCATGGAAAGATAGAGTAGATGACTTAGTGAGTCGGCTCACCATGGAGGAAATTAAAGAACAGATGTCGCGTGGAGGGGCGGGTCCAAACGGGGGACCAGCCCCGGCTATCCCTCGTCTTGGTATCAAGCCATATTCATGGGACACTGAGTGTTTGCGAGGTGACGCAGGAGCCGGAAACGCTACTTCCTTCCCACAAGCCATTGGTCTAGCTGCAACTTTCAGGTATTTTAATGGCACACAGTCATAGTCCTCTGAGACATTGGATAGAAGTTCTTGTTTAAAGTTTCTAGTTGAAATATTAGTTTATGTACCGGTGTAAACGGAATGCAAGTTGTCTGGCCGGACTTAGACTCCTAGGAATGCAGGTCCTAGGTCTAATATACCTAGGAATGCAAGTCCTAGGACTTACGTTCCTCAGGAATACTGGCCTGACTGCCAGGATATTAAGTCCGGGTCGGATTTGCATTCCAGGACAATCAAAATTTAAGTCCGGTGGTACATATAAATTTTTTTTTTTTAAATGTAAACAAAATGATTTATTAACTTGGAATACTGGCGCCTCTCTTTATTTAAAGCGGCATTCCCTGGAATATTTTTATTATTTAAGCATATAGAACAGAAAATCCCATTAAGTTTGGTGCATATAAGACGCCGCACTCCGAATTGGTTTCACTACACTGGCTTTTCCAAGTTAAAAATAAACCCAGTATTTTGAAAGTGGGACACTTTTGGCGGGCGCCCACTGGGCTAAAAATAGTGCGGTTCGGCTATTGTTGCATTACAAAAACCGAGCGGATTCTAGCAGTCAATTCCTAGCCGCCAATTACGCTAGCAGCCAATTTCAGCAGACACTCGTGTTGACGTTCTAAACATCGGACTCGTACGCCTTTCGATTGTTACCTGTATTTCACACTTTTAAACACACTGTTATGCTAATGTTTATTATTCACTACAACTTAAGAATTTTAGAGTTTTAAAGAACATCTTTATATAAAAACAACACAAAAACAAAATAACAACCAAGACTCATTTTCAGTCTTATTGTTACTAATATCCGTATAAATACAACTTAACCGTTTTATTAAGCACTTTTATAATATCTGAAGTATCACTTTAAAAATCATTCTGTACTACGGTAATATAGGATGTCCAACTAGTTTCGTATAGACCACACCACAACACATATTATAAAAGGCGTATGAGTCCGATGTTTAGAACGTCGCCATGCGTGTCTGCTGAAATTGGCTGCTAGAGTAATTGGCTGCTAGGAAGTGGCTGCTAGAATCCGCTCGGTATTACAAAATGGCGAGAATTGTTCTAACTGGCTAGTAAGCATTTGACGATATGCGTTAATGACGACAACTCGCGAGTGAATTAAAAGTGCAGTTATGCTTGTATTTGAACTTAGAACTTGATTGTATACGATTGAAACCAGACACTGCAGCTTTAAATAGTTTCTATTTATTCCAATATTTTCCATTTATATCATTTGCAAGAGTATGTACACATTTTGTTGACCTTATTACACGAGCAAAACCAAGGTCTTTATTCATTGCGTGTTGTTCCAACTAATAAATGTTTAAACATTTAAAAGTAACTCGAAAACATTTTCCATAATTCGAAGCATGTATTAGTACTCGCAGATAAGTATAACTTGCCCATCTGATATACCAACACAATTATCTGTTAGACATTATATACTGGTATTTGATAATAATAATAATAATAATAATAATAATAATAATAATAATAATAATAATAATAATAATAAAAAAAAAATAATAATAATAATTCAACTATAAAAAATGTGATATTTGCGTTATATAAATTATCTTATTATATAATTTTTATGTTTGTGCCTTTTTGTCAATAATGTTGCAGGCGCGTTTACATAGGGTGTGGGGTGGGGTGGTGTGGTCTAAATACCCCTCTTCAAAACACATTTCTACCTGCCACAGTCTAGACCTCCCCTCTGCATAATTTACTGAACATGTGCCTGCTTTGTCAATTCTGCTCATTTTCAAAAATTAATTTGGTCTAACATATGACATATCAGACTCTGGGCTCTATGATATCTTAGTCCCAACCAACCATACCATCGATAACAAATTATGTTAAATGGTTATCATTAAGATTTATCAATTAATAGAAATAGTGGGTTTTAGCAGCTCAATGGACCACTACATCGACTAAGACAAAACAGTAACCCCTGAGCAATTATCATACTGTCAATAATATGCACACACAATTTACAAATACAGTGTATACCTTTAAACAGACTAACTACTCATGACACTTTTACACATGACAGTTTTGGTCACAATAGACACTCAGGCTCCCTTTTTGGAAGTAGGGGTGGGGTGGAGGCAGGCTGGTTTTTATTGCCCGAATGAAACGAAAATGTCCGAATCTGGAACACAACGTATATTTATATTCGAATTACTACCAAGACGCTAAATAGGATTCCAAATATTCGCATTACTACCAAGACGCTAAATAGGATTCCAAACAAATCAGTCTGCATTTTTACATGGATTACAACTAATATTGTGAGTAGAATTATGGAAATGCATGGTGAAGATTTCAGGCCAGCTCATTTTGCCCGAAAGTGTCCATTGACCCCCAGAAATGGGGGAGTGACTCTCCCCCCCCCCCCCCCCCCACCCCACCTCCACCCAGTCTCGAACGCTTATGATGTTCCTAAATGCCAGGTATAACAATACAGACACCCTTTACCCAACTCGTCTCTTATGCTTATGATGGCCAAAACTGCCATAATGATAATTAATTTCAAGTCTTTTGATGCTATTTTTAATTGTTCATCAGTAAAAGGTAATTTTTCATGCTTATTATTCCTGTTATTTTTATATTGTAGTAGGGCCTAACTGGTCATTATAGTACTAATTATTAGTACTAACTACTAGAACAGTTTCCAAAGTTTTATTTCAGGGATTTTCAGGATATATTTATCATATAATATCTTACTTTTCAGTGCAATCAAAGTATGTGATATTTTTCAGATCACATACTTTGAGAATTTGATAACTTTGCAAATTAGATGTAAATTAGTCGAGGTCTCGGCACTAGGTTTATTGACATTAAAGCAAACGTACTTGGGTGACACTTCATGATAGACGTATGCATTCATAGTCATCAAATAAAAACATTTCAATGGCAATTTGACACTGAAAGCTGTCCAGCGTTCAGAAAACAAAACACGTTAGGCATAACTTTATTTTGATGTAAGGACATCCAAAATGACGTCATTCGAGTTTGACGTTATGTCCATTCAAAAATACACCGCGCCACATATTCTTACGTCATTTGAATATCTAGTAATGGCGAACTGGAATTAAAGCAATCTAATTAAAATTAGCTCCACTATTACATGTGGATCTAAAGACAGCCAGTTGGAGCTCATGTCCACCAATCAAAACCTTACTTGCAGAATCCTGCCAGTGATTTAAAAATAATTTGAAAACATTCCGAATTATCCTGAGGGTATACGACATGTTTCGTGTGAATTACGAATGCCTTAAAACATGTTTTATTTTATAAAATAAATAATTTGTAATGTAAAATTGAAGACTGATTTAGTTTTTTTTAATTTTATAAATAAATAAATAATTTTTAATGTAAAATTGAAAACTGATAACCCACCCCGTACGTATTGGTATGGTTCGCTGTACTGCGGCCACTAAAATAGACTCGCCCGATATTTTTAGAATTTGTATGCTCCCAAATAACGTTATAAAAGGCGAAGTGTGATTGGTCAATATTTAAATTATTATTTACAGACGAAATGTTACCTGGACATTGGGGACTACGCAGTGTTGTTAGTTTTAAATCACTGGCAGGATTCTGCAAGTAAGGTTTTGATTGGTGGACATGAGCTCCAACTGGCTGTCTTTAGATCCACATGTAATAGTGGAGCTAATTTTAATTAGATTGGAATTAAAGATGCGTGTACAGTTTACAAAAACACGTATTAAGCTTGAGCTTATATGATAAAGAGATTATTACCCTCGTGTATTTCGGTATCATCAATATCATATATTAGGAATAAAAATAATGTATTATGCTCGCCAGAGGCTCGCATAATACAATTTTTATTCCTAATATATGATACTGATGATACCGAAAAACACTCTGGTAATAATCTCTCTTTATATATATATATGTATGTATGTATGTATGTATGTGTATGTGTATGTGTATGTGTATATGTATATGTATATGTATATATATATATATGTATATATATATGTATGTATGTATGTAATAAGCAAAATATCGGAAATAAATTCCAGAGTACTAGAAATACTAGGATTGAAAGTCCTGTGGACCAGGAGTACCAGAAATAAAGGTCCCACGGACTTACATTCCTTGTCCCATAGACTAGGATTCCAAGGAATATAAGTCCAATCGGACGAAGATTAAGAAAATTACAAATAATCAGATTGTGATTTACCGTCAAAATATAAACTTATAAAACATATTATTAAAAATTATGTTGGTATATACAGAAATTGTCTTTTGCTGTTCGCCAAATGTTACGTTTTTTGGAGTTACCAGTTTTCATATATATATATATATATATATATATATATATATATATAACAATTTTAGGCTACATATTGTTTTTTAGATATATATTTCTACGCGTTGAACACATGAACACATAGCCTACTTTATATCTGTAGTTGCATTATATACTTTTGAAAAAAACTAGATATTCGTCATACTTCAATATGCTGACAAAAATGTAAGACGATTACACAAATTCGCTCACGTATCTGATCCACAAGTCTATGACGTAAACAAATAATTAAGTTGATACTCAAACTTAAAAATAACATTTTGACATAGAGATTTGAACCCACAATAATCTTAAGATTAAGACACTTATCCAAAAAAAAAAGTAAAGTAAAGTTTGTTTTATTTAACGACGCCGCTAGAGCACATTGATTTTTTATCTTATCATCGGCTATTGGACGTCAAACATATGGTCATTCTGACACTGTTTTTAGAGGAAACCCGCTGTCGCCACATAGGCTACTCTTTTTACGACAGGCAGCAAGGGATCTTTTATTTGCGCTTCCCACAGGCAGGATAGCACAAACCATGGCCTTTGTTGAACCAATTATGGATCACTGGTCGGTGCAAGTGGTTTACACCTACCCATTGAGCCTTGCGGAGCACTCACTCAGGGTTTGGAGTCGGTATCTCGATTAAAAATCCCATGCCTCGACTGGGATCCGAACCCAGTACCCACCAGCCTGTAGACCGATGGCCTGCCACGACGCCACCGAGGCCGGTCGTACACTTATCCATCACACTACGATGGAAGACTGCCAAAACCTCACTTTTTTATCGTGTTTTTCTGGCAGCTCGTGCAAATTGCAGAGTATAACAAACGGACATCTAATTTGCCAGACTAGTATTTCTGTCACTGCTGTAGAAGGAAGTTAAGTCCGGTACGAATAGAAGTCCTAGAATAAAAACAACTTAAAAATAAATCAGGTATGAAAGTCCGGGTAGGACTATGGTTCCTAAGCTATGGAGGTCCGATAGGACTACTGTTCCTAGGACATACGGACCTGCGTTCCTTTTACACCGGCCTCGTTGGCGCAGTAGTTAAGCCATCGGACTACAGGCTGGTAGGTACTGGGTTCGGATCCAAGTCGAAGCATGGGATTTTTAATCCAGATACCGACTCCAAACCCTGAGTGAGTGCTCCGCAAGGCTAAATGGGTAGGTGTATACCACTTGCACCGACCAGTGATCCATAACTGGTTTAATAAAGGCCATGGTTTGTGCTATCCTGCCTATAGGAAGCGCAAATAAAAGATTCCTTGCTGCCAATTGTAAACGAGTAGCCTATTTGACGACTGCGGGTTTCCTCTAAGAAAACAGTGTCAGAATGATAATATGTTTGACGTCCAATAGCCGATGATAAGATAAAAAAAAATCAATGTGCTCAAGTGGCGTCGTTAAATAAAACAAACTTTACTTTTTGCTTAGAAGGTCCGCCTGTCCTCCACCACCACTTTGGGCTACTGAATTTGCTTTGTGATATTTGAAATATGAAAATTATGTTGGTTATCGTGAATGAAACCTAATCCCAACCTTAACCCTAAACTACAGGCACGACGGAAGCAAGTAGATGTTGCGTGGGGGGGGGGGGGGGGGGGGGGGGGGGGGGGGGGGGGGGGGGGGGGGGGTCTGAAAGATCGAGGGCGCAAAGCAAATTAAAGGTGGCTCGGGGTTATGCTCCCCCGTAACATGTAGAAAACTAGATTTCCTGAAATGCAATTTCCTGCATTCTACAAGTAAAATTCATCTCTGCCTTAAGATTTATTACCAATAATATTTTGGTTCAGAAATATTCAGGGGGCTAGAGCTCCCCAACCTCCCCCCCCCCCCCCCCCCCAGCTCCGCCGTGCCTGAAACTAACTCTCATATTCATAACATTAAATAAAATATTTTTAATAGACATTTGTTAAGGGAGAACGGGAGGGACTCTTGTTCTTGGATGTTCTAATATCTTTAGAAGCTCAATACAGTGGCTTGGTGAGATCGTTTGGTGCGCGATTTCGATAAAACGTATTTTTTAGTACCTATAAGAATCATCATGAGGTGCGAAAATTTAGAACCGTTCAACTGATCTCAAACGTAAGCATTCATCCCCCCCCCACCCCCACCCCCCATTAAGATTTGAAAATATAAACGATCTGCGAGTGCTGGATAAATCTGTATACATTCAGAAAAGAAAAGAGAAATGGGTCGACCGAGGAGGTTGGATCTTTCGAGCCTAGCACGAATTTACAGCAATAACTGTATCATAAACAGCAGCAGCAGTAACAGCAGCAGCAATATCACAAATTGCAGGTCTCCCTATTCACTATCACCACAACCGAGACATCTTCCCAGAATATGAGTAAAGAAATCGTCATATTTTCACCTTCTTCTTGCAGCCCTTCGCTAGTCTTCAGTGTGGCTGAGGCTACCGGTATAGAGGTCCGTGCGAAGTTTAACGACTACATGAAACATGGATTGTATGGAGACCACAGGGGAATTAGCTGCTTCAGTCCAGTCATCAACATCATGCGGGATCCCAGATGGGGTCGTAACCAGGTATGTATACACAAGCCTCTTTTTCTGTACAGTGTGGGATTCTGACTAAATGAATTTCGATTTTTGAAATGGAAAAAATAAATAAAAGGCAGACGTAACTAATTCATCACAGACATCGAAAGGAGATGTGGATAGAGGGTACCACCCTTTCCATTTCTGAATATTATGAAACCTCTTGACAGCGAATTACTTTATTATAACCGTCTTCTCCCAGCTGATGGCACCTTCCGACGCCTATGTGCGTATGCTTTCATGAACATCAGTATTAAAGCTACTTGGCATACATGCATTTGCATTCGTAAATAAAATATGTTGAAGGCGTCGATAAATAAAACATTTCCTTTCATGCATTTGCAATATTTATAAAAACAAAATACAGTATGTGTTAAAATAGTCATAGCAGCACAGTCCCATTATATATTTAAAGGGACATTCCCGAGTTTGCTGCATTGTAAGATGTTTTCGACTAAAAAAAAATAGTTCTACGATTAAACATACATATTAAATATATTTTCTTGTTTAGAACATCAGTGTCTGTATATTCAATGTGTTTTTGGTCGTCTTAATATTTGTAAGAAGCCCAAACTGGAGTTTGTCTTAAAATAATTTTAAAAAAATAGTTTTTAGGAAATAAAATGAAATTTAACCTACTACAAATATTAGGACGATCAGAAAAACGTTTAATATACATCCACTAATATTTTATGTAGAAAAATATATTTGATATGTAATTACAGTCGTCAAAAAGTCTCTGTTAGTCGATAACATCTTAAACATTGCAGCAAACTCAGGAATGTCCCTTTAATGGCTGAATGATCGTAAATAAATTGTGCACAATGTTGAAATTAGACAATATATATATAGCATAGGCTCAGTTTTCTACGAACACTGGACCCCGGGCCTGTGTGAAGTATTATCCTTTTGTAGGAATGATTCTCAGGAGAAATTGTTCCGGCCAAATTGATCACTGTCTCAAAGCATTTATTTTGATTGTGTTATTATTCCTGAGGAAACGTACGGTGAAGATCCTATTCTGAGTGGAATGTTAGCAGAACACTTCGTGAAGGGTCTCCAGGGAAACAACTCCAGGTTCATCCGGGCCAATGCCGGCTGTAAACACTTCGACGTGCATGGGGGACCCGAGAATATTCCTGTATCTAGGTTCTCGTTTGATGCCAAGGTTTGTTAAAGGGACATTCTCGAACAATAAGAGTCATAGAATGTTAGTATACTCCTCTGTATCCCAATCATTCTTAATCTAGTATCATTCTTTCACTCGCAACTAATTTTCCATGTAATATCGGAGAACGACAGGGTGAAACTTTGTCACCTGTTCAATTTTCTTTTTAGTTAAATGACTTGGAAACGTATCTTCTTAGTCAAAGCTGTACTAGAGTTTCCTTTGCCATTGGCGATCTCGCCACCTTTTTGGATGCTGGCATATGTCTGCTTTGCCTGCTATACGCGGACAACACAGCCCTACTAGCAACGAACGCACGAGACGTAAAATGTTTTACCAATACTGTAACACACGGAAACTTAATATCGATGGTGATTACACAAACGAGTCTTAAAAGTATGGGAGTGCTCGACATGGATGGTCAGATCCAAGAAACAAAACGCCTGCATAATACAAAACTCTTCTGTGTTAATATGTAAAGCTAATAACATGCTATTATTTGTTATGGGTTATGTACATCGAGTAATAACACTGTAAAAACATAGACTGATTTTTGTCCGAAGTTAGAGGTTTTAAAAGAAAATGCCTGAATCTCAATAACGATGTTTATTCTTATTTGCATATATTACAAAACAGTTTTATAAGTACGTATTGTTTTAAAGTGCAACTTGCTAGGTCTACATGTGTACTGCTATTAAAGAGAAAGAAAGAAAACCCCATACAAATGCTGGATATAGTTTTGTATACTTGTTGACGCAGAAAACGTAAAATGTTTTACCAATACTGTAACACACGGAAACTTAATATCGATGGTGATTACACAAACGAGTCTTAAAAGTATGGGAGTGCTCGACATGGATGGTCAGATCCAAGAAACAAAACGCCTGCATAATACAAAACTCTTCTGTGTTAATATGTAAAGCTAATAACATGCTATTATTTGTTATGGGTTATGTACATCGAGTAATAACACTGTAAAAACATAGACTGATTTTTGTCCGAAGTTAGAGGTTTTAAAAGAAAATGCCTGAATCTCAATAACGATGTTTATTCTTATTTGCATATATTACAAAACAGTTTTATAAGTACGTATTGTTTTAAAGTGCAACTTGCTAGGTCTACATGTGTACTGCTATTAAAGAGAAAGAAAGAAAACCCCATACAAATGCTGGATATAGTTTTGTATACTTGTTGACGCAGAAAATATATACATGTATATAAAACAGTCATTACAAAAGTTTTGGGTCTGATGATATAATTGCCTATAATGAACAACTGTACGATGCAATTAATAATTGTTTACAATTACAATCGCAAATAATAGCAAACAATGAATATTAATAATAAAAAAATTATCAGTCTGCAATGTATTATTTTCAATTTACTATGTAGGATTTTGTAGGCCTATTATTTATTTATTTTGGCTGAAATGGTTCAAATGACTCTTACGTCAATTCCACACACATTTGGGGAATCATCCACCAGAAAACCGAAAACTGGAAATGCAAATTCATGTATTCAATAAGTAAAATTCACCACGACAGAATGATGAAATACATGGTGAAAAGTGTTCAGGGCATATCATTTTGTCCTAATCTCACCATCAGTTTTTTCCGAATGAGTAGATGTGTTCCAGCATTGTGTGTGTGTGTGTGGGGGGGGGGGGGGCAGTTTGCCCCCTGCCCCCATCTCGTATGCTTATGTATAAAAGTACACGATAATTACAATACCCTAACGTTTTACGCATTGATTAACATATCTGTACTGCTGTTTGATCTGTTAGATGATGTTGCCGTTTTACCTGTGACACTGTTTGTATGTACAGGTGTCTGAAAGTGACTGGAGGATGACGTTCTTACCACAGTTCAAGGCGTGCGTTAAGGCCGGGTCATACAACCTGATGTGTAGTTACAACAGGTAATCAGACATACAATCTAGTGTGAAGCTACAAAAAGTGACGACACAATTTCTTCTGCTTCAGAAACAAAAACAATATGTAACCTATACTTTTCTCGGGCAGAAGACGCCATAATCTTTCTAACTACCTGTATAGTATTAAACTCGTGTAGTGTCGTCGTATCAGTTCGTTCGTCTAAACAGCAGGGCCGGTAGGAATAATGGTTACTTTTTATATTTATCTTTCCACGTGTCCACCTATATTTACAAAAGAATTCTTCTTACATTGTTCGTTCATTTGTTCATTATACATATATGTCTTTATATATATGTGTGTATTTACTTTGTGTCTGTCTGTCTGTCTGTCTGTATGTATATGTCTGTCCCTATGTCCTAAATATATGACTCTTTTTTTATACACAGAATAAATGGAGTACCTTCCTGTGCTAATGAAAAGCTGTTGACCACAATTCTGCGAGACGAATGGAATTTTTCTGGCTACATCATCAGCGATGGGTCAGCCATTGAGAACATCATCACCTGGCACCACTACCTGAACACATCTGCTGAGACGGCAGCGGCGTGCATCAAAGCTGGCTGCAACCTCGAGTTGTCGTCCAATGCTGCGGATCCTGTGTACTATGCAATGCGTAAATACACTAGTGAACTAAATTAATGTACATTATTTGTAAAACAAAAACAACAGCAACAAAACAAAGACACCAACAGCTAAACACCCCTCTCCCCCCAAAAAAACAACAACAAAACAACAACAACAAAAACACCAAAAAACAAACAAATAAAAAAACACACATAAAAAACCATAAAAACAAAACAAAACAAAACAAAAACAACAAATATTTACAAATAGTAATAAAGTACAATTAAATATATAAATTAATGTTTGTTTTCTGCAATCTGTTGTTGATGTTTGTTTCAAGTCTACATTTCCTATCTGTAGTCATTCCTTGAGGACAATGTTTCATGTCCATAGCTGGTGCCTTCTGGTTCCTTCATCTTGAGGTTATGGCTGTCTGTCATGTCTACAACATAATACATTGATTCGTATAATGACTGTTTTTCCTATATACAGCGAGTTGATATGTCATGACTGTTATTCGTTTCCTACTTACAGTTGATGTATGATGAATATTTTTCCTATGTGAAGTTGATGTAGGATGAATGTTTTTCTCCTGCACGGATGATGCATAATAACTGTGTTCTTCTGTACAGATGATGTAAAATAACTGATTTTTTTTCAGATGTACAGCTCAAATTTGATTATTGTTTTACCTATGTACCATACATACTGTTGGTGTATGATGACTTATTTTTCCATGTACAGTTGACGCCATCAAACAAGGTTTGCTGACTGAAGACGTAGTTCGAGATCGCGTCAAGCCACTGTTCTACACGAGGATGAGGCTGGGGGAGTTTGATCCACCCGACGACAATCCATACACCAAACTGGATCTGTCAGTCTTACAGAGCAAAGCGCACCAGGAACTGTCTCTTAAAGCAGCCATGCAGTCATTTGTCTTACTGCAAAACAAGAATGGGTTTCTTCCGCTCAAGAAAACAGTGTATGACAAAATAGCCGTGAGTATCACCAACAATCGGGATTTTAAATAGTTATATTTGTAGAATATTATCATTGTAAAGATAGGATCGCACGGGCGTCCATTTACAGAATGACCCAACAAAACGATTGCTTTATTTAATGACACTACTTAAAGTTGAAGCTCAAGTTAAAGTTGAAGTTTGTTTTTATTTAATGACACCACTAGAGCACATTGATTTATTTATCAACAGCTATTGGATGTCAAACTTTTGGTAATTTTGACATATAGTCTTAGAGAGCATAGCTTAAGACAGTAACCATTAATTACACACACACACACTCACTCACACACACACACACACACACACACACACACACACACACACACACACACATATATATATATATGTCTGTGTGCGTATGTGTGCGTGTGCGTATGTGTATGTGTTTGTGTGTGTGCCAATCCATTGGTTCTCTTTTGCCGTAACGGACTTTGGAGATTACGATTACGTTGATAGAATCCAACAGGAACTGACTGTAACACGAACTACGTACAAGGCATTGGTCTGAAATGATAGCAGATATATAATGCAGAATAACTTTGTTTTAAACTGGGGGGTTTTTAATATTTCATTGCGTATTTTCAAGACAGGTTAACTGTAGTTCAACATATTTGGACACGGACTAAGTGAGTGTTAGATGATTAGTAGTTATTCAAACAAGAAGTCAGTATATAATAGTTTTACACCTTCCAACTTAATTGTGAACGCACTTCGAGTTCAAGCTGGTATATTTGTAAACGAATCGAGGACCCACCTTCATTAAACCAGATGATATAATCAAGACGCCACCGAGTTAAGTTAAATCGATTTACATACTGAATAAAAACAAAATTAAGATAGAAGGTATTTTCGGCATTGCTCTTTATGGTACAAGTTGCATTTGCTTTTTGTTTTACAAACCGAACAAAGCTTGCTATTGTTTCACTGTTAACATTGATCAAAATGTATTAAAATGTGATTAAAATATGCTAAGATAAAAAACCCAGACCAAAATGTCTAATATAACCCTTAAATAATTGTTTTGAGTATACGTGTATATTTATCTTCCGTAATAACATTTGTATCATAGATTATTGGTCCAATGGCCAATAACATTGAACAGCTGTTTGGCGACTATACCCCGACTATCGATCCATCAGTGACGACGACGCCTTTACAAGGACTGAAGGAACTTGGCAAAGAGTTCAGCTACGCTCCTGGTTGTGACTCTAATGCCTGCACCAAGTACTATTCAGCCGAGATTGAGAAGACAGTTACTGGAGCTGATGTCATATTTGCATGTCTGGGAACAGGTACGCCCTGCTATTTAAAAACAAAATATGAGACACTTTTGGTGATGAATACAGACATCATTTGCAAATTGATATGCTTTTATGGGAGTGGTTTACCTTGCTCTAAAGGAAAGCTACCACCCGTGTCTTCATTTTCAAGTGAATTTGTATTATATAAATATAACTTCCTGTTTAAAATACATTTATATTTGATTGGCCGTTAGCATGGTGCATCGTTACTTGCTAGAATTCTTAGACCTGCCTAGATTGCCTCACCTGAAGAATTCATAGTCTCTAAACTAGGGATAGTTTTATTTCAAGGTACATGTTCTTGTGTATATTGGAGTAGTATTTCCCCCTATTATACTCTAAATGTAATAATAATTACGTTATTGCTGCATTCCTTTTTTAACTTCAATGTTGCTGTTCTGGTAATATTTAACGTCTACCTTTCAAGCTCTGTATTTTGATCAAGCATTAGTGCATGTCAGTGTTATGATCACACTGTCAGGTTTTCTATTTTGTACACCATTAACGCTCTTCCCTGGGAGTGTGAGACTTTGTGAACAGGGGATCTATGAATAAATAAATTATGAAAGACAAAATGCTTAGACGACTGTTATATTACTCCTTTCTCGAGGGAAGCCAGCTAGTAGTTATGTTCTGCCAAAAAATATATACATTTAGGTAAATCGATGTGCTTGAAATGCATTAGTGTTTTGTAGACCATTCCAGAAAATATCTTCTCTTTGAAATATATATATATAAATCTGTTTGAAAACTATTTATTTAAGGACAAATTCTGGAACGGGAAGGGCATGATCGGGCTGACTTAGAATGGCCAGGAAAACAACTTCAAGTCATTCAAGACGCTGTCAAATACGGTAAACGAATGCATTGATGGATGAATGGATGGATGGATGAATGAATGAATGAATGAATGGATCAATGGATGAACGAATGAATAAATTAATGAATTATAAAAGAGGGAGCTTAGGCTGCAAGACAAAATTGTTTTAAAGTATGAAACAAACCCCAGAAGCATATAGTAACAATATATACATCAGAAATAATATAAAATATTGTTAAACTAGATACATTAAATTTATTGTGTAATCTGTAATAATCTTTAAGCATACCTCGATAAAATCTGAGTCCAATAAGGAAGATTTTACAAGCTATTGTTCATTCGGTGGACGTCCATTACACAGACAACAATTAATGACGCTATATGTTTATATATAGCTTTAGTGGCTATAACATTTTTAGTAATATTAGCAGGCCCATGGATTTTTGTATGTACCTTTGCCTGCCTAGGGGAAACGTACCCTGAACAGGACAACCCCTGTTGTACAGCTCTTTCTCCCAGGATATTGGTTTAAATAAACACACCCACTAAACTTGGACGGAGTACACCCATTTTACACAAAAAGCACTATTTTTGCATGGGCCAGAATTACCACAAACAAGTGTTCAATGTCAACAAGTTACAAATGTTTACAAACTACATGCTCTCCACTGTCAACTTCAGTCAAAAGCTGTCTGCCATGAAATAATCACAGTCAAACAGCAAACTCTGGGCCATTTGCAAACATTTTATACACTTATTTGAGGAAAAATTAGACATTATAGGCCTCAGATTCAATTGTGACATGCTATATTTACTGAATCTACTTCATTTACTATGTTAGACATGTAGCCACTTGGTAAAAGGCAAAACAGCCCATACAAATGCAATTAATATAAATATGCCCTACAGATTTTACTTTGGTATACACCATATTAAACAGTACATACATTATGCATATATAAATCTCAGGATACACAATACATAATATTCGATCATTTAAATTATAGTATTTAACATGACATGACATATAATTAATGCATAATACACAATATGTCTTATGATTATAACAGACATAGTTATAATACACACATACATAATATATATTATCACTCACATGTCCAAATAAATGATTTAACATATGTCTTCATTATAACGAATCACAATACACAAGATATTCTCAATCATGTAAAATACATACATATGTCCTGAACTAAGAATTATATTATAAAAATACATGTACAAATGTGTTACATACCAAGTATGTGACACCAGGGTTTAATGGAACTGGTTGACACTTAAAGGATTGACGTATTTGCATAAAACAATTACAATAATAAAAAACCACGCAGACAGGTTATGTCTCATAAAATATATAATAAAATACAACAAAGTGTTCACCACCACAAACGTACACTAGCACACATTGCATTCATACCAAATTATGGTTATCACATATTTAGATTTAGATTAATCAAATTACTGAATTAACAAGAATTAATATTACACTGTACAGTTTATAAAGTTATACAGAAAAATATAATAATTACTTATTATAAAGCATTATTTAGTCAGTTACATATACATTCAAATAAATGTTATTAAAGTGTAGCCAAAATATAAATAATCTAACTATAACTAACCTTAAATCTTCTCAGTGGATATCTTCAATAAATTAAGCAACATGAAGTGTTAACTCTAGAAGAGCAAAATATGATGTGGAACACAATACCAGACGTACACCAGTATTTAAGAAAACAGTAAACTGTAGTAAGCTGTCACTTCAGATAAGAAAACTAAAACCACATCAGCTTACACTGTACCCAAGCTAGAAACAATAGGACAGGAGCGGCGCATGGGTGATAGTGCCATTGTTACTAAGTTGTGCAAGGTGTCATACATGCTTGTGCAATTTATAACAAGCCAAGATACCTGAAAATAGTAATCAACTTGTTATTATTATATTACAAGAATAAAATAATGAAAGGTACCCAATCTGTTGTAATTCATTACCTGTTTGTGGAAATAAAATCATTAATTACATGAAAACAAATAAAACCAATGCATTAAATAAAACAATAATTATATACAAATATGCCCAAGTCAGTATTATTACATGTCCAATTGCAATAATTGAGAAACTTATTAAAAGACAATATTAAAAAAAGAAATTAAATCTCAATATTGACCAACAAAATTCAACTTTTGCTCTTTTTTACCAACTTATTATCTCAAAACTGTTAAACAATATTGCAACAACATGTAGTAACATCAGAGGTCATTTTATGCTATTTTGGAGGATATTGAAATGTAAAAATTAAACATTTTAATTTTAATTTTTAATAAAAAAAACAAAAAAACAAACATTTACACTAATATTTAGAAAATAAATAAATTAGTTTTCATATTCCTTGTGGCATTCACAATCAGTCTATGTAATTTCACCTCACTAGCTATAATACATTCAACACAATGAAGCATTTAACCGGTGTAATGTGTGAACTATATCAGGCCACACCCCAAAATTAATTACACTATATGTTTCTATATAGCCTTAGTGGCTATAACATCTTTATTAATATCTGGGGGAAACATATCCTGAAAAGGGCAACCCCTGTTGTCCAGCTCTTTCTCACAGGGTATTGGTTTTAACAAACACCTGGCCTGAGTACACCCATTTTACACAAAAAACATTACTTTTGCATGGGCCAGAATTGCCACAAACAAGTTTTCAATGTCAACAAGTTACACATGTTTACAAACTACATGCTCTCCCCTGTCAATTTCAGTCAAATAGTTGCCACTTGAAAGCTGTCTGCCATGAAATAATCATCGTCAAACAGCAGACTACTTGCGCGGACAAATTTCCGGACAACCAAATGGGAAGATAACTGTAATCAGTGGTTTTATGCCTTGGGTTTATACGACGTTTTCTTCGGTTGTCTTATTAAAGTGGACTTCTCACCACAGGTAAAGGAGCACCACTGATCGTGTTTCTGTTCAACGCCGGACCTATGAACTTAACTTGGGCCTACAATAACGACGACGTCAGCGCCATGTTTGAAGTGTTCTTCCCGGCTCAGGCGACTGGCGAGGCGATGAGGAGAATTCTCACCAACCAACAAGATGGCGATGTCCCGGCCGGAAGACTTCCCAACACGTGGCCCAAATACATCGATGACGTCAGTACTGGGTTTTGTTTGTTTGTTTATTTGTTTGGGGTTGTTTGTTTGTTTGTGGGGTGGGTTGTTGTTGTTTGTTTTTGTCATATAATTAAAAGAGGTTGGCTAGAAATTGTTCAAACCTTTAATCTGGTATGTTCTCGATTACCACGAAGCAGCAGATTCAAAATTCAATATTCTGTCCATGATATCATTGCTCTCGTTAACAGAATTCAAATTATATGAATCTATATAGGCAATCGATCATGTAGTACTTTAATGGGGGGGGGGGGGGGGTACTTTGGTTTCTGCATAAACATTACATATGATATACAATGACAAAGTTAAATGAAAAGTTATTATATTTTTACATATTGTATACTGGCGTAAGAAGCGGGGGAGAAGGGTCAACGGGGCGTGTATATGTGTGTGTGTCCCTCCCCCCCCTCCCCCCCCCCCGGCACCTTCGTACGTCACTGTTGTATTTATAAAACAATATTTGTAAAAGACAAAACAGCTTAAAATTGATATAATTCGTATGTTATTGGTTCCACGAATCATTCGACTTACCGGTACCTAACTTTATTAATTGGTACAGGTACCCCCTATCACAGACTACACGATGGAAGGAAGGACGTATCGCTATTTTAAAGGAGAGGTCTACTACCCATTTGGCTTCGGCTTGTCGTATACAACCTTTAAATACGTTGCTATGATATATCCCGTTCTCGTGAAGGCCGGGCAGAACATGTCTGTGGAGATCGCGGTTGAAAACACTGGGGACTATGACGCTGATGAGGTAAGAAAAGACAGGAATATTAATAAAGATACTTTTAAGTGCTTAGCATAAGAAAATCATGGCGCTCGGGATTTTTGTTAAAGTTGAAAAATTAACTTACAACTGATTTGGCGTTTCTATCACAATGCAGGATATACACACACCACACGATACAGGGTCCCGCTTTACGAAGCAGTCTTAGTCCTAAGATCAACGTAAGTGCGTAGCTACCTTATGCGCTTAAGGTGATCTTAGTGGTAAGATTCTTTGGTAAAACGGCGTCGAGCACACCAAATACTACAGCATTTTCACGTATACGAAAGTATATTAAACGTGCTTCAATAAGCGTTGCACGCTACTAACAATCATATTAAGCCTCGTTAACTTGGGACGATTTCGACAGACTTATGACATAATGATAACTGAAATTATGATTTTGACATTTATATATAAATATGTTCATGACTTTGATGAAAAAAATACATTAAACTTTATTAAAGCTGTTTTCCTGAATGGTGTCTCTGACTGAGCAGGTTACGCCAATCAGGGGCCTAATTCACAAAGCTCTTTTAAGCATCATAGCATCCTCTTTGCAAGTCATACTGCGATATCGTAGAGTTGCGAGAGTTTAGTGAATTAGGACCCAGATGCATGGGCGTACATAGGATTTTGAAAAGGGAGGTTCCAAAACATAGGATTTTGAAAAGGGGGGTTCCAAAATAGATTGCAGAGATATTGGGCATATATTTCTATGTTGAGTAAATATAATAATGTCAGATATCAAAGTCAGATATATTAAATTAAAAAAAAAAGCGATTTCGACCCCCCCCCCCCCCCCCCCCCCCCTATGTACGCCCATGAGATGTCATCACGTCTTCGGAAGCCAAGCCACCATTTTGTATGACATACTGCATTTCGTAGTATACGTAGCGGCTTTCCTCTGATGATTACGAGTCAGAATTACCAAATGTTTGACATCCAATAGCCGATGATTAATTAATCAATGTGCTCTAGTGGTGTCGTTAAACAAAACAAACTTTAATTATTATATTATATTTATTTATTTTGGTCATCTTTGTTTTGTCAGTGATCTATTTTTAAATGCAGCGTTATACTTTGGGCAGTAACCAACTAATGATGTTACCCATGAAAATCTAGTTGATCTTAACCTTGTTCTTCGATAAGCAATTAATATCTTATTGTTTGTACATATTAAATCGGCTATTGCAAATACTTCTTCAGTGTGTTCAGCGATTTGAAAATAAACAGCTATATTTTATTAAAGTTGATAATAGCGATTTAGTAAGCAGAACATCACATGCTGGTATATTGTAGGTAGTCCAGGTCTACATCTGGTGGCCAAAAGTATCTGTTACTGTTCCTCAGTTACAACTGGTTTATGTCGATCGAGTCAGAATTACCAAATGGACATATGTAGAAGTAAAGTTTACCATCCCAGCGGAGAGATTGGCGGTGTGGTACGATGCAGTGGGATGGGTCATAGAAGAAGGTATGTAACGTACTTGGTGGGGAATAGGTCCTGTGGCAGTATTTGAAGGCAAAAGGAAACGTTTTTGGTGTGTGTGAGTGAGTGCGCGTTTGTGTGTGTTTTGTGTATTTGTGTGTGTGTATGTGTGCCTGTGTGTGTGCGCGCGTGCATGTTTGTGTTTGTGTGCTTTGTGTGTATTTGTATGTGTGTTTGTGTGCGTTTTGTATATTTTAGTGTGTGTGTATTTGTGTGTGTGTTTGTGTGCATGTTTTGTGTATTTGAGTGTGTGCGTGTATTTGTGTGTGTGTATTTGTGTGTGTGTTTGTGTGCGTGTTTTGTGTATTTGAGTGTGTGTGTGTATTTGTGTGTATTTGCGTGTGTCAGAAATTAATAAAAGCTTCTCAAGGAATTATAAATTCTTTAACTAGATATAAAAGGTATGAAAAACTAAGTATATACTTTTCAAATTCAACATGTTCTGTGTTACTAGATGGTGTAATATTTGTATACGTTTTTTTTTTCTTTGTGTGTGTGTTTTCAAGGTGTTTTTTAAAGTCTGTTTTTGTTGTCGTTGCTGTTGGTTTTTTTGTTTATATTTTTTTGTCAATGTATATAATAAACGACGTGTAAGAATGCACCTTTAATCGTTTGGTGTAGCATGTCTAGTTTTGGTTTTTATCAGGTTCTTATGGTATCTCCTGTGGTGGACAACAACCGAACCAGAAGGTGAAGGTCAATTCTAACGTGATTACCGGAGAGTTCACAGTTACTGGAACAGCCTTCTTGGGAATGTCCTAAAATGTGGACGAAACCTGGTCCAATGACAAGACGTTTTGAAGACCTCCATAAACAATTAGCTAAATATCCTGAAATTTGTATGAGTATGTATCTTTAATGTCGTCCTCTTGTGGAAATGAAAATGTTTTTGTTAGGTAAATAAATCAGAAGCTAAAAATATTGCTTTGTTTGTTAGTTTTTTGTCTGCATAGATTGAAGAAGGGTTGTTGACAACCAGCCCTAAGTTCAGCCAGCGAAACGCTAATGTTCGCGAACTACTTGATTGGTTTCCGACTTGGCCATTTTGGTTTAACGTGAAGCGCATAAACCAGTCTAGTGGACGTCTTTCCGCTTGGTCTGGCTGAATGCAGCCCAGTGTCTGTTGTGTTTTACAATGGTTGCTTGCGAACATTGTTTGGTGTTTTGGTTTTTATGAGGTTCTTATGGTATCTCCTGTGGTGGACAACAACCGAACCAGAAGGTGAAGGTCATTTCTAACGTGATTACCGGAGAGTTCATAGTTACTGGAACAGCCTTCTTGGGAATGTCCTAAAATGTGAACGAAACCTGTTCAAATGGCGAAATATCTTGAAGTCCTCCATACACGATTAACTAAATATCCTGGAAATGTATGAAAATATAATTTTAATGTCTCCCTCTTTTGGAAATGGAAATGTTTTGGTTAGTCAAATAAACCAGAAGCTAAATATAATGCTTTGTTTGTTTGTTTGTTTGTTTGTTTTCTGTCTGCATAGATTGAAGACGGGTTGTTGACAACCAGCCCTAAGTTCAGCCAGCGAACGTTTCGCTAATGTTCGCGAACTATTTGATTGGTTTCCGACGTAGCCATTTGGTTTAACGGGAAGCGTATAAACCAGTGTAGCGGACGTTTTTCTGTTCGGTCTGGCTGAACGCAACCCAGGTGGTGATGTGTCTGTTGTGTTTTGCAATTGTTGTTTGCAACACTTTAGAGGAAGCACGCTGTCGCAACATAGTCAAATAGATTTCTTCTACCGAAAAGCAACAAGGGATTTTATACTCAAATAGATTTCTTTTACCGAAAAGTAATCAAGCCATTTTATACTCAAATAGATTTCTTCTACCGAAAAGCAACAAGGGATTTTATACTCAAATAGATTTCTTTTACCGAAAAGTAATCAAGCCATTTTATACTCAAATAGATTTCTTCTACCGAAAAGCAACAAGGGATTTTATACTCAAATAGATTTCTTCTACCGAAAAGCAACACGGCATTTTATACTCAAATAGATTTCTTCTACCAAAAAGCAACAAGGGATTTTATACTCAAATAGATTTCTTCTACCGAAAAGCAACACGGCATTTTATACTCAAATAGATTTCTTCTACCGAAAAGCAACAAGGGATTTTATACTCAAATAGATTTCTTCTACCAAAAAGCAACACGGCATTTTATACTCAAATAGATTTCTTCTACCGAAAAGCAACAAGGGATTTTATACTCAAATAGATTTCTTCTACCGAAAAGCAACAAGGGATTTTATACTCAAATAGATTTCTTCTACCAAAAAGCAACAAAGGATTTTATACTCAAATAGATTTCTTCTACCAAAAAGCAACAAGGGATTTTATACTCAAATAGATTTCTTCTACCGAAAAGCAACAAGGGATTTTATACCTAGGTTTTCTTAGACAGAACAGCACAAACCACGACTTAAGGTATACCAGTTTGTCGGTACAGTGACAGAGATGGAACAAAACTTAAATTGTTTCTAATCTGCAAAGCAAATATCGGACAAACTAATAGAAGAACCAATCTAATTAAAATTAGCTCCACTATTACATGTGGATCTAACAACAGCCCGTTGGAGCTCATGTCCAGATGACCTTTCGTTCGACCAATCAAAACCTTACTTGCAAAATCATGCCAGTGGTTTGATGATGATGATAACTAGTTTAACGTGCCCATATACCACTAGGGTTTCGAACGCGCCCATCCCGAGTCCGACCTCCGATAAGATCGGTGGCCTGACTCTGGATGTGTGTGTGGTGGTGGGGGGGGGGGGGGGTTTGGGGGGTTAGTGTTGAAAATGGGCAGAATTTTGAAAATAGCAATTAGTAAAAAGGTTAATAGAATAATTTTTAAAAAATAAGAAAAAAATTACAAGCCAAAAAAAAAAGAAGAATTGACTGCTCGGCCGAATATTTACATAATTTGGAGCATTTTAGAAGGACAGTCCAAAAATAAATAAGAGAAAGAAGAGGGGATCGGACTATTTAATAATATTTTAAAAAAAAGTAATTTCGACATAAAATTTTGAACGAAGGTCTAAATGTTTAAAGTCCAATCTATATGTCCACGTGAGTGGCCTTGTTAAGGCCGTTAGGGTGAACTAATGAGCGGAGAACCGTCAAAGGCGGGGATAAAGTGCTTCCATCTCTGGTCGGCGAGGATGGTTATAACACTCCGGTAGTCGTTGCCGAAAAGGGCCTTGACTATCCTGTGGATGGTATGGCTATCCATCTCTCTAACTAGGACCGCTTGTCGGTAGACTCCTTCTCGGCGCTGAGTTAGTACCAACCCCGTCTTGCCGGCTGTAGACTTGATGGTGTGTAGCTCGTAAGCGCTTCCATCAGGCAGTTGTTTCAGCTCTGGTTCCACTAGTCCGCCCATCAGTAATGCCGGATCCGAGGTGTCCCCCTGCACGAACTTCAGGAAGCCGGACCTGATTTTCCCGATCTGAACTTTCCAGACGGCTTCCGAGTCGAAGGGGGACGGTTCCTGTGAAGGCGGAGGCCTTGCCTTGTCAGGCTGGTCGCTCGGCTGAGCGACGGCCTTCCTCTTCGCAACGGCTCCTGCCCGGACCGCCGCCTTCCGAACTGGCAAGACTGGTGACAGTGGCCAGTTACGTGTAGGCGGTGGCGTAGAGGGAGATGGAGGTCCGTCTGCGGGCGTCTCGCACATCGGCGCGTTGAGAGCATCCCTCGGTTTTGACGGCGGGTCCGGATGAGCTGGTCCTTTCGTCTTGGGCCGAGCCGGGGGCGGCGACTCAGAAGGGACCGCCGCTGGCGGTTGAGCCGCCAGTTTTGTTCGCCTCTGAGCCGCTCCTGGCGCACGTTTCTTCTTCCTCCGTCCTCTTCCCTTCCTCTTCTGCGAGTCCGAGTCGCCGTACACCAAAGTCACGGTTGCCCGTGACCCGGTGTACGCGACGCGAAACTCCAGCAGCGATTCAAAGCTTGCAATCAAGCCCCCCCCCCCCCCCCCCCCCCCCCCCCCC
The DNA here is from genome assembly GCF_016097555.1 of Gigantopelta aegis. Taxonomy (NCBI): domain Eukaryota; kingdom Metazoa; phylum Mollusca; class Gastropoda; order Neomphalida; family Peltospiridae; genus Gigantopelta; species Gigantopelta aegis. Next base: position 70,678,669 of record NC_054702.1, read on the forward strand.
CCCCGGGTTTCCGCTCTAAGACTATATGTCGCAATGACCAATGTAGTATAGAAAACATATGCATACGGGCTCCCACTGTAGTGGGGCAGGTCGATATTTACCCGAATCAAACGAAAATGGCTGTCTGTCTGGGACAGTGTGTTAGTTGTTAGTGGTTAGTGAGAGAAAATAGTGTGTAGTTGCCTTACACCTACTCATTGAGTCGTTAAAACTCGCTCTGGGTGGGAGCCGGTACCGAGCTGCGAACCCTGTACCTACCAGACTTATGTCCGATGGCTTAGCAACGACACCACCGAGGCCGGTTATTCATAATAACATTACTGTATAACAGTTATACAGGGTTACAAAAAATCATTACGCATTTATACATGTAGGCCTACAATTAATATTGAGGGTAGAATGATTGCACTATATGGTGAAAAGCTTTCAGGCCAGCTCATTTGGCCGAATATCTCTATGGTTTTGCCCCAGTTTGAGGATTTGCTCCAGCACAGGTGGGAGCGGGGGTGTCATAGGCTCACGTGTGGGGAGTGGTGGTGTAGGCTGGTTTTTGCCCGATTCAGTGCAAATGCCGGAATGTGGATAACAATATTTTGTCATGTTATCATTACCAATCACTACGCATTTTATTTTTACATGAATTACAACTAATGTTGTGGGTACAATGATGTAAATAAAATACATAGTGAAAAGGCCTCAGGTTAGCACATTTATCCCGAATATATTTATCATATTTGCCCGAATTTGAGACTTTACTCTAGTATTAGGGATGAGGGGGGGGGGGGGGGGGGCAGTTCCCTGAACACCCTGTCTCGTACGCTTATGAATTAGAATAAACTTATGACCGTCTGCGTTCGGCCGCACCACAACTCAAGGACGCACGTATCACTCGCATGCCACACGATGTACATGGATCTAGATTTCGTATGGTTTATTTTATCTTATCTGCAAACAATACAGCTACACCTGAGTTATTTCTCGACTCTAGATGTGTATACTAGCAGCTAGCAGTTCAAGTTAAAAATATCATCGAGTAGTCACGTGACTCATATCACCTGTTCCAGTTTCACAATATAGGCCTATATCTCGTTGGTGGGTTGGTGTTGTAACATTTCGCCGAGAATATCCGGAAACATTTTCACGTAAGACACAATTATAAATTCCATGGAGGTTTTCTTAACAATAGCGTTGATGTCAGCTACAACTGTCTCTGACTACCCATTCCGTAACACATCACTGCCATGGAAAGACAGAGTAAATGACTTAGTGAGTCGGCTCACCATGGAGGAAATTAAAGAACAGATGTCGCGTGGAGGGGCGGGTCCAAACGGGGGACCAGCCCCGGCTATCCCTCGTCTTGGTATCAAGCCGTATTCCTGGAACACTGAGTGTTTGCGAGGTGACGTAGGAGCCGGAAACGCTACTTCCTTCCCACAAGCCATTGGTCTAGCTGCAACTTTCAGGTATTTTAAAGGCACATAGTCGTAGTCCTCTAAGACACTGTATGGTAGTTCTTGATTAAAGTTTCTTGTTGAAATATTAATATATGTCTTGCTTAGAGGTTCCTCCCGTCCTCCACCACCACTTTGGGGTATTGAATTTGCTTTGTGATATTTGAAATATGAAAATTATGTTGGTTATCGTGAATGAAACCTAATCGCAACTCTGACCCTAAAATATAGGCACGGCGGAAGCAAGTAGACATTGTGTGTGTGTGGAGGGGTGGGGGGGGGGATGCTGACAGGGTGGCTTGGGGGTATGCTCCTTCGTAAAATCTAGATGTCCTGAAATGCCATTTCCTGCATTCTATAAGTAAAATTCATCTCTTCCTTAACATTTACTATCAATAGTATTTTTGATACAGAAATATTGAAGGGGCTAGAGATCCCCTAGCCTCCCACTGTCCCGCCGTGCCTGAAACTCTAATATTTATAACAATAAATAAAATAGTTTTAATAAACGTTTTTATTTTAAATATTTATTGCCCCAAATATTTATATATTAATAATGTCAGGGTTACAATAGATACATAAATATAAAGTGCATTCAATAAAATTACTCGTTAATTGAAACAGCTAGACAGAGAGAAAAGAAGAAAAGAAAAATCCATATTCCAGATGTAGAAAACAAACGTTATTGGCTTTTAGGTTACAAAAAAACCCAGTATGTGTCTTATATTGGAGTTATTTTTAAATATTACGGCTAAGTTTAACTTTCTAGACATCTTTGCCAAGGTGCCCAGTTTTAATCAAACTCTTTATGTGAACAGTTTTTATAGAGTATGTATTTCTCTTTATGTAATTTACCTGTAATTACATTTTTAAATTCCAGTTATATGAAATATATTCTTTTGAAGTTTCGATATATATATATATATATATATATATATATATATATATATATATATATATATATATATATATACTGACACACAATGAAATTGCAAAAACAACTTTTCATTGCAAATAACGACAAACTATTAATGAATTAATGGATAATGTAATATGACATTAATGACTGGTATTCATGAGATACATTCACATGGAAACATGGTCAGTTGACATCAGTAATCGAGTTGCATTCGTAATCGAAAAGTTCAAACCCCCCCCCCCCCCCCCCCCATATCAAGGTCAGTATCTGGTGTGTCCATCATTGGCCCGTGAGAATGCATGAAGACGACGGGGAAATGATTGGCACAAACATCTCAAATAAGCCACAGGAATGTTCCTCCACTCCTGCAACGTCTGTGCAAGCTCAACGACGTTACGCGGTGGTGGCTGGCGGTGACGTACACGCCGTCCTAACTCATCCCACATGTGTTCAATTGGGTTCAAATCCGGTGAAACGGCGGGCCAGTTCATAAAGGTGATACCGGCTTGTTGCAGGACTGCCTGGGTAATTCTTGCAGTATGTGGACGGGCATTGTCTTGTTGAAAGAGAAGGGGACCTCCTGGTCTTCGCTGACGGCGCAAAAGTGGCTGGAGAACTGGTCTTAGAATAACGTCAACATAACGCTGGGCTGTAAGGGCATCGTGGACAATGATGAGATCACTCCTGAAATCACAGTTGATTGCCCCCCATACCATCAGACAACCGCCGCCAAACCGATCACGTTCCCTCTCACATCCGTCAGCGTACCGTTCACGGAGTCTCCTGTAGACATGTACTCTTCCATCGGCAAAGGAGACAGAGAAACGGGACCCATCTGAGAAAACAATGCTCCGGTAAAAGGCTGGTGGATGATTACCATTCTGGAGAGCAAACTGTAGTCTCGCAGCACGATGTCGCGGTGTCATGATGTTACCGTTGTACGGGCGTCTGCATCTGAGTGCAGCCGTTCTGAGTCGACGGATGACCGTCATCGGATGGATAGGCCTTCCATGACGTCCTATCGTGTTGCTTGCTGTCATCGTTTCAGTTCTGAACCGGTCACGGAGGTGGTGTCGTCGAATCTGCCGATCTTGGCGTGGGGTCATAACGGGACGTTGACCAGGTCGAGGTCGATCACGGACACTCCCGGTTTGTTGATGACGTTCAACAAGTCGTCCAATAGTTGATGGATGGACTCTGAAGGTCCTAGCAACTTGGCTTTGCGAAGTCCCCCCTTGAACCATGCCCAACGCTCGCTCCCTTTGTTCTTCTCTGAGTCGTGGCATTCTTAATGTGACGAGGAATATGACACCGTTACGTGACTTTTATGTGTCCACATACTGGCATTTCACGTGCATTGCATGTAGCATGATTGAGCATGTAGTGAACGCATTTCACACCATTTTGTGTGTTTCTGCTATTGTATGTGTAACGAGAACAAAACCAGGATTAAAACCCAGACAAAAGTACCAATCAATGACTTCGTCTCATAAATTGTTATTTTAAGTCCAATAAATATATTTTTCATTAATCACAACTAAATATTGAAAAACATGTTTTGCGTTTTCATTGTGTGTCAGTATATATATATATATATATATATATATATATATATATATATATATATATATATATATATATATATATATATATATATATATATAATGCTTTACATTGACAATAAGCCAATTCACAAATTTATGATTTGTATGTATGCTTCCGAATAGAACCATACTTATATCAAGCTGAATATGTTCGTCTTTTTGCTGTAACCATTGTTCTATAGTTTTCTAAAGTTCACTGACTTAGGACAATCATAAAACAAGTGTTACAATGTTTCTGGTTGCTGATTACAAAAGTTACAAGTACTGGAAGCAATGCACTTTATTTTATATAAAAACTAATTTGTTGGTATAATCCTATGTAAAATGTGGTACTGAAACCATAGTCGAGTTGGGACTTTCAAAATCATGAATGGCAGACTATAATACTTTGCCCGTTTTGAAGTCGGAAAACAGCATCCTTCACGAGAATATTTTAATTGTGATGTAGGAACTACAGTAGCATTATTCAGTACTTTATATATTTCTCTACTTTCCGATTTGTTTTTCGCAAGAAGCTTTATTGTTGAAGGAAATACTGGATGTTTAGACACTTCGTATGTTTGTTTATTTAAATTTGTTTTGTTTCGTATAAATAATTTGATTGCACACATTAAAGAGGCATATTCTAAAAAAAAATTATCGTATATTATATTTTGTATTAAAAGTATTATAATCCATAAACTGCCCTTGGCTATCTAGTAAATCATATAAAAATATAACGCTTTTTCAGTGAAATTCTTATATAATATAGGTTTTCTAGTATATTACTATTATTCCAAATGTTCAAACTTAGAATTTCTTCTTCATTTTGAAATGTTAATTTTTGTTGAAATAAAATCCAACTATTAGTATTTAATACATTCTTCCAAAACATATTTTAAATTTTCTTTTTCTTTCTTTATCCTAAGCTGAATGTTTTAATAAACATTTGTTAGGGAGAACGGGACTCTTGTTCGTGGTTGTTCTAATATCTTTAGAAGCTCAAAACAGTGGCTTGATGAGATCGTTTGGTACGCGGGCCATAATTTTGATGAAACATATTTTTGAGTACCTTTAAGAAATCCATGCTGTTGAATTGTCACGAGGTGCCAAAATACAGAATCGTTCAGCTGATAACAAACGTACGCATTTACTCGCCACCACCCCATCCCCATTAATATTTGAAAATATAAAAGATCTGTGAGTGCAGGATCTGTATGTGATTATACATTCAGAAAAGAAAACAGAAATGGATCCACCGAGGAGATTAGATCTTTCGAGCCTAGCATGAATATACAGCAATAACTATACCATAAACAGCAGCAGCTGCAGTAGCAGCAGCAGCAGCAGCAGCAATACCACAAATTACAGATCTCCCTATTCACTATCACCACATCCGAGACATCTTCCCAGAATACAAGTAAATCAATGGTCATATTTCCGCCTTCTTCTTGCAGCCCTTCGCTAGTCTTCAGTGTGGCTGAAGCCACCGGTATAGAGGTCCGTGCGAAGTTTAACGACTACATGAAACACGGGCTATATGGAGACCACAGGGGAATTAGCTGCTTCAGTCCAGTCATCAATATCATGCGGGATCCCAGATGGGGTCGCAACCAGGTATTTATAGAAATCCCTCTTTTTCCATACAGTGTGGTATTTCTGACTAAGAGAATTTCGATTTTTTAAATCGAACAAAAACATAAAAAATATAGAATTAACTAGTTTATCACCGACGTCGGAAGGGAATGTGGGTACGGAGGGACTGTCCTTCCCAATTCTGGATATTATGCAACCTAACCCCATAAAAATAACTGCCTATGTTCGTGTGTTCCATTATCATCAGTATTGAAACTATTGAGCATCCATACATGTGCAATGCTAACATTATATTTATAAAACAATAGGATAAAATATAGTCTTAGTAGCACAGTCCGTTAACTGTTATTTAATGGTTTCGTCATACATTCCCAATATATTTAATGGCTGAATGATCGTAAATAAATTGGACACAATCTTGAATTAGACAAAATATATAAAAGTGAGCATAGGCTCATTATTCTACGAACACTGGACTCCAGGCATGTATGTATCCAGGGTCACTTATGTAGGCTTGATTATCGGGGGAAATTGGTCTGGCAACATTGATCACTGTCTCAAAGCATTCATTTTGAATCTTTTGTTATTTCTGAGGAAACGTACGGTGAAGATCCTATCCTGAGTGGAATATTAGCAGAACACTTCGTGAAGGGTCTCCAGGGAAACAACTCCAGGTTCATCCGGGCCAATGCCGGCTGTAAACACTTCGACGTGCACGGGGGACCCGAAGATATTCCTGTGTCTAGGTTCTCGTTTGATGCCAAGGTTTGTTAAAGGGACATTCCTGAGTATGCTGCATTGTAAGATGTTTCCGACTAATAAAATAGTTCTACGATTAAACTTACATATTAAATATATTTTCTTGTTTAGAATATCAGTGTCTGTATATTCAATGTGTTTCTGGACATCTTAATATTTGTAAAAAGACCAAACTGGATTTTGTCTTCAAATTATTTCATACGTACGAAAAATTATATTTTAGGAAATAAAATGAAATTTAACCTAGTACAAATATTAGAACGATCAGAAACACGTTTAATATACAGCCACTAATATTTTATGCAGAAATATATACTTGATATGTAATTGCAATCGTTAAAAAGTCTCTGTTAATCGATAACATCTTAAAAATTGCAGCAAACTCGGGAATGTCCCTTTAATGCACATTCTCGGACAGTAAGAGTCATAGAATGTTATTATACTCCTCTGTATCCCAATAATTCTTAATCCTGTATCATTCTTTCACTCGTAACTTTTTTTCATATGACATCGGAGTGCGACAAGGTGAACATTTGTCACCTGTTCTATTTTCTCTTTACTTAAATGACCTGGAAACGTATCTTCTTAGTCAAAACTGTACTGAATTCCACTGTCATTGGCGATTTCGCCACCTTTTTGGATGCTGGCATCTGCCTGTTTTGCCTGCTACACGCGGACGACACACTTGCAACACACACTTAACATCTTTTACCAATACGGTAACACATGGAAACGTAAGACCAATGGTGATTACACAAATGAGTCTTACAGGTATGGATGTGTTTCGGCATGGGTGGGAATGAGCATTGATAGTTCTCCCTGGTCAAAAAATTTCGAAAACTAGAAATGCAAATTCATGCATTCAATAAGTAAAATTCATACGACAGAATGATGGTGAAAAGTGTTCAGGCCAGATCCTTTTGCCCGAATGTCACTATAATTTTTGCCCGAATGAGTAGATTTGCTCCAGCAGGGGTGGGGGCAGTTGCCCCTCTGCCCCCCACTCCACCCCATTTTGTATGCTTATGTATAAAAGTAGATGACAATTACAATACCCTAAAGTTTAACGCATTGATCAACATATCTGTACTGCTGTTTCTGTTAGATGATGTTGCTGATTTATGCGTGCCACTGTTTGTATGTACAGGTGTCTGAACGTGACTGGAGGATGACGTTCTTACCACAGTTCAAGGCGTGTGTTAAGGCCGGGTCATACAATCTGATGTGTAGTTACAACAGGTAATTACATACAATCTGGTGTGAAGTTACAAAACGTAATGACACCATTTCTTCTGCTTCAGAAATAGAAACAGCATGTAACCTATTTTTCTTGGGCAGAAGACGTCATAATCTTTCTAATTACCTGTATAATATTAATTCATGTAGTGACCTCGTATCAATTCATTCGTCTAAATAGCAGGGCCGGTATGAATAATGGTTACAATTATATATTTTTCTTTCCACGTGTTCACCTATATTTCTGTTAATTTCTACATACATAGTTCTTTCATTCATTCGTTCATTCATTATACATGTATGCCTGTAGATATACGTGTGACTGTACGTGTGTTTGTCTGTATGTATATGTCTGTCTCTATGTCCTAAATATATTTTTACATTTCTTTTTATATACACAGAATAAATGGAGTACCTTCCTGTGCTAATGACAAGCTTTTGACCAAAATTCTGCGAGACGAATGGAATTTTTCTGGCTACATCATCAGCGATGAGTCAGCCATTGAGAACATCATCACCCGGCACCACTACCTGAACACATCTGCCGAGACGGCAGCGGCGTGCATCAAAGCTGGCTGCAACCTCGAGCTGTCGTCCAATGCTGCGGATCCTGTGTACTATGCAATGCGTAAATACATTAGTGAACTAAATTAATGTACATTTAACAAAATTGTTTTTTTTTTAAACAAAAGCAACAAAAACAATGACACCAACAGCTAAACAAAAACAAGAAACATAAAAAAAACCCATAAAAACAAAACAAAAACAACAAATATTTACAAATAGTAATAAAGTACAATTAAATATAAATTAATGTTTGTTTTTTCCAATCTATTGTTCATGTTTCAAGTCTACATTTCCTATCTGTAGTCATTCCTTGAGGACAATGTTTCGTGTTCATAGCTGGTGCCTTCTGATTCCTTGGTCTTGAGTTTATGGCTGTCTGTCCTATCTACAATATAACGCATTAATGCGTGTAATGACTGTTTTTCCTACATACAGTGAGTTAATATGTGATGAGTGTTTTTCGTTTCCTACCTACAGTTGAAGTATGATGAATATATTTCCTATGTGCAGTTGATGTAGGATGAATGATTTTCTCCTGTACGGATGACGAATAATAACTGTTTTCTTCTGTACAGTTGATGCCAGATAACTGATTTTTTTCCTTATGTACAGCTCAAATTTGATTATTGTTTTACCTATGTACCATACATACTGTTAGTGTATGATGACTTATTTTTTCAATGACAGTTGACGCCATCAAACAAGGTATGCTGACTGAAGACGTAGTTCGAGATCGCGTCAAGCCGCTGTTCTACACGAGGATGAGGCTGGGGGAGTTTGATCCACCCGACGACAATCCATACACCAAACTGGATCTGTCAGTCTTACAGAGCAAAGCGCACCAGGAACTGTCTCTTAAAGCAGCCATGCAGTCATTTGTCTTACTGCAAAACAAGAATGGGTTTCTTCCGCTCAAGAAATCCGTATATAATAAAATAGCCGTGAGTATCACGAGCGATCGGGATTTGAAATAGTTTGATTATATTTGTAGAATATTATCATTGTAAAGATAGAGTCGCACGGGTGTTTATCTACGAAATGACCCAACAAAACGTTTATTTTGTTCAACGACACCACTTTCGCACCCTTTTGTTTTTCGCACGCATTTTTGATGCTGTCATGCCAATGATTATTTCAAGCCATGAGGACAAATGTTACCTTTCCGTGACCACCTACTCAAAAATAAGGCTCTTTTATGGCTCTGTTTGCACGAGTAATGTCAGTATCAAATAGATCACTTTACACACTTGGTTTTAATATACGTCCACTTGCATGCCAACGAAATATGTCTACGAATGAAAGCATTTCAAACAGTATTATCCTTTAGCCTGCATAAATAAATAAAGTTAAAGTTGAAGTTTGTTTTGTTTAATGACACCACAAGAACACATTGATTTATTAATCATCGGCTATTGGATGTCAAACATTTGGCAATTCTGACATATAATCTTATAACATATAAGCCAATTCGTCGGTTCCCTTTTGCTGTAACGGACTTCGATTACGATTACGTCGAGAGAATCCAATCAGAACCATCTGTAACACGAGCTACATATAAGGCATTGGTGCGAATTGATAGCAGATATATAATGTAGAATAACTTTGTTTTAAACTGGGTTTTTTAAAATATTTCATTGCCTATTTTCAAGACAGGTTAACTGTAGTTCAACATATTTGGACACGGACTAAGTGAGTGTTAGATGATTAGTAGTTATTCAAACAAGACGTCAGTATATAATGGTTTTACACCTTCCCACTGAATTGTGAACGCACTTCAGGACCCACCTTCTTTAAACTAGATACTTTAATCAAGCTGCTACGGAGTTAGGTTAAATCGATTTAGATACTGAACAAAAAAATCAATTAAGATAGAAGATATTTTCGGCATTTCTCTTTATGGTACAAGTTGCATTTGCTTTAATTTTACAACGCAAACAAAGCTTGCATTTATTTCATTGTTAACATTGATCAAAATTTATTAAGACATTTAAAAATCATCTGTGATTAAAATGTGCTAAGATATTACAACAGCAAACACCCTGACCACAATGTCTAATATAGCCCGTAAATAATTGTTTTTAGTAAACTAGTATATTTATCTTCTGTAATAACATTTGTATCATAGATTATTGGTCCAATGGCCAATAACACCGAACAGCTGTTTGGTGACTATACCCCGACTATCGATCTATCGGTGACAACGACGCCTTTACAAGGACTGAAGGAACTTGGCAAAGAGTTCAGCTACGCTCCTGGTTGTGACTCTAATGCCTGCACCAAGTACTATTCAGCCGAGATTGAGAAGACAGTTACTGGAGCTGATGTCATAGTTGCATGTCTGGGAACAGGTACGCCCTGCTATTTAAAAACAAAATACGAGACACTTTAGGTGATGAATACAGACAAAGTTTGCAAATTGATATGCCTTTGTGGGAGTGATTTGCATTGCTGTAAAGGAAAGCTACCACCCGTGTCTTCATTTTCAAGTGAAATTATGATAGAAAAGATTAGACCATAAGGACATACACCAGAAGAAATTTGTTTTACGGAATAAAACGAAAATGCTCACTTACTACTTAAATATTGACGAAATAAAATGAGTGGTTCGTAATGCTTTGGTTCTTTTCGGTATTTTAAGTGACGCATTTCGTGGTATTTACAATTAAAAACGTGGAACAGCTGTAATACATTAAACACAGACCATATCCTAACCGATATGAAAAAACCCAACATCACCTCAAAAACTAGTAGCCTGATTAAAATATTCCTTGTGTCATTGAGAATGTATGTATATTAATTTAAGTTAATCATATTATTCCCATTTTGAGGGAAGCCAGCTAGTTATGTTCTATAAATATATATCAATTTCGGTAAATCGATGTGCTTGAAATTAATTAGTGTTTTTTTTAAATCACTCCAAAAAATATGAACTCTATGAAATTTATATAAATATTTTTGAAAACTTTATTTAAGGACAAATTCTGGAACGAGAAGGGCATGATCGGGCTGACTTAGAATGGCCAGGAAAACAACTTCAAGTCATTCAAGACGCTGTTAAATACGGTAAACGAATGCATTGATGGATGGATGGATGAATGAATGAATGAATGGATGGATGAATGAATGAATGAATGAATGAATGAATGAATGAATGAACGAACGAACGAACGAACGAAGGAACGAACGAATGAATAAATTAATAAATCAGGAAAGAGGGAGCTTAGACTGCAAGACAAAATAGTTTTAAAGTATGAAAAAAACCCACCCAGAAGCATATAGCATCAGTTAAAATAAGAAGACAGAAGAGTAACAATATACATCAGAAATAATATATAAAATATTGTTAAACTAGATACATCAAATGTATTGTGTAATCTGTAATAATCTTTAATCATACCTCGATAAAATCTGAGTCCTATAAGTAAGATTTTAGAAGCTATTGTTCATTCGTCGGACGTTCATTACAGTTCCTAGCTGGTCTTTGTGGTTTCATGCCTTGGAATTATACGACATGTTGTCCACTGAACAGTGTTATTCGGTTGTCTTATTATCGTGGACTTGTCACCACAGGTAAAGGAGCACCACTGGTCGTGTTTCTGTTCAACGCCGGACCTCTGAACTTAACTTGGGTCTACAGCAACAACGACGTGAACGCCATGTTTGAAGTGTTCTTCCCGGCTCAGGCGACTGGCGAGGCGATGAGGAGAATTCTCACCAACCAACAAGATGGCGACGTCCCGGCCGGAAGACTCCCCAACACGTGGCCCAAATACATCGATGACGTCAGTACTGGGTTTTGTTTAAATGTAGTTTTATAATTCCGAATGGTAGACTATTACAACAAACTTGATATATTTGTTTAGAAGACAAAACATGCAGTTAAAAGCTATACCATCATACATTTGTTATGAACATTACCGCAGTCTTGTATGATAATCAATTTCCATAGCTATTCATGTGTGATCGTGCAAGTGAAGATGGGCCTAGTTATAAATTTAAGACTGGAGACATAGCCACAATAGAGTGGTAGAGTGATATATAAAAAGTCGTGATAAACACTACCATATCTCAGGGAATGTGTGATTTTGATATCAACGTGCTTTACATGCGTGCTATCAAGCTTCAATATTATTAATAAAGACGAAATAGTGCCAACCTGAGTCAGTACAGGCGTAGCTCGTGCGGTTAGAGGGCATGATCGTAGAATCCTGGGAAACGTAGACATGGTCAAGGATCTCCAACTCCTCACTGGGGACTGGGAAAGTTGAATATGATGTTGTGACATTATAATGGGCTTTCCTACCAAAATAGGATCGCCATGTATATAGCCAGCTCTCGGTAGCCGAGACTATATTCACTGTCGCCGTGTGCAAAAAATATCTACATGAGGTGGACCAACGGGTATGATATCGGCAGTGCAGATCAAGAGAGGAGAAGAAGCATTGAAAACTGTTGCATTGCATATTATAGATACATTCTTAGTCTTTCGCCAATAACAAATCTTTCATATAGTGTTCACTTGGCCTAACAGACCGAATAAACTGAACAGGCACACCATATTCTAATGAACATGCACATATGCACCATATAATAAGTGGACCGAAGTTATTATTACATTTTTAGAATATAAAACACTCTTACATAATGTCCTCTTTTTTTTACTCACAATAGGTACCTCCTATAACAGACTATACGATGGAAGGAAGGACGTATCGCTATTTTAAAGGAGAGGTCTACTACCCATTTGGATTCGGTTTGTCCTATACAAGCTTTGAATACACCGAGATGACAACTCCGATTAGAGTGAAAGCTGGAGACGACGTTTCTGGAGAGATCGTCGTTCGGAATTCTGGGAAATATGACGCTGACGAGGTGAAGACAGAGAGAGAGAGAGAGAGAGAGAGAGAGAGAGAGAGAGAGAGAAGAGAGAGAGAGAGAGAGAGAGAGAGAGAGAGAGAGAGAGAGAGAGAGAGAGAGAGAGAGAGAGAGAGAGAGAGAGAGAGAGAGAGAGAGAGAGAGAGAGAGAGATGTTTCTTTGCTAATAGTTGCTAGGCTAGTATAGTGTTAGTGAAATAACCTATATGTATCTAGGGCTAAGGCATCTTTTTCAGAAGCAACAAGTATTCAGTGAAACAAGAGTTCGCCAAGCACATTGAACTCGAAGAAAGATGTCTAGATGATTCCATTTATCTTACAACGAGTTGTTTAAAGGAAACATGACACGAGACCATATTATAGCTCATTTTAAAAGAAAAATGATATAAAAATAATATACAAATAACTTTATAACAATAAAATACGTGTAGTTAACTTAAAATGAAGAAATTACGCTAATCAGTATCAAAGTACGATTTATGCATATTTCTTCGTGAGCGTTCGGAAAAAAAGGGAAGTGACGTCAGAGCCGCTGTACTCTTCCATTGTTGTTAACTGTTTATATATGGAGTAAGGGGCTTACGATCTTTTCAGTCCAACAGTGCCGTACTGCGCGGCCTTTGGGTGTAAAAATAAACAGTTTAAACGATCGGCATTGTCTTTTTATGGTTTTCCAAAGGATTGTATCCGAAGAAAGACGCGTGTATATTTATCGCAAAAGAAAAGATGGGACACCAACACCGCATAGTACTTTGGTGTCAGCCTAAGTACAGCCCGGAGCCCGAACGTTACCCGGAGACAAAAACAGTACTCGGTTGCGAATGCCGAGGTGTACATTGTACATATTTGGCACAAAGATACACCTCAGCATAATGTATTTATATATGTTAAAACAAAAATGTAGAATTTGTTATTTATTTATTTTTTTGGAAAAAAAAACGATTTTTCATGTTAGGGCTGTAGGCCTACATAACAAAATCTGTATTCACCGTCCGAAGAAGGAAACGTCAATAAGTAATTAAATATGGCATATACAAACATGGGATTTGGCATGAGGATATATCTCAGTACGATGTATTTAAATATGTTTTTAAAAAACGTGTAGAAAACAATAATAATTTTAAATAATGTTTTTAATCTTCGGGCGGAATACGTCACAAAAACGTTCCTCATCGCCCGAAGCCCCAAAGCAACACGAAGTTCAATACAAAAAAAACCCACTACTGTCGGTGTCGAAATAACTATTATGTTTCATCCACGGGCTGACTTGAGAATCGGAGTGTTGTTTTAGTTAATTGGTCCTTTCTTTCCGTGGCCTGCACATGTGATTCCTGATTGGCAGGTGTATATTGCAGGGTATCGACCAGGTAAGTGATTACCACGGTCTAGACATACGTACAAAATACGTGCCAGTTTTTTTAAGATCACAGGGTATTGTGGCGTAACCTGTCGCGACTATAGTACAATGTTAATAGACATTATCAGCCGCCCTGCTTCATTACTGTAAATAATGCTGTAAAACCCTTGATTAAGTAGACTTTCCCATCTAAAATTACAAAACTGACCAATTACGTAGTACCAAAGAAAAGAAAATTATCACTTGGGTATCGTGAGTGGTCGTTTTTACTCTAACGCACCCTACCAATAGGCCTAATAATATGCTACTTTTTTTTATGAGAGAAAAATACTATAACCCCATTTCGTTCTATTGATGCAAATAGAAATATATTTAGTTTAAAAGTTGATTATACTCTCAAGTCATTTATGTTGTTTTACAAGCCAGGTTAATGAAAGTGAAGCGCCTTGTCGTAAATTAGAGCGTTTGTTTACACTGTGCATACAGATTTCATTATGTACAGCCCGAACATAAAAAATGCGACATTTTCTTTTTAAAAAACCCCAAAAATGTTTGTCCTACATTTATATTTTTTATATATTTAAATACATCATATCGAGGTGTATCTTTATGCTAAATATGAACAGTATACACCTCGGCATTAGCATCCGAGTTTTGGTTTTGTCTCCGGGCTGTAAATTGGTCGACCGGTCTGGTCTGGCACCATCAGTTTCTCCACCCTCCGACTCGCTATCCGTTTTTTCTTCAGTATCACTGTTGTAAGTAAATGTGTGTCTTTCTTCATTTACTAACAGCTCATATTGATACGGCAAAACGTTTTGCGAACGAACACTCATTGTTTTGGTAAGCTGTGCAAGTCTTAGATTCTTTATGAGTGGTACGGACTAATGCTTTTAAGTGTAAGGTTTCAGATCAAGCGACGCGTCTCTGACGTCACGGACCTCGTGATTGCCCTGCTCATTAAAGATCGGCAATTTCCGCTAAGAGCTCGTATCTGGGGTTCTTTTATGGAGATATTTTAAGTAATTAATTTTTTATAATTTTTTTTTTTAGGTGATTCAATTTATAATTAATTGTACATGGTTGGTGCCAAATATGGTTTACGTGACATGTTTCCTTTAAAAACGTATCAAATCTTTCTCATAGATGGATGACAAAGGATCTTGGTAACTTGGTTTACAATTTGATGCATCATGGTCTGTCCTATTTGTGAATGCTTCGAGTTGGTTTGGACTCTTCTCAATAAGTAGTTTGGCCCAGCTGAGCCGTCTTTGACATTGATTAGTATCTACCCCTCAATCCCGACTGGATGATCAACCATACACGGAGCCGGTCGCGAAGCTCTCACTGGTATAGCTCTTTGGGTCATTCATACAAACAAGCTACATAACCTCGTTAAGGAATAGGCCTTGAGAAGGTGCATCGTAGTAAAGAGCCCAACTATAGGAGAAGCCATGTGTTTAGGGAAGTGACGTCATGTATCAACATGCGCGCGCATCTGGTAGGCAGAAGTCTATCATAATGGCCATTAGTAACAAAGCGAACTAGCGTAGCGTGAATAGCAAAGAATGGCCAACACGTGCTTAAATTACCGCTTGTAGCACGGGAACGCTATTCTACATAGCTCCTGTATGGAGGAGACGCATGTACTCTTTCCACCCATAAAATTTGACGATTGACCGAGTTCAAAACTATAGCAAACTTCCTTTTTTTTCTTTTTCTTTTCACCTGAATAAATATTTTTAGTCCATGTATTTTTAAAGCGTCTGGTCCATATTTCAAGTAAAGCATTACAAACGAGCGCGCGCACACACAAATAAAAATAATAAAATAAAACGAGTAGGCCTATATTTTTTATTTAAAACTGTTTAAAAGAAATAATTGGCCTACACTTTGTTAAAGGAAATTATTTCTTTAAACAATTTTAAATAACCCATATATATATATATATGTGTATATATACATGTATATATACATGTATATATACATGTATATATATATGTATATATGTATGTATGTATGTACATATACATATACATATATATGTACACATACACATACACACACACACACACACACATATATATATATATATATATATATATATATATATATATATATATATATATAAACATTTGTTACAAATGAACAACCAGTAGACAATATATAGACAGTAGTTATATATATATAACACATCAGACTTGTCTACTGGTTCATTTGTAAGGCTTTTCATCAACAATAAATTTAAGCAAGTATCTTATTAGAAAACTTTACAAAAACTTTAAAACTATTAATTTTATCAAGTCCTTTTTTATTCCTTAAACTTGCTGATATCGGATACATATTAACACATTGTATTAAAATGGAGGAACCTAAATTTAGTTTCCATACATGTTCCATGACCACACATACATTGCTCCCTCTAGCTACAGTGTCCCTTTTTAAATATTAGTACAGAACTTAGCCTTTTAAACTGGATACATCTCAAATTTACTTGGTCCCTCACCTTTGTGGTTCCATCTTCAGAACATTTTGTAGCATTATTTTATATATATATATATACATAAAAATTGTCATTAATATTTTAATTGCCTAATCCCATGCAGGCCAGGACATAGTTTAATACGCAGTCGATCTAGGATTGATTCCTGTTGGTGGTCCTATAGGGCTGTTTCTCATTCCAGCCAGTGCTCTACAACTGGTGTAACAAAGGCTACACTATTTATTATCCTGTCTGTGGGCTGATGCATATAAAAGGTCCCTTATTGTTAATCGGAAAGAGTAATCCATTGTGTGACAGCAGCAGGTTTCCTCCCTAATATTATCTGTGTGATCCCTAAACATGTCCGACTCTATATATCCGTAATTAAAATGACTTGAGTGCATTGTTAAATAAAAGATTCCTTCCTTTCAAATCTAAAACAGTGTCAGTTACCTTTGACAAGAGGCACAGTTTCAAAGGCTATCACTTTCAACCTGATTAATAAACCAGTTAAAACAACAAATTACTGTAAATGGTAACAATACAATGTTTTAATGTAAGACACACATTAACACAATGCAAATATCATTTGATCATTGGTTTATAATGATAATAGAAAAAGAAAATAATAAATATGTGTTGTCTATTGTTTCTCGATATAATTTTATTGATTTTGTAAAGTCTGTTTTTATTAGAAAATAGAGATCCTGGTAAAAAAAGATTAAATCCAAGTGTTATCAATGTCATCATCACATACTGAATAGCCCCAATAATATTGCATATGGTACTTTGGAAAGTCAGTGAAAAAGGTTCTGGTATCCTTCTTATGCACAGAAACAGGAGATACTGTAGAAAAGAATCGCTGAATCTAATACCAGTGTTCTCCTTAGCATCCCTTAATTCACCCTAAAACTTGAACGCCCTTAATTCATCGTGAAAGGCCCATTTTTCACCCAAGAGTTGCCAGTTCTCTTTTTGTCCATAAACCGGGATCACTGATACCTAGAAAAAAATAAGAAAATTGGTAAATTTCTATGATATATAAGTATGAAAGTTTTATATTGTGTATATTGAATATTATTGAAATATTTGAATACACATAAATGTATTTGTGAAGACATATTGACATCTGTCACTGATGACAATAATACTTATAAATACAATCAGCTCCCCTTTTCTTTCTTTATTTGCTGCAAACAAATTCAGATAACTTATATAATAAATGCATGTAACATAATTTATGTTTTTAATAAAATATGGTGGCTATCACCAACTTGTGGATCAATATCCAGTTTTATTATTAGTATTTATTTATTTTTAATCCCAAACAAATGATTTAATACATCTGATATCCCACCCTGAAATGTTTATACCTTTTATTTTATTATTAAAAAATCAACTTACACATTACAAATACACCTGTGGATCACTTCTTCAATAAAAAAAAAGTAAAACATTATAATTAACATATAATATAATTAATAAATGGAAATATTTCAGAACCATTTTCATATGAAACAATATATATATGCTTGATTGCACACACACACGCACAGCTCCCTGTTATTTAATTAAAAATATAAATACTCCAGCCACCTACATATTTTATGGCATAATACAATATAAAATATATTCAGATTTTTGTTTTACCCACTAATGGATCTGTCAATACAAACAAAAAGTTACATAAAACGTTGTTTGTCGACTGACTGGGTAGGCCTACTGTTCACAGAGTATCTATCTTTGTTTCCATGTCAGTTTGGTGGGGGCTTTTATTATTATTATTTTTTATTTTATTATCTTTTCAATTTTCATTTCAATAAATACTGACGTGTATTAGTATTACGAATGAATAACATACAACAAACCTTGTATAAAATGACGATCTCCGTTGTTGGATGGGCAAAGTTGATTGTCAGCTTTAACTGTTCAACGTTTCGCTTCCACTGTATTTGATGAAACTAATTTCATAATCCTTATTACAGTGACTTGTGCATCTAACAACAACGTATGAAATTACCATGACAAAATACCATTCATCAAAACTAGTCTACACTGATTTAATTGACGGAAAAACATTCGATTGTTCATTACTACTAATGCCAGTATTGTCAACTGGTTTCTTGCCTACCAGCGCTCACGCGGTACCACGTGATCAAAACATGTGACGTCACCGTGGCTTCTCCTATAGGTTTCATCACCGTCTGTCTGTCTGTCTGTCTGTCTGTCCGTCTGTCCCACATATAGTTTTGTGCATGTTTTTTGTCACCAATATCTTGTGATATTGAGCTGGAATTTTGTGTATAGCTTTATCCTATACAATTACAGATGAAGTTTGACTTTGAAGGCGATTTGCCCATTTTTTCGCGGAGTTATGGTCCTTGAATTTAGAAGATACGAAAATTTGTTATCCGGACCTTGTTTTTGCAATGCCGTAAGATATTAAGCTGATATTTTGTGTATAGCTTTATCATGTTCCGTTACAGAACAAGTTTGACTTTCATGGCGATTTACCGTTTTTCACAGAGTTATGTCCCTTGAATTTAGGAGATACGAAAATGTGTTGAGACTGGTATATGTATTGGGTTTTTTTACTCTCCGAATGTTTGTTTCTAGATGCGTTCCTCATACACGTATTTATAACTTGAGTTGATAGTTTACAGGTTACATCGTACGAGTATGGAGCTTGTATGTTCGCACGTAAAAGCAGTAATAATACTTCCGTTCTTTTTTATTGGCCGAGTAAAACTCACAACAGGCCATACGTCTAATTGGCTACGAGTCTAATGCTTAGCACACACTTACCGATTAAAGGTAACCAAGGAGCAAATTTCACAACGCATCATACGTAAGTTTACGTCTGCTGCTAACATTATATCGGTCTTATGTTTACACGTGTTTGGCGTCTGTTTCACTCAGAAAATGACATCATTACAGAATACGGAACACTGCAAGGACAAATGAAAATGAAATACTAGTATATGAATTCTAACCTACATATGTTGTACTGCTAATCTGGTTAGTTGTAGATTTATTCTTACGTGCAAAACTAGGCAAAACGATTTTTGAAATTGGACCCAGGTCTATATTTTGTGGCACAAAGTAAGGCTCCCGATAATTTCTCCAATCTGATTGAAATCAGCTATAGATGAGTGGAGTTGATTTTAATCAAATTGGTATACATTTTGAGACACATCACATATTGACAGATCGACATCTAGTGGTATAAAGCACCTCTACACCCCCTCCCACTCACCCAGGTTATCCATCATAAGACATCACGTATTGTTATATTCTAGGTTGTCCAAATCTACATCTGGTGGCAAAAATCATCTGTGCCTGTCCCCCAGTTACAACTGGTATATGTTGACCGAGTCAGAATCACTAGAGAGACATCTGCAAATGTCAAGTTTACTGTCCCAGCTGAGAGACTGGCGGTGTGGCACGATGGAACAGGATGGGTAATAGAAGAAGGTATGCATTGTACTGAATGCTAGTTAGCAAATGTATATATATGCATTGGTGAACATTAATAATTGTTGGATCAACAAGAAGTTCATTGTGAGCTTTCGTCTGGTTTCTACCACAGATCAACATATCACGACCACACAAAATAATGCACGTATTGTTTTATATAGGTACATGTCTGCATTCGCAGAGAGAGAGAGAGAGAGAGAGAGAGAGAGAGAGAGAGAGAGAGAGAGAGAGAGAGAGAGAGAGAGAGAGAGAGAGAGAGAGAGAGAGAGAGAGAGAGTGTGTGTGTTAATTAATGGCAAAAATAAATTATACTAAATGTCCATGTGATTGTGAACCTGCCATCAAAACGTGAACACATATTTCAAACTATTTATAATAAATTTTATTTATTAATATTACCTTTTGGAAAAGCTATCAACTTGATTTTAGAGGAGATGAATAAAACTTGTTTGTGTTTCATAACATTAAGTAAATAGGTGATCATTTATGATGCCCGGGGCTAGTTTCAAAAATGACTGTTTAAACTTCCACAAGAATTACTTTTGTCTTCTATGTTGGTCTTTTATTGCAGGTATGTATGGAATATCAGGCGGTGGACAACAACCCAACCAGAAAGTGAAAGTTGATTCTAATGTACTTACCTCAGAGTTTCAAGTGATCGGAACAGCGTTTCTAGGCATGTCTTAACTAACATAAGATCAGCAAACTGCTAGGTAAACGCGTGCGGGTATATTATAATTATTGTTCTCACTAAAGCATGCTTTCCTTTGAATTTGTAAATAATAATGTAATATTGTCTAAATAAAACTAATTATTAATTTGTCTTGCTTTTTCTTTATTTGTCTCATTAAGCCAGTGCACCACGACTTGTATATCGTGGTATGTGCTATACTGTCTGTAGGATGGTGCATATAAAAGATCCCTTACTGCTAATGAAACAATGTAGCGGGTTTGACATCTAATAGCCGATAATTAATCAATCATAGTGCTCTATTGGTGTCATTAAACAAAACTTTAACTTTATTTATGCAGGCTAAAGGGTAATATTGTATGAAATGCTTTCGTTTGTAGACATATTTCTTTGGCATGCAAGTGGACGTATATTAAAAACAAGTGTGTAAAGTGATCAGTTTAATACTGACGTGACCTAACTCAGGCGGGCTTTGATATTTAAAGGGACATTCCTGAGTTTGCTGCATTGTAAGATGTTTCCGAAAAATAAAATATTTCTACGATTAAGCTTACATATTAAATATATTTTCTTGTTTAGAATATCGGTGTCTGTATATTCAATGTTTTTCTGGCCGTCTTAATATTTGTAAGAAGCCCAAACTGGATTTGTCTTCAAATAATTTCGTATGTACGAGAAAATATATTTTAGAACATAAAATGAAATTTAACCTATTACAAATAGTAGAACGATCAGAAACACGTTTAATATACAGCCACTAATATTTTATGCAGAAAAATATGTTTGATATGTAATTACAATCGTTAAAAAGTCTCTGTTAGTCGATAACATATTGCAGCAAACTCAGGAATGTCCCTTTAACTGATACCATAAGCCCTTCAAGTATAGACATGCTGCAGAATGTTTATTGGGCCGGCCATGTATAAATCTGAATGACAAAATCGTATTCCGTGACAAAATCGTATTCCTGCACAATGCAGAGTCGAAAGGCAAAGTCTAGATTTCTTTCATGATCCACTATCAGTTGCTCGTCCTTAGGAGGACCGCCACTCCCTTAGGAGATCCGTAACAGGATATTTCATCCCTCCTGCATCGCTTGAAAGAGAACTGCCATTCCCAAACCCAAATAAAACTTGCACAGGATATAGTTGTGATGGCATGCACTCATGACTCACTGTAAACAAGTGATGATATCAGGTGTTCGCGAAAGGTCAGCATATCCTGCTCCACTGGTGAGCACAATCTACAACCATCAAGTCCATAGTTGAAATGTTAAAGATTTTCACCAAAAGGAGTTATCCTGTCTGTGGGATGGTGCATATAAAGATCTCTTGCTACTAATGGAGAAATGTAGCGGGTTTCCTATCTAAGACTATATGTCAGAATTATCAAGTATTTGACATCCAATAGCCGATGATTGATTACTTAATGTGCTCTAGTGGTGTCATTGAACAAAAATCAAACTTTAACTGTTTTAACGCTATGTGAATGAACTTAATTAATATGTCGCAGTGTTTATCTTATCTGAAAGCACAGTACAACACATCTGAACTATTTCTCAGTCTCGACTCTGTATGTTGTCAGATGGCATTTCACGTTTATAGTCAGAACTAATGGTGGTTGAGACTCGCCACCTGTTCTCGTTTCAAATATACATCTCGTATGTTGGTATTGTAATGGTTGGCCGAGAATAATATCACTGAATGTTTCACGTAATCGGCATACATATACTGACGATCAAAAGAAAGCATACCAATTATTTTTATTATAAATAAACACAATACACGTTTATGGAAGGTTAGATAGGTGCCAGTATTGTTCGTTATAATGCAATTAATGACGAATAGTCGCACATTGCTGCGTTTGGGCGATGCCGCACGTGCAAAATGAGTTTATTCATCAAATTTATACTGTACGAGAAACATGATACTCGTGCACATAAGGGTGTAAAAAAGGGTGCCATTACTTAGAACATGCCTCAGTCAACAGTAAAACACCAGAGAACATGGCAAGGCTAACAGCCGAAGAAAGATAGAGAGAGAGCTATTGGTATGGTGCAGGTGGGTGCGAATTATGCCCATGTGGCAAGAATCCTGAATTGCACAAAACTGACGATCACCAGGTTGA
The DNA here is from genome assembly GCF_016097555.1 of Gigantopelta aegis. Lineage (NCBI taxonomy): Eukaryota > Metazoa > Mollusca > Gastropoda > Neomphalida > Peltospiridae > Gigantopelta > Gigantopelta aegis. The sequence continues at coordinate 70,701,789 of NC_054702.1, forward strand.
TACAGCGTTACAGGGTGACTGGCAGGACTGCAGACAGACCATGAAGTGGAAGAGCCGGCGTCACAACAGTCAACGAGGACCGCCATCTCCGCATCTTACACTTACGTAACAGATTCCTCACTATGACGCCATCTGCAGCGACTGGCCTTGGACATGTCATCAGTCATCACACTGTACGTCGTCGACTACGACAGCATGGTATCAGGGCCTATTGACCATTCAGAGGGATGACATTGACGAGGCAACATCGACTTCGACGTTTACGTTGGGCACGTCAGTTTCAACGTTGGCAACATCAGAACTGGCAACGTGTACTATTTTCTGATGAGAGCAGGTTCCAGTTATTCAGAGCTGATGGCAGGACTCGGATATACCGACGTGCAGGAGAGAGAACAGCTCCGTGCTGTGTTCAGGAGACTGAACCGTTTGGTGGTGGATCTGTGATGGTTTGGGGCGGTATCTGTGGCCAGCAGCGGACAGACCTTATTGTCATTGACGGAAATCTGTCCGACGTCGGGTCCATGCTTGCATACTTGCACATGGTGGACATAACGCTATTGAAACATGTTCTTTGTGGACAAATTTATTCACCTTCGTTATGAGTGGTCCTTTATGAAATCGCACATTTCACCCCTAGTGCTATTGTGAACTGTGATATTATCATGTTATGGGTTTTATTTAGTATACTCATGTTTATTTATCGCCAAATTAGTATACTTTCAAAATATAATATTTGCATCAACTTGTGTTTTGTGTTGTTTTTAATACTTTGAAAAAATAATTGGTATACTTTCTTTTGATCGTCAGTTTATAAACTCCATGGAGATAATTATAACAACAGCGTTGATGTCAGCTACAACTATCTCTGACTACCCATTCCGTAATATATCACTGCCATGGAACGACAGAGTAGACGACTTAGTGAGTCGACTCACCATGGAGGAAATTAAAGAACAGATGTCTTGTGGAGGAAGGGGACCCAAGGGAGGACCAGCCCCGGCTATCACTCGTCTTGGCATCAAGCCGTATTCCTGGAACACGGAGTGTCTACGTGGTGACGTAGATGCCGGGAACGCCACTTCCTTCCCACAAGCCATTGGTCTAGCGGCAACGTTCAGGTATTTTAATTTCGTTCAGGCATGGATCTATTGGTTTAGTAGTGGGGGGATGAGGGGGGGGGGGGGGGGGATACGTAACCCTATGTAAATTTTGGTGGTTCATAAACAGGGGTGGGACGTAGCCCAATGGTAAAGCGTTCGCTTGATGCGCGGTCGGTCTGGGGTCGATCCCTGTCGGTGGGCCAATTGGGTTATTTCTCGCTCCACGACTGGTATATCAAAGGCCGTGTTATGTGATATCTTGTCTGTGGGATGGTGCATATAAAAATCTCTTCCTGCCAATCGAAAAAGAGTAGCCCATGAAGTGTTGACAGCGGGTTTCCTCTCTCAATGTCTGTGTGGTCCTTAAGCATATGTCCGACGCCATATAACCGTAAATAAAATGTGTTGAGTGCGTCGTTAAATAAAACAATACCTTGTATAAAATGTAACAATAAGACAACAGAAGAATTTCATTCTTCAAAAACTGAATTGAAAATATATAAAGAGGAAATATATAAACAAGCAATTCATAAAATGTTTTCTGTGTTCTGTAGTGGTATAATATATTAATAATATATTATGCCCAATACAGTATTGGACATAATACATTATTAATATATTATATATTTAACATCCATATGACCCATCCCCAACATAACAATTTGTGTATATTTATACAGTATAATTAGCATATATTTTTACTTCTACAAAATAACTAGTCGTTGTGTGTAATATCTAGGTATATAATATAGTGTTTTCTAGACATATAAAGATGGACAATTAAAACCATAAGGAACTCATCACCAACATCTGTATTGCATAGTGATATATTCTGTTGCATATCGCTCAATATTATGTCATCTGCCAGTCTCTCAGTAGTTATATAAATGTACACATTACTGTGAAAACGTTGACGACGAGATCAGCAGCAACACTGTAAACTGCAGATCCTCCCATCCGCCAAATCTCGACCGAGACGCCTTCCAAGTAAAATACTAAATAAACGGACAGAGTTCCACCTTCGTCTTGCAGCCCTTCGATCGTATTTAGTGTGGCTGAAGCTACCGGTATAGAGGTCCGTGCGAAGTTTAACGACTACATGAAACACGGGCTTTATGGAGACCACAGGGGAATTAGCCCCGTTGTTAACATCATGCGAGATCCCAGTTGGGGTCGAAACCAGGTATTTATACATATATAATATATGTATGTATGTATGTATGTATGTATTCAGTATAAAGGCTATTGGCCCATAATACTGTCAGAAAGTGTTATACATTTTTGAGTAGCTAACATTTGGACAGTTTACTATAGATATACTATAGCTATATATTTAAATATTGAAGTATTTCTAAATTTTTTGCACATTATAAAGATATAGACATACATTAAATAATACATCCAAATTTTCAGATGTCATTATTGTCGCGTTCACACTAACAGTTTTTCAAGTCTAAATTGGTAAGGACTAGTTTAACCCGGACTAATTTAGTTCGACCAGAAAACATCGATCCATCTCGGACTTAAGTTTAGCTCGGTCTAGATGTCGCAGTGTGAACGCTCCTCGGTTTCAGATCCGAGCTAAATCGTAATTGTGTGGTGCACGTTAAACGTTACATCATCCTTTTTCCGAGAGATTCGTCGAATCTCGGGTGATGGATGAGGTAACTGTTCCATAGAAATATGGTGATCTCTTAATACATCATAACGCTTATATACAAGAAAAATATGGATTTCATCTTCAGTGTAACGTAATCTATGATCCAGGCAATAAGAACAGTCTTTCAGTGTAGACTTTGTTGTTATATATTGCTTGGTCAACAGCAAGTCTAAAGTTACTACATCTAAATATTGTATATATTATTCTAAGATATACAGGGATTTGATAAGTGAGGTAAAGTTCTACATTAAACAACGACTTATAATGCTTATAATAAAAAGTATAAGATAGATTAGTAACAGAACTACACCAATTTTGTTGAAGATTATTACATAATCGTTGTCTAAATTAAACTATAAACAATTTTGCATCTCCAACATTCTCAGCTATCCAAACATAGCCAAATCCTGATCTAAAAAGACACCCATGTTAGTCCGGTGTCCGAAACATTTTATAACATTTACGGGGAAGCCGATTTTCATTCAGTTGTAATAGTCTACACCAATACTTATTAGCTATAGTAGTGTAAATAATCTGTAAAGGAACTCTGTCATATTTACCTAAAACCATAAAACTACTGGTGTTTTTCCCTAATTAAAAAAACAACAAAACATTTACACATTTTAATCTGAACATCTTCAATAATTTTACAGTAACAAGTACCCCACACTTCTGAACCATAACATAAAACTGGAGTTACCATATCATCTAATATCTTAAATTGATATTTACAGGGAATATCACCATATTTCTTTTGATATCTATATATAGCACAAGTTTGGGTTTTAGTCCATATTAGTTTTGATGTAAACACAATACCTAAATATTTATAATATGAGACAACCTCTATACTGTTTCTATTAAAAAGCATATTTCTTGAGAGGATCTCCATTTCTTACAAAACACTTCTAATGCACTAATTTTCTTTTGTAGCTGTTAGGGGGTGTCAGAAACAGATGATACATTATCAGCAAACATAAGAGCATATAATGATTTAAAATCATTTGAAATAAAAACACCTTGTCCACCACACTCTTCCATAGTTTTACAAGCCTATTAATAAAAATAATGAATATTTGTGGACTCAATATACATCCTTGCCGGGTACCGATATTACAATGAAAATAGTCTGATAAGTCATTTGATTTTCTTACACAAGCACTTAGTTTAGTATGCATTGATTAAATTACAAGAAAGAAGTGTTTTATTTAACGACACACTCAACACATTTTATTTACGGTTATATGGCGTCAGACACATGGTTGTGACGGTACATGCTCTTAATTTATTTTCGCCTGTGGCGATATTAATTGTTTTAGAGGGTCGAGCTGTACTTCTAATACACACCCAGCCCAGGTGCGGAGCCATGTGGCCAGTAGTTACGTAATAACTCCGCTAGTGCTGTTTATGACCAGGGGATTGCTCGCGGAATGGCGACAGCCAGTCTGACGATCAGAGAAAAATATGCCGGCATGGTGGCTGTGGAAAATCCACATGATAGGTGAGGTACCGCGTTGTGCCCCCAGGCGATATTCGCTGTCTCTGAGAGTTTTGAATAAATAGCTAGGATTTTAGATATATCGGGGAGAAACATAGGAAGGCTCCAGGGGATCGCTGTCTGTCCACTGAACGATCTATATTAGTTCAGACTGGACTTTGGTAAATATATATTTTCTGCTCTGTGTATAACCTTGATGTGATTGATGTGACTAAATATTTTAATACTGTATTATACCAATATTATTTAGACGGTGCTGCCGGTCATCTGAGGCAGTAATCTGTAGGCTCACTGTCCTAAATAATTATAAAAAGCTTAACCAGTCATCCTAGAGGACCTAGGTAAACTGTAGGTTATTGTCTTTATTGTGATAGGTACCAGTATTAATTCTGTGTTACAAGGTTACTAAATGAGTAGTTAAGGGTTAATTAAAAATTAACCAGTCAGGAATAGAGTTGTAATTCCTTTATTAATTAAGTTCTCCTGGAAGCGTTTCTCAATTATCACACGTTACGGAACGAGTAGTAAGGGTTAATTAAAAATTAACCAGTTAGGAATAGAGTTGAAATTCCTTTATTTATTAAGTTCCCCTGGCAGCGTTTCTCAATTATCACACGTGTGGGTGTTGTGTCACGGTGAAGTGATTAGCATATTGTGTAAACTAGACACCTAGAGATTAACTAATTAAGTGATCAGTTCTGGGTTGTTATTATTTGTTGTTGTTAATTAACTACTGCGGCAGTACATTTGTCAGCGTAGGTTAATACAGATTCCAAAGTGTATTGTGTTTTTGTTGTGTTTTTTAGTGAACTAAACGTGCTATATTACATATACTTTATATAAGATCTTATCTCTGATCATACCTAGACGAGCCACTCGGGTAAATACTGCTCGATACAGAGAGATCTAATAGATATACAGTTAGGAGAGATATTTGGATAATCGTGTTTCATCCAGTTACGGGTATTGTAGGGTCCCCGTGACAATGGTTAAGGACCACACAGATTTTGAGAGGAAACCCACTGTCGCCACTACATGGGCTACTCTTCCGATTGGCAGCAAGGGATCTTTTATTTGCGCTTCCCACAGGCAGGATAGCACAAACCATGGCCTTTGTTGAACCAGTTATGGATCACTGGTCGGTGCAAGTGGTTTACACCTACCCATTGAGCCTTGCGGAGCACTCACTCAGGGTTTGGAGTTGGTATCTGGATTAAAAATCCCGTGCCTCGACTGGGATCCGAACCCAGTACCTACCAGCCTGTAGACCGATGGCCTGCCACGACGCCACCGAGGCCGGTCTGATTAAATTACAAATAAATATTTACCACATATTCCAACTTCAGCAAGACTTTTCAAAAGTAATATATGATTAATATTATCAAAAGACTTCGAAAAATCTACATAAAGACAATAAAATCGACATATATATATATATATATATATATATATATATATATATATATATATATATATATATATATATATATATATATATATATATATATGACGTAAATGAACAGCAAATTAATTAATATTAGAACAGGAAAACACAGAGCACTATATTATTCTATGAGCACAAGTATGCAGGGTTATCCCCGGGCCTGTTGACATGAAGTATTATCTAGGATCACATGTGTAGGGATCGGGTCTCAGGAAAATTGACTGCCTCAATGCATTTATTTGAATGTGTTTTTCTTTCTGAGGAAACCTACGGTGAAGATCCTATTCTGAGTGGAATGTTAGCACAAAGTTTCGTGAAGGGTCTCCAGGGAAACAACTCCAGGTTCATCCGGGTCAATGCTGGCTGTAAACACTTCGATAGGAGATTTTGGCGAAGTCCTGGATGCTTCCTTGAAACTCTAACAGATGTTTCATCTATAGAATAACCACATATTCCCAGGAGATCCTTTTGTAGGCCGTTACATCCGAAAAACAATGATAGATTGAATTGTATTTTCTGTTAGAATATCCTGTACGTTTGTATCACAGATTATTGGTCCAATGGTTAATAACACAGAACAGCAATTTGGAGAAAAAAACGCCGACTATTGATCCATCGGTGACGACGACGCCTTTACAGAGCTTGGGTCAACTTGGCAAAGAGTTCAGCTATGCTCCTGGTTGTGACTCTAATGCCTGTACCAAGTACAATTCAGCTGAGATTGAGAAGACAGTTACTGGAGCTGATGTCATATTTGCGTGTTTGGTCATGAATACATGCACCTTGGACTAAATTTATGAAGTCTGTATTTTTTTTAACGCAGGTATTTAAGCATTGTAAATACATGTAGTTACACGCGTGTAAGATATATACAGGATTTGTAAATTTGGCCACTTATGGTTTAGCTTTTGCAAATGTATACCCTTTTGTGGGAGTGCTCTGATGGTTTAGATTACAGGGATGGAAATATACCTCCCGTTTCTTCATTTTCAAATTGCAAGTGAATGTGTATTAGATAAACACACTTTCCTGATAAACTATATTAGGTCGTGATTGGAAGGCTTAGATCACTAGGACATACATTCGGGATCATCCCACTATCCCTGATTTCACTAGCCCTGGTACCACTAGCCCTGAAAAATGACCAATTAATGGCTGCCATGGATGTTCCATTTCTTTAGACTACTCCCCAGTACATATAAACTATTAATAAATAAACATGTCTTGTTTTACTGATTAGGTAGACACAATAGATGAGATACCCTTTTAATGCCTCAATTGAAAACGTGGAGTACTTACTTAATCCTCTTCGTACAATTCCTTTATCTATACACATGTGTTGTTTTAATATGCTCGCTGTGCGTTAATCCTCTTCATACAATTCCGTTATCTATAAACATGTGTTGTTTTAATATCACTATTACTGTCAATACATAATTAGTAGGGACCTCTATATATGAATGTTGCAAATGTGCCATTGGTCATGTGATGGATAAGAAGTGTTGAACAATCAGTTGCTAAATGTGTCAGTGCTATGACGTATGTTGCATTGTTTATATGGTTTTGAAATGTCATGTTTTAAATGTATTATTAAAGTGCTATTACAGTGCTATTACCATAAACACTATCGAATAAAACATTTATTTAACTATATTCATTTTTGTAATTACTTATTTGATTTAGTTTGTTTATAATGGGGATGACAACCGGTGGCAGTAACAGCCAATATGACTGACAATCTGGGGCTAGTGGAACCAGGGCTAGTGGAATCAGGGCTAGTGGGGCTAACTCTTACATTCACATTATTAATTGTTTCGTATTTTAAGAAATATAAACCCGAACGGGGTCGAATACTTAGTCACAAAACTACAGGAAGCAGAAGTATTGACGCAATTAAATGCATATTGCCTTCGGTTTTCTCGGGTAATTTAAAAGAAACATTTGGTGGAATTTACAATTAAAAGGACAAAACAATTATACAGTTGCTGAATGATGGGACTTGCTTCAAAACATCTTGCTCTAATTAGTGCAATATATCTATACTTGTCATGTCCTATGGTATCCGCTATGACAGAAAACTTAAGGACTAGTAACCGGAATAAAAATATCTTCTGTCATTGAAAGTGTATATTAAGTTTTAAGTCATATCTACACCCTCCTCGACGAAAATGTCTCAGTTATGTTTTATATACAATATCCAGTTCTTTCAATCGATGTGCTTGAAACTAAGTGGCACTTTGTCAGTCACTCAAAACAATTCTTATTTTGTGAATTTATTAACGCATTTAAGGTCCAATTCTGGAACGAGAAGGACATGATCGGGCTGATCTAGAATGGCCAGGAAAACAACTTCAAGTGATTCAATACGCTGTCAAATACGGTAAATAAGTAAGTAAGTAAGTAAGTAAGTAAGTAAGTAAGTAAGTAGTTAGTAAATAAATAAAAATAAAGAAGGAATCGATTTTCTCAGAGTGAAGGATAAAGATAAAAATCAAAAGCATATAGCATCATTGACATACAGATGCAAAAAGGTGACAGCATATATATAGCAGAAATATTAGTGTCAAAATGTATGCTTTACCGTGTAGGTTTATTTGGGGTTTTTTGCTGGGTTTTTTGCTGGGGGTTTTTGTTGTTGTTGTTTTTGATTTTCTTGCTTAAAGACTTAAGCCGTTAAAAACGGTTCTACGTAGCGTTTTCCACCCCCACCTCTTCAGAAAGTCTTCCGCGAATTCACATATGGTTCATCGCTGGCCTTTATGCATTGAACGTATGCGAATTTTTGTTCGGTTACTTTATTAAAATGGACTTATCACCACAGGTAAAGGAGCACCACTGGTCGTGTTTCTGTTCAACGCCGGACCTATGAACTTAACTTGGGCCTACAATAACGACGACGTCAGCGCCATGTTTGAAGTGTTCTTCCCGGCTCAGGCGACTGGCGAGGCGATGGGGAGAATTCTCACCAGCCAACAAGATGGCGACGTCCCGGCCGGAAGACTCCCCAACACGTGGCCCAAATACATCGATGACGTCAGTACTGGGTTTCCGTAATTTTAGTCCATATTTACGATTGGTAGATAACTACAATAAACTTGAAGACGTATCGTAGGTAGTCTTGGGAATTGGTTGAAATTTCATTATCGACCATTGGTTATCATCGGTTTGCGCCAACCAATCAACGTTCGATTACACAATTGGTTAAAAATACATAGGATTTGAATTACAACCACCATACACCTATTGTCGTGTTTACCGGAATAGATCCTGCAAGTTGTTAATTTTACATTTAGTAAATATTTGATAAAATGTTTCTTTATGTACATATGAAAACAAACACCAACTTGAGCATGTTTATATCAATTCCATCATTTAAACTGGAGGAACAATTAGTTTCCCGCACAAACGATTATGGATTGTTATAATCGATCATCACATAGGTAGACCGAAACCGATCAATTGTCGAGTATAATCGTAGGATAACTCGACATTGATGGATTCCAATTTTACCCTTTACACCATTAACCCAATTACCCATGACAGGTAGATCAAAAGTCGTGATGTGGACGGACGTTGATAAGAGCACTTAAAGAGAGTCTCGGTTCCCGTTTCCATTAGTTCAGTGTACTCTGTTCAATATCCCTTCCCTCTGCTTTCCATCTCAGTCTCTTTCTATCTCCCAGGGTGTAAGCATTGTACTTTCGATGTTATGGTAAAAGCATAACAGATTGACTTAAAGGTTTGTTTTGTTTTTACTTCACATTCTTAAAGTATAAAACAATCTTACAGACTATAATTGCTTTCCCCCCAGGTACCGCTTATGACAGACTATACGATGGAAGGAAAGACGTATCGCTATTTTAAAGGAGAGGTCTACTACCCATTTGGATTCGGTTTGTCCTATACAAGCTTCGAATACACCGAGATGATAACTCCGATTAGAGTGAAAGATGGAGAGGACGTTTCTGGAGAGATCGTCGTTCAGAATTCTGGGAAATATGACGCTGACGAGGTGAGGACAGAGAATAGAGTTTGTTTATCACGTGGTAAGTGTACAACATAACGTCAATGTAAACTGATGTTTCTAATGAGAATCCCACGAAATCCACAAGGTTCACAACGTAATGGTGACAAATATAATCCTTAGTTATTATTTTGATGTAGCATAGCTCACGTTTAGAAATTGTTTCTTGAAGTTGTTTCAAACTTTACGTTTTGACAGTCTATAATCAATCACTTGTTAAGAAATTGTCTATGTGAACATCATACATCATAACTTACTTACATATAGTAAAGTAAATATTACCTATTGTTATATTCTATATAGTTCAGACTTGCACCCCGTGGTAAAACTCAGCTGTACCTAGGCAGTGGACAAAACGTATCGCTAATTCATAAAGGTACACAACATAAGACATGTCATGTATTATTATATTTCAGGTAGTCCAAATGTACATCTGGGCCCGTGCTTATAAAACTTTTTTTAGAGTCCAGACTCAATCTCAAATGTCCGACTCCGTATAACCGTAAATAAAATGTGCTGAGTGCGTCGTTAAATATAACATTTCCATTTCCAATCTCAAATGATAACACACGCATGCAATTTGTATGACGTCGTTATGACACTAGTGTCTCAGACTCTATTAGAGTCCCGAGTCTAGACTCTAAACGTTTTATAGGCACCAGGCCTGGTGGCAGAAAATGTACCTTACCTCATCATGGTACACACAAAAAAAGACACGTCACCTATTATTATTATATATAAGGTAGTCCAAATCTGCGTCTAGTGGCACAGAACGTATTGCTACCTCATCAAGGTACACATCATAGACATCATTTTAGGTAGTCCAAATCTACATTTGGTGGCACGTATTGCTGCCTCTTCTTTAAGGTACACAACGTATGACACATCACGTATTATATTTTAGATAGTCCAGATCTACATCTGGTTGTACAATGCATCTGTCCCTGTCCCCCCGTTACAATTGGTATATGTCGATCGAGTCAGAATTACCAAAGCGAAATATGTAAATGTAAAGTTTACGTTCCCAGCCCAGAGACTGGCAGTGTGGCACGATGGAACAGGATGGGTCATAGAAGAAGGTATGTAAATATATTGTACAAAATGTTAGTTATGAAATACATAGGAGTGAATATTCTTATTACTGGAGTAGAATGAAGTTTGCCGTTTAAGACTGATGCCAACCGATGAACTACATATGCACGTAATATTTTATATAGGTAATTATTGGCTACATAAAATTAAGATCTTAACAACCGTGAATGTGGCCTTGTCTTAAAGCCCCTGGCCCTAGTTATTAAGCAGTGTAAAATAGTTTAGGCAATTGCAGTAATCCCCATTAACTTACAATGTGTTGCTTAAATTATCCATTTTAGCCAATCTTACATGTGTCTGGTCATCCTATGAGTAAAGAAGTGGTCATTTATGATGGCTGTGCTAGTTTCATTACTGTCTAATAAATTCTACAAACAAAATTTGTCTTCTACATCCGTTTATTTATTTATTATTTTTATTCCAGGTATGTGTGGAATATCAGGCGGTGGACAACAACCCAACCAGAAAGTGATGATCGATTCTAATGTAATTGTTTCAGAGTTTAAAGTCATCGGAACAGCAGTTCTAGGGATGTCCTAACATAGGATCAGCATATTGTGAACTAAAGTGTTGTTTTGTAAGTACTGGGTAAACTCATTCGAATATTCTTTTAAATTTGTAAATAATGAAGCAACATTGTCAAAATAAAACTAATGATAAAGTTATCTTGACCTTGTTTATGTAGTCCGACATATGAGTAATCGTGTATGAAAAGCGTTTATCTGCATTTGTGTTTTGGCATGTTCAATTATTCATTTCATCTTCGTGTTTATATCTGAGAATTTATCACGGTTCAAGATCGCTCTCCTGAGCACACTTCGGCTATCCGGGTTGTTTCTCTAGGACAGGGATTAATAGTTAATATTCAGGGGTTACTGAGAGAGAGAGAGAGAGAGAGAGAGAGAGAGAGAGAGAGAGAGAGAGAGAGAGAGAGAGAGAGAGAGAGAGAGAGAGAGAGAGAGAGAGAGAGAGAGACAGAGAGAGAGAGAGGGGGGGGGGGCGAGGGAGAAAACAAGAGATACGCAGAGAGAGAGAGAGAGAGAGAGAGAGGGGGGGGGGGGGGCGAGGGAGAAAACAAGAGATACGCAGAGAGAGAGAGAGAGAGAGAGAGAGAGAGAGAGAGAGAGAGAGAGAGAGAGAGCGAGAGAGAGAGAGAGTACCTAACGCTCGAAGGATGGATACCTCTCCTGCTCTAAAGATAAAATTCATTTGCACAAATAAATTACGTCACGAGCAAGATGTTTCTCAAATATTAAAAATTGCAAAGCCACAAATCAGTATATGGCGATATTGAAAACCAATAAATTAGTTTAGTAAATATACAGTTTGGCAAAAAGCAACCGAAGCATCCAAGTAATATATCCAAAATAGGACAAAATCTAACCAGAGAAAAAGAGCTCCATACTGTCTTAGATGCTTAAGTTTAGATAAGATGTTTCTCCTTTTCAAACATATAGCAAGGTTAACAGAAAAGACAACTGGCATCACTAAGTGAATCAGCCAGTGCAATTTATTAAGGAACCAATTTATCAGGTTTGATCACTGACGCACAGGCTACGCTCGAAGAAAGATGATACATATATACGAGGACACCAAGTCTTGTGACACATATGTTAAATACACGGATAAACAAATCCTGTCGTAGTATTCGATGGATACATGCTAGGACACCTCTATTAAAGATATAACACACCTAAAAAGAACACAAGGTACCGTTGGTCCATTGGTGCCTTTTACTGCTACCATGCCTTTGAAATCAAAGAAAGAACATTTCCTCATACAGAGCAAAGGCATGCAATCGTCTATCAGCTTGCTGAAGCAGAAAGTGCATAAAGACTGTGATAGGAGACGGGGACGCAAATATTGTTACAGTAGAGACAGGTGTGGATTGTTCAACTTCAGATGTGACACGTAAAAGGTAAGAGATCACCGACGACCTTTCGCTTCTGTGCCAGTATTTGATCAACGATTCAAAGGGCTTGATCTTCTGATCTGTGGAGATCAATACGAGAAAGGTGTACATGCTCGGGCTACGTTATGATGTTTAATTTATGGAATTTAATTATCGGTCCGATCTAAACGCAGTTCTATTTTGTTTCGTTCAAGCTACATTCTTTCACAACCCAAAAGGAACACTATTGCTGCATGCTTTGATACCTGGCCTTGTGCTTATAAACCTTTTAGAGTCTAGACTCGAGACTCTAGTAGCATGACATGGCATGACAACGCCATACAAATTGTATGCGTGTGACGTCTTTAGAGATTGAGTCTGGACTCTAAATGTTTTATTAACACAGGCTCAGAAGCTGGATGCACATGTTGTTCACAACCCTTCAACACTTCATGTAGACAAAAACCAAAGTAATCTGATTAGCATCTGATTTAGTTACCTAATCAAAATATTTACATGTTTTTCCAGACGTTAACAAAGTGATTTCATGGCCTTTCGCTACTCGCTTTTGAAGGACTTCATCTGAACAGGTTTCGTCCACATTTTAGGACATTCCCAAGATGGCTGTTCCAACCACTTGGAACTCTCCGATAAGTACGTTAGAACTGACTTTCACCGTCTGGTTGGGTTGTTGTCCACCGCCTGAGATTCCATAGGAACCTAAAATGTTTTATCAAAAATAAAATGATTATTATAAAAAAAATATTTGTTTAACGACATCACTAAAGCACCCGCTAAATTTTTCCATTAGTAGCAAAAGATGTTTTATATGTACCATCCCAAAGACAGGATAGCACATAACACGGCCAATCGGGAGCACTGGCTGGGACGAGAAATAGCCCAATGGGCCCACCGACGGGGATCGATCCCAAACTGACCGCGCATGAAGCCTATATTTACAAGTAACCTTCTAGTATGAAAGTTGTGTTTTCTGTATGCATTGAAATTATTAAATGAAATAAACTATATATGAAAAGAATCAAATTGATATTTTTGTTACTACTACTACTACCTAAACATCCACATCAAGTTCGTTACATACCTTCTTCTATGACCCATCCCGTTCCATCGTGCCTTACCGCCAGTCTCTCAGCTGGGATGGTAAACTCTACATCGACAGATTTCCCTCTGGTAATTCTGACTCGATCGACTTAAACCAGTTGTAACTGGGGAACAGGCACAGATGCGTTGTACCACCAGATGTAGACCTGGACTACCTACAATATAATAATACGTGATGTGTAGGTATCTGACACTATTGATTATACATTGGTGACAATACAAATATAAAGCCAAGCACTGACTAAATTATTAACAGTAGGTGCTATATACTACCTGACATGAAGAGAACAGCCTCTGTGACAGGATTTAAGGAAATAAAATTGATACTTCGCCACCTGCAATTTCAATTATCCAGACTCCTAAGCACATGGGCTAATGGAGGGGAGGCTACTCTCGTTAAATATATGTACCACAGGCATAGTAAACAATGGTCTTGCCTGTGCCTAAGCAGATATGCATCTGTCAGTTTGATATGCTAAAATCAAGAGGCAATGTTACCCTTCCAATATTCCATAATCATACTGTCAAGTCTGTTCAGACACCAACATAATAAAATAAAGAAAAGAGGTACTCTTTTTTCATAGAACTAAATTCGTATCCCTGTATTTTACTGAATCAAGATACGTTTATGACGTTCCATTCGCTGAAAGCACTAAATTCAAGTGTGTGCTGTAGTCTATAGAATCCGTGATCCTCCATAACATTAGCATATTTAAAACCAAATGACTAATTCTCACGAGTGTCGTATGACTTTCACCTGAAACAGTTGTTAACAATTACATGTTTCCTCATCTCATCAGCGTCATATATCCCACAATTGTGAATCATGATTGACCCAGAAATATTCTGCCCTGTATTCATGAAACGAGGGATGAACATCCTCGAGTATTCAAAGGATATATACGACAAGCCGAACCGAAATGGGAAGTAGACCTCTCCTTTAAAATAACGATACGTCCTTCCTTCCATCGTGTAGTCTGTCATAGGAGGTACCTGTATCAATGTATGGAGTACCAAAAAAAACCAAATGGGTTTCGTTAAAATAGTTTTGTCATCTACTACGGTTATATCAGTACAGTATGTGGTTTTGTTTATTAAATAATATACAATCGTATATATATAAAAAAAATTGTTTATAAATAATAAAATGATGATGATGATGATGATGATGATGATGATGATGATGATGATGATGACGACGAGGATTCGATATGACTGAAAAAGAACTCGATGTGATTTAGTCCAAGGGAACAAAACTTATTTATAAAGCTGTAACGTTAATTTTGGCATGATGACAATGAATTGAAGTAATAAAAATATACAACACAAATAATTACAAAAATAATTCATACAAATGACAATGTGCATTTGTACACATATATAATAACAACAATATGTTCCTAAAAAAAAGACGCTAACGAGCAAACTTTCATTCTAATGAATTTATTTTAAACATGTCTCATACCATCGTAGTTCATAATCGAGAAGAATGCTTGATAGTTAAAACGTTAAAGTTTGTTAGTTTAACGACATCATTAGATTACTTAATAATGGCGTTTGGATGTCAAACATCTGGCAGTTGTAACATTTAGGGCCGACTTTACAAAGCCTATTTATTTCTTACACTTCGTAAATTCGGCCCTTAGTCTTCTTGTCCAGTAAAGGATCTTCGGAGTGGCAAGGGATCTTTTATAGTCATTTTCACACAGACAGGACTGCACATATCACGGCCTTTGACATACCAGCCGTGTGGCACTTGTTGGGACAGAAAAAAACCCAATGGGTCCTCCGAGGAAGGCCGACCCTACGGTCTAATCACTCCAGGAGAATGCTCTACAGTCTGAGCTACATCCCGCCCTCCTGCTTGAAAAACGTGTATGATTTGAGTCTATTCATTGGTTCCATGCGTAGCGGATAGCGATAATCAGGACACGCGTGTACAGCATTAAGGAGTCTTCATCAGGTAGAGATAAATATGGCACTCCTAAACCAAAAGGGCATTCACAGTACATAAACCCCAGAATAAATTGAAATGGATAACGAGACTGTTGTTTCATGATAAAACAACAACAACAACAACAAAAACATTTTCGTTACTAGAGGCGAACAATAACTCGTTAAACTATTTTAATTGTACATAACAAATAAAGAAGTAATACATAAAACAAAACCCAGTACTGACGTCATCGATGTATTTGGGCCACGTGTTGGGAAGTCTTCCGGCGGCCGGGACGTTGCCATCTTGTTGGTTGATGAGAATTCTCCTCATCGCCTCGCCAGTCGCCTGAGCCGAGAAGAACACTTTAAACATGGCGCTCACGTCGTCGTTGTTGTTGTAGGCCCAAGTTAAGTTCAGAGGTCCGGCGTTGAACAGAAACACGACCAGTGGTGCTCCTTTACCTGTGGTGAGAAGTCCACTTTAATAAGACAACCAGAGATGTTCCATGGGAGAGAACTCATAAACATTCTGTATTTGGCCACAGACTAGGCCTACAATTAATTACACTATATGTTTATATATAGCCTTAGTGGCTATAACATTTTTTATTAATATCAGCAGGCCCATGGATTTTTGTATGTACCTTTGCCTGCCTGGGGGACATATACCCTGGAAAGGATAACCCCTGTTGTCCAGCTCTTTCTCCCAGGATACTGGTTTAAACAAACACACCCACTAAACCTGGCCAGAGTACACCCATTTTACACAAAAATCCACTACTTTTGCATGGGCCAGAATTACCGGAAACAAGTCTTCAATGTCGACAAGTTACACATGCTTACAAACTACATGCGCTCCCCTGTCAACTTCAGTAAAATAGTTGCCACTTCATAGCTGTCTGCCATGAAATAATCACAGTCAAACAGCAGACTACTTGCGCGGACAAATTTCTGGACAATCAAATGGGAAGATAACTGTAATCGGAGGCCATTTGAAAACACAGAAACCAGTTTGGTACAACATAAACGGCAAAACAGTTACTGCAATTAAAAATCGTATCTGATCACAAGGCAAAGTCAAACGGACGTTTTGACACCGTCGTAATTGCTACTATCAATCATGCATTGTCGTGTACTTTGCCTATTTATTTTGTAAATGTTATTTATTTATTTATTTATTTATTTATTTATTTATTTATTTACCGTATTTGACAGCGTCTTGAATAACTTTAAATTGTTTTCCTGGAAATTCCAGATCAGCTCGATCGTGTGCCTCTGCTTCCAGAATTTGACCTTCAATATTTTAATATGTTTTAATAAAAGACACAAACATGTTTACAAAATATAAATACATATCTATATGTAGCATAATTAACTAACGGTTTCACTCTAGTATTTATCTGTGACCTAAAATTGATATATTACCACACAGAGAGAGAGAGAGAGAGAGAGAGAGAGAGAGAGAGAGAGAGAGAGAGAGAGAGAGAGAGAGAGAGAGAGAGAGAGAGAGAGAGAGAGAGAGAGAGAGAGAGAGAGAGATAGATAGAGATAGATAGATAGAGAGAGAGAGAGAGAGAGAGAGAGAGAGAGAGAGAGAGATAGATAGAGAGAGAGACGGTTCAAAGCGACTGTGAAGCACACACCATTTCCAACATCATATCCTTTTTTTTTCATTTTCAATTCCAACTGGGTAATTTAATTTATCGGAGACAACCGAAAACATTAACATTCCATTCCGTCAACACTCGTACCTCTAATTTAAGAATAGAGTATATTAGTTTTTGTTGTGCCATAATAAACTCGGATTGTGTTTATGACGCTTATAATACACCATAATTCAAAGATGCGAACGTATGGCAAGATAGTCGAATCATTCTAGTAATTATATGTTCCAGTCGTGGTCTGGACACTAGCTTGTAGTCTTTAAGGATGAATTATTGTTCATAAAATGCAAATGTATGTGCATTTATGAAAAACAAACATAAAATGTCACCATGCATCGTTACACATCTGAATTTTGCACATAGGGGACATACCTGTTCCAAGACACGCAAATACGACATCAACTCCAGTAACTGCCTTCTGAATACTACTTGCGTCGTATCGGGAGCAACCATTAGAGTTACAACTAGCAGCGAAGTTGACGTCTCTGCCAAGTTCACTCAGTCATTGTAAAGGCGTCGGTCGTCACCGCTGGATCGATAGTCGGGGTGTAGTCTCCAAAGAGCTGTTCACTGTTATTAGCCATTGGACCAATAATCTGTGGTACAAATGTATACGAAACCTTTTTAAAAATAAAGATACATTGTATATCGAATTCATTAATCGAATTCGGTGATGCTAAAGTGAGTTGTCAGTTCAAAGTGGAGGTATAAAGTCAGATATCAATTCCTTTCTCAACACCTAACCACTGACATCAGCCTTGGTTACCAAAGAGCTCAGGTTGGTGTTTAAACGTAACTGTATAAAAGCATTTCAACAATTTAAAATTAATCGAATTCGGTGATGCCAAAATGAGTTATCAGTTCAAAGTGGAGGTATACGGTCAGATACCAATTCCTTTCTCAACAACTAACCACTGACATCACCCTTTGGTTACGAAACAGCTACGGTTGGTGTTTAAACGTAACTGCATATAGCACTTCAACAATTTAAAATTAGTGAATGAAAGTATGTTACACCATATTATAACTTAAGCATTGGGACTAATAGCTTTTAACAATGATGTGTGTGTGTGTATATATATATATATATACACACACATACACATACACATACACATACACATACACATACACATACACACATTTGCTTGTCTGCCCGTAACTACCGTCCAACTTAAGATGTTAATCTGCCAAAAATATGTCCAATAAATTTCTATATTTAGACCAGTTGTGACACTCACAGCTATTTTGTCATACACTGTTTTCTTGAGTGGAAGAAACCCATTCTTGATTTGCAGTAAGACAAATGACTGCATGGCTGCTTTAAGAGAATACGACTGTACGACTGGCAGATCCAGTTTGGTGTATGGATTGTCGTCGGGTGGATCCAACTCCCCCAGCCTCATCCTCGTGTAGAACGGCGGTTTGACGCGATCTCGAACTACGTCTTCAGTAGGAAACCTTGTTTGATGGCGTCAACTGTACACGGGAAAAACAATCATCACACATCAACTGTAAACAGGAAAAACAGTCATCTCACAGGCATTGTACATAGGAAAAACAGTCATCTTACATCAACTGTACATAGGAAAAACAGTCATCTTACATGAATTATACATAGGAAAAACAGTCATCTTACATCAACTGTACATAGGAAAAACAGTCATCTTACATGAATTATACATAGGAAAAACAGTCATCTTACATCAACTATACATAGTTAAAACAGTCATCTTACATCATTGTACATAGGGAAAATAGTCATCTTACATCACTGTACGGTACATAGGAAAAAGACATATTGTGACATCAACTGTACATAGAAATAACAGTCATCTTACATCAACTGTACATAGGAAAAACAATCATCTTATATCACTGTACATAGGAAAAACAGTCATCTTACATCGCTGTACATAGGGAAAATACATATTGTAACATCAACTGTACATAGAAATAACAGTCATCTTACATCAAATAAACAAGGAAAAACAGTCATCTTACATCAACTGTACATAGGAAAAACAGTCATCTTACATCATCCGTACATAGAAATAACAGTCATCTAACATCAACTAAACAAGGAAAAACAGCCATCTTACATCAATTGTACATAGGAAAAACGGTCATCTTACATCAACTGTACATAGAAATAACAGTCATCTTACATCAACTGTACATAGAAATAACAGTCATCTAACATCAAATAAACAAGGAAAAACAGTCATCTTACATCAACTGTACATAGGAAAAACAGTCATCTTACATCATCCGTACATAGAAATAACAGTCATCTAACATCAACTAAACAAGGAAAAACAGTCATCTTACATCAATTGTACATAGGAAAAACGGTCATCTTACATCAACTGTACATAGAAATAACAGTCATCTTACATCAACTGTACATAGGAAAAACAGTTATCTTACATGAATTATACATAGGAAAAACAGTCATCGTACATTAACTGTACATAGGAAAAACAGTCATCTTACATCAACTGTACATAGGAAAAACAGTCATCTTACATCACTGCACACAGAAAAACAGTCATCTTACATGAATTATACATAGAAAAAACAGTCCTCTTACATCAACTGTACATAGGAAAAACAGTCATCTTACATCAACTGTACATAGGAAAAACAGTCATCTTACATGAATTATACATAGAAAAAACAGTCCTCTTACATCAACTGTACATAGGAAAAACAGTCATCTTACATCATTGTACATAGGAAAAAGACATCTTGTAACATCAACTGTACATAGGAAAAACAGTTATCAAATACCAGATGTATGTTATGTTGATGTATGTCATTGGGTCGATCATGAATGAGACTCTTTCGCAGCTGTTTACATTGCAATTTATTTACTCTTTAACAGTTGTTTACACACTGTTTTATTGATATATATATATATATATATATATATATATATATATATATATATATATATATATATTAATGTTTGTGTTTATCATCATTTACCTTTGTTTGATACCCAATAACCGGTGAGCGTTTCGCCCTGAGGTATTTTAACATATTCAGTTCAGATAATTTAAATTGTTTATGTTGTTAACAATAGATTATTCTAGTATGCTAGTAAATTTACGCATTGAGTAGTACACAGGATCCGAGGCATTGGACGACAACTCGAGGTTGCAGCCAGCTTTGATGCACGCTGCTGCCGTCTCGGCGGATGTGTTAAGGTAGTGGTGCCGGGTGATGATGTTCTCAATGGCCGACCGATCACTGACGATGTAACCAGAGAAATTAACTCGTCTCGCAAAATTGTGGTCAATAGCTTTTCATTAGCACAGGCAGGTACTCCGTTTATTCTGTGTAATAAAAATAACCATTTAGACATACAGACAAACGGATAGACATACAGACAAACGGATAGACAGACAGACAGACACATATAATATATTTGTTGATAGAAACATGAACAGACTTAGTATGATATGAAGGAAGAAAAGAATAAAGAAAGGGAAGAATCAAACTATTAATAATACTTTTATTAATATATAGTAACTTCATTTATTTAAAATATATTAAACTTCCATGCGTCCTTCAAACATCAATGAATAAGCGAAAGAATGAATGAATGAATGTGTGGTCTAAGAAACGAACGAAAGAACGAGAGTGGACACGCCGATTACAATAGTTTGGTATTATAGACAGACGATCAGTATGTATCAGTACTATCAGAAGACGATTCTAATACAACAAGCGTACTGTCCATTGGTTAGTGTTAAATCAGACGATTTATGTACGCTGTTATGGGCAACCAGGATTTAACACACGATGACAAGATCTTGAGCACTCCTTCGATCTGCTGTCACTTAGCATGTTTTCGTTAGTGTCTTACATCCGCGTCTTCCATTACGTTTAGACGTTGATACAAATAACTCTTATCTTTTAAAAAAATTGCTAACATCAGACGAAAAATAATTTAGCAGCACTGAACACCTATCCAACACAAACATTCATTAAAGGGACATTCCCGAGTTTGCTGCATTGTAAGATGTTTCTGACTAATAAAATATTTCTACGATTAAACTTAAATGTTAAATATATTTTCTTGTTTAGAATATCAGTGTCTGTATATTCAATGTGTTTCTGGTCGTCTTAATATTTGTAAGAAGCCCAAACGAGATTTCGTCTTCAAATAATTTCGTACTTACGAAAAAATATATTTTAGGAAATAAAACGAAATTTAACCCAATACAAATATTAGAACGATCAGAAACATGTTTAATATACAGCCACTAATATTTTATGCAGGAAAATATATTTGATATTTAATTACAATCGTTAAAAAGTCTCTGTTAGTCGATAACATGTTAAACATTGCAGCAAACTCAGGAATGTCCCTTTAATGTGTCTTCAGTCATATTTTACAAGGGACATAAATCAATGGCGTGGCCAGGAGTTTATATTGGGGAGGCCAACACCCATATTGCGGGACAACCCACACTATGTATGTCTATATGTACGTATGTATGATTTTATAAAATGTTATATTTAAAAAAAAAAAATGATTGGGTGGATGGCATGGCCTTTTATAACATTATTTGGGAGCATACAAATTCTAAAAATATCGGGCGAGTCTATCTTAGTGGCCGCAGTACAGCGAACCATACCAATACGTACGGGATGAGTTATCAGTCTTCAATTTTACATTAAAAAATATTTATTTATAATTCACATGAAACATCGTATAGCCTCAGGATAATTCGGAATGTTTTCAAATTATTTTTAAATCACTGGCAGGATTCTGCAAGTAAGGTTTTGATTGGTGGACATGAGCTCCAACTGGCTGGTGTTAGATCCACATTTTTAATTAGATTGATTTGTTTCGGCAAGGACATTGTGGCACCACGTCTTTTGTTGTTGTTTTCGTGCACAGTAAATATTATATATCTTTTATTTTATTTAAAAAAATAAAATAAAATTATTGTCCCAGATCATATAACAGTGTCGATGTTAGGAACAACAACAAAAAAACGTTCAGTAATAACAAAGCTAACAGAAACTGATTCAGACTCAAATTCTACCCATGCATTCACATGCATAGGGTCAACATATACAAGCAGAACACACCGACTTACAGGAACGAACAAACTAAAACAAATTATTGAGAACACATTGGCAGTTGGACATGAACAAAGATATACTTTTATGATCCGAGATTTAAACAATAACTGATAAAATAGCGAAGAAGAGGGAATAGAATCAGAAGGACGAACATGAAGAAGAATACTTGACCGAGATAAATGTCATAAGAAAAAAAGTTAGTATTTTTTCAATTTTCATTTTTCTTTTTTCTTTACGGTGGCTGGTAACTTATGACTGTGAAGCTTGACCAATATTTTCTTATTCTTGAAGACTTTGGTGGAGAGTACAAATATATATAATGAATACAGTTATATGTGTTTATACGACTTAATATGTTCTAAACATGTTTTTGGAACTGGTAATACCTTTTTAATTTTACATATATGGATATCTTGTTTTATTAGTATTAAACACAAATTTATGATATCAGATTTTGGAAAATTAATTTTAAAAAAACCTAACAAAAGGGTTTCAGTCTTGAATGGTATAATTATGTTACATTTTTTTTTCAGTACCTCAAAGAACTCATACCAAACAGTTCGGACATTCTGACATTCAGCAAATAGATGAATTAATGTCTCTTTTGTGTTTTCAGAATAAGTATTTTGTTCTGTTTCGTATAAATTACACTGCATCAATGTACTATTTATATACTATATTCTTTGATTTATTTTAAACTGAAGAGGTAGTTTTGAGTAGTCGGTTATTTTGAAAGGAATATTGTATATGCTTTCCCAATTTTCATCAATAATTTCTATTTGTAATTTTTTTCCCATTCTTGTTGTAAAATGATAGGTTTTGCATCCATGTGAATTTTTGCAAGAGTTAATTTATAAAATACCTTTGTTACTTTTGGTATTGAATCCAGTAGCCTATAGTACTGCATATTTTCTGCAAAACGTGTCATGTGAAATGAATGTTCCCTCATCATCGATCAAATCGTTAATGAAAAATACGTCATGTTTTATAAAACACAAATCTATTACTTATCTCAATTATTTGGATTATACCAAAGTGGCTGTCATAAAATGTCTTCTGGTGTTGTGGTGTTAATTGGTTGGAAATGAGCACAGCTCAAAAACATATCTTGCCAGAAATCATTAAATTTTGACATTATTTTAACATATCCTTCTTTACACAAATACGTAACTTTATCTCCTCCCAGACTCTCCAAGTCATCTATTAGAAAGCTCTTCCACGCAGAATGCTTACTGAGATTAATAAGCTTTTGTAACCATGATATTTTTAATGCAGAACACAAAGACGCGAAGTCGTGTATCGAAAAAAGAAGTTATTTTGAATTATATAAAACCTGAAACCCTGCTACGTATCTCAAAACAGGCAAAACACTACATCAGTTTTAATACAAATTGCTACATGTATCTGTATATATATATACATACCTATATATACATATATATATATATATATATATATATATATATATATATATATATATATATATATATATATACATAGAGGACCGGTTTAGACAGAGTTCATCAAGAGTTATGGTTCTTGAATGATCGACAACTCGCGAACAACAATGACATTTGAACCCATGGCTGGTTGGGAAACACAGACCCAGACTTGCAATCGATTATTTCACAGACATAAAAAATATACTTAAAGGGACATTCCTAAGTTTCCTGCAATTTTTAAGATGTTATAGACTAACAGAGATTTTTTAACGATTAATTACGTATTAAATATATTTTTCTGCATAAAATATTAGTGGCTGCATATTAAACGTGTTCCTGGTCGTTCTAATATTTGTACTAGGTTAAATTTCATTTTATTTCCTAAAACATTATTTATTCGTACGTACGAATTAAAACAATTGTGCTAAATCTTTCTGTTTTGACTAATTTTTGTATTAATTTGACTTTAGTTTCTAACGAAAGTTCGATACGTTGCCGTTTTGGGGGTCGCTCCGCCATTATAAATGAAATAAGACAACACAAAATATACGAGCGACTCGCACCTATTTAGACATGCGTTAGGTTGACAAGTAAAACTCGCCGAATTCATAAGTGTGAAATCACACTAATATTAATCCGATTGATCTAACGGCCCACCGCAATCAGAGTAAACTTCACACGAGTGCGATTACATTTTGTATTTGATCTTGCGACGGCGTCCTGATTACTTGGCAATTGACGATCATTGTTTATCTAATTAAGCAGCCCGTCGTTCAGTCAAATCCCAGTCCGGTGTAGACAAAGGTAATTGATACATGAATGGTTCTTTTGTTCTTGATTTTTTATTCGCAGTCCGGAGTTGACAGAATACGGATTAGGCAGAGATTTATACCTAAGAGATAAACGATAGCTGAAAGGGGCTTTAGAAATGGACCGGTTTACGCAGAGATCCGGATTACACAGAATCCGGTTTAGACAGAGTCTACTGTATATATAAATTGTATCTATATCAGTCATTAATGAGATTGACCCATGGGGCCTTTCGGTATTAAATTTTTCATAATGAAACTTTTAAGTAAAATATATCTTTCTATTTCAATATTTTTTTGCATTATATATTTTAATGGCAGTGTTTTCAACACAAAAAAACATTTTTATATTATTGTACAGTGAAAAGGTATTTTATATTAATAATTAGCCAATTAAGAAAGTTATCTTTTTCATTATTTATGAAACCAAACATGATATTATTTTTATTAAAAGTGATTCTATTCCCTGTCTTAGTTAATATCCCATAAGTTGTTGGTCTCATTGCACTCTACGAATAAATATGATATGGTTTCAGGATAATTACTACATAAATTGCACATATTCGAATTGACGTAACGAATCATATGTAAAAATGTATTAGTAGCTAAAATTCTTTGAAATAATCTATATTGGAACCATAATAAAGTTGAATCATTGACGCATTGAAAAGGTAGCAAACAGTACTGTGCCCGATCACTTGCTATAAACATAAATCCTGGAGATCTGAAACTATTTGGTTTTAGGTAATTGTTTGTATTTCACATGTTAGGATGTTAAAGGGACATTCCTGAGCTTGTTGCAATTTTTAAAGATGTTATCGACTAACACAGACTTTTTGACGACTGTAATTACATATCAAATATATTTTTCTGCATAAAATATTAATGGCTGTATATTAAACGTGTTTCTGATCGTTCTAATATTTGTACTAGGTTAAATTTCATTTTATTTCCTAAAAAAAATATTGTTTCGTACTTACGAAATTATTTGAAGACAAAATCTAGTTTGGGCGTCTTACAAATATTAAGACGACCAGAAACACATTGAATGAATGAATGAATGAATGGTTAACGACACCCCAGCACAAAAAAAACCCCACTGAATATTGTGACGGAACATGCTCTTAATTTTGTTTTCGCCTGTGGCAATATTAATTGTTTTAGAGGGCCGTGTGCAGCTCCAATATGCACTTAAGCCCAGGTGGGCACTTTGTTATGTGATACCTCTGCGCGACGGTCGTCGAGCTTTTTTAATACACACCCAGCCCATGTGCGGAGGCCATGTAGCCAGTAGTTACGTAATACCTCCGCGAGTGCGGTTTTTACAACCGTGATTTTGGCGACTAGGCGTCAGCAAGTCTTGCCATCTAAGGAAAATTGTCGTCTTTGTCGCTGTGGAAATATCACTTGTAGGTATTCGGTGCCACGATGTACCCCCAGGCGATACTGGGATTTTATAATAAATAGCTAGGGTTTTGGAGATATCAGGGAGAAACATATTGGAAGGCTTCCAGTTAGGAATAGAGTTGTAATTCCTTTATTAATTAAGTTCCCCTGGAAGCGTTTCTCAATTATCACACGTGTGGGTGTTGTGTCACGGTGAAGTGATTATAATATTGTGTAAACTAGACACCTAGAGATTAACTAATTAAGTGATCAGTTCTGGATTGTTATTATTTGTTGTTGTTAATTAACTACTGCGGCAGTACATTTGTCAGCATAGGTTAATACAAATTCCAAAGTGTATTGTGTTTTTGTTGTGTTTTCTAGTCAACTAAACGTGCTATATTATACATATAAATACGATATAAGATTGTATCTCTGATCATACCTAGAGACGAGCCACTAGGGTATAACCGCCCGTAACAGAGAGATCTAATAGATATACAGTTAGGTGAGATATTTTGATAATCGTGTTTCATTCAGTTACGGGTATTATAGGATCCCCGTGACAAATATACTGACACTGATATTCTAAACAAGAAGATACATTTAATATGTAAGTTTAATCGTAGAAATATTTTATTAGTCGGAAACATCTTACAATGCTGCAAACTCGGGAATGTCTCTTTAAACATTATATTATGTTCCATACGATTTCCACGACGAGCATCCATCAGACCGACTGCGTATTACCCGATAGTTTTTACCACTGGACTATGTTCCGCTCCAGGGGGGGGGGGGGGGGGGGGGGAGGGGAGAGAGAGAGAGAGAGAGAGAGAGAGAGAGAGAGAGAGAGAGAGAGAGAGAGAAATTATCCTGTCGCTCTGTTGGTACACATAAAAGATCCCTTGTTGCTAATCGAAGAGTAGCCTCTATCGTGGCGACATCGAGTTTCCTTTCTCATTATATGTGTAGTCCTTATTCATTTATCCAAAGTCGTATAATCGTTATTAGCAGGTGCTGAGTAGGTAATCGGCAATGTGAAATGGAGTGTGTCGCTATTATTATTTTATCCTTTCTCAATGGTCTTTTTGGTTGACAATACCACTGTAAATATCCTGACAATGAATGACATCATTGTAATATATAATATATGGGACGGTGCATAGCTATAGTTTCCGCTGTACCAAAACAGAAAGTTCCGTGTCGAAGTTCAAATATTTACTGACTAAAAGCAGCACTCGTAACGCTTACGTCAGACGTACACCATGCATAATGTGTGGCGTACGTCTGACTAAGTGTTACGAGTGCTTGGTGTTACCGGGCCCTGATTAGTAGTAATATAATTATGACAATGATTATTTCTACAAAAAATATTTTCCATTGTCAATAAATCAGTAAATGCATTTTATTAAATATACTATTGTTATGCAGTATATACTGGAGTTGAGCTGAACTGAGATTTTCGACCTATAACGGGGCGTCACGTTAGTAAAGAGTCTTCCCCCACCCTAGCCTCTTCACATTTAACATAGAACATGCACTAGACGGCGGATCTGTAGAATTTCATAAACATTCTATGTTTAGTTCCAGAATTGTATGTCTATAAACGAATGTGGTGTAGTTATACTGTGTACCATATATTTTGACGGGGCATTATCTTGGAAGTTGCGCGTGAGCCACCGTGTTTGATATATGTGGGTTGTATGTGCACCTCTAAACACCTATTCAACATATGATACACATTCTATGTTTAGTTTCAGAATTGTGGGTACATTGATTTTACACTGTGTACCATATATAAGGATGGGGCGTTAACTTACGTGGGAGTGGGAAGTTATCCCTGAGCCACCCTGTATTTGTTATATATATGTGGGATGTGCACTACTGGACAACGCTTATCATATTATAATCATTCTTTTTTAGTTTCAAATGAGAGAGCTGACACATTATATGCAGCTCTAATGGCATTCCAAGTATAACTAATATATATTTTTTATTTTCTTGGCTGTTAGAAGACGAAAAGTGTAATGTACTGACCCTGACGACAGTTCGCTATTGCAACTACCAGACATTGATTGTACTATTAAACATCTTGGAACAATAGCGAAAGCCTTCAATGGTACCCATCAAGAATTTTAATTCTTCAAACTATTCGGTGGATTAAACTGGACACGGTGCGTTTGATCCACCTGAATAATATGGGCATTCCATACTCTTGTTGACAGTAGCGGACATGGACACACACTGGAGTTTCAGGTGTAAAAGCCAAAGTCCCAACCATTCTGGTACGAACCTGTATACCTCATTGGATCGTGTCAACGAATGATTTATCAAAACACTTGCAGTGATCGCCAAGAACAATTGTTGCATGAAACGGTTGAAAATAATTAAAAGATGTCGAAAGTGTGGATCGTGAGTACAACCCCCACCTCCAACTCTGAAGATAATGCATTGAATCCCAATTAACAATCAGATTATTATACAGTTTGCCCTTTCCCTGCCCCAAATTGCTGTCATCTTCTGATGCCTATGCAATTACCAGTGTTCGAGATTAAAAACTTTGGCCAGTATCCCAGTTGGATACTAACATTTCAAAATCTGGTATCCCACCTGAGAATTTAGTATCCCACTTAAATGAAATTCATAAATAACATCGTAACAAACTTGGACGACACTGTTCTCGTTCCCAGTCTATTGCTACGCCGCAATCGAAATCGTGGAATTTGTGAAATTGGCAATCAAACAGAATCTGCAGAAAGATTTGCTGCATCTATTTTTGCTTAATAATGACATAAATTAATATTTAGCAGTAATCTATAACTGTTTCCGACATTACTAATGATAAACCTACCTGTATCAATTTCCTACATATGTGGAATCAATATCTCAAATACAATTTGAAGGGAGGAAACATCCAAAAACAAACAATAGCGACTTAGCGGCTCCCAGTCTATTGCTACCTCGCTATTGCTCCAGTGTAGCATTAGACTGGGTATGAACCGGGGGAGATATTTTTACGGCATAGCATTAGACTGGATACGAGCTCGAAAATACTGTTACCTAACTTCAGTAAATGACCGACGTTCATTGTTTCAGCGAAAAATGAAAACACAGGATTAAAAAACCCCAACAACAATGTTACATTACATTAGTATCCTGGTGGGATACTGGGTTATTGAAGTCTGGTATCCAAAATTAAATTCTGATATCCCCGGGATATCGGGATACCGTTAATCTCGAACACTGATTACCCTCTGAAATTCATAATAAATTTTTAGCATCTGTAATTGAGATAAATAAAAGTTCATTTCAAGCAGTTTCAAAGGTTCTGATGAATTAGAATGACGTTAGCTACGAACGGCTGCCATCTTGGATTTGATCTTGATGATATAACAAATTTACCCATAGATATCAATAAAGAGTAACCACTTGTGTAAGTTTTCTTTGTCAAAGAAAGATCAAAAGAGACTACAAAATAAAATGTCTTAACATTTTATAATTGGTGCACGAAGATTGAAAGAAAGTAGGCCTAATATGAAAGCAAATTTAGGCCTACATCTTCAGGATTTGAACTTATGTCACTACATATCTAATTACCATAGAAAATGAGAACACCGTGTTAGGATCTGTATTGTAAATAAATAAAATTTCAGTACAGTCAGTTTCAAATGTTTTTGATAGAATAACTAGGAAACAATATTTTCGTTTTTCCTTCCAAAATGGATGCCATCTTGGATTTGATTATGATTGTGTTACATCAAATTCAACCATTCACACCTGTAAAGGCTTTAACTGCTGTAATATTCTACCAATTTTCATTATAATAAATAAAATGTGTTAATCCTTTGTAATTGGTGTATGTCAAGGTTGAATACAATTAACATATTGTCGCATTCAGGATTCGAACACATGTCACTATACATCTAATTACTTTAAAAACCTTCAGATCAAATTATTAGTATTTGTAATAGATTTTTTTTTTTTTTTTTTTTTTTTTTTTTTTTTTTTTTAAACATCATTACAAAGAGTTTCAATTGTTTTTGCTTAGTCAGAATGACTTAGCTGACCACCAAACAATATTTTCGTTTTCCCCGCTGTAACGGAACATGCTCTTAATTTTGTTTTCGCCTGTGGCGATATTAATTGTTTTAGAGGGCCGTGTGCAGTTCCAATATGCGTCCGGACTGGTAATTATATATTTTCTGCTCTGTGTATAACCTTGATGTGATTGATGTGACTTTAAATATTTTAATACTGTATTATACCAATATTATTTAGACGGTGCTGCCGGTCATCTGACGCAGTAACCTGTAGGCTCACTGTCTAAATAATTAGGTAGGTCAATACAGATTCCAAAGTGTATTGTGTTTTTGTGGTGTTTTCTAGTGAACTAAACGTGCTATAATAATATATATACTTTATATAAGATCTTATCTCTGTTCATACCTAGAGACGAGCCACGCGGGTATATACTGCCCGATACAAAGAGATCTAATAGATATACAGTTAGGAGAGATATTTGGACAATCGTGTTTCATTCAGTTACGGGTATTATAGGATCCCCGTGACACCCGCCAAAATGGAAGCCATCATAGGTTTGATCATGATGAGTCTGATGACATCATCACATCAAGTTATTCCATAGACAAAAATAAAGGGTAATTATTTTTGTAACGTTTTGCCAGTTTTCATTGACAGATCGACTGCAAGTGACCGACACCTTAAATGTGTTATCCCTCCCCCTTATCTCGGTGAATCTTTGAAGCCCTAATTTTAAAGTGCTGTCAAAAAAAAGAAAAAAGAAGAAACAAAAAAGCAATTTGAATTTTCAAGATTTTTTTCTTTTCCTGATACTAGACTACAACTTGTTAAAACATTTTATTTATTTTTATTTATTTATTTATTTTGTTGTTGTTGTTGTTAGCAGTCCAACCGGAGGGGACTATAGATTTTGTCTCCGTCCTTCTGTCTGTCTGTCTGTCTGTTCGTCTGTTCCACATATATTATAGTTTTCCGGACTTTTTTAACAATGCCTCCAAATATTGATCTGAAATGTTCTGTATATTGCTTTACCGTTTTCTGTTACATGGCGAACTGCCTATTTTTGACAAAGTTATAGCCCTTGAATTTGGGAAATAAAAAACAAACAAAAAAAAACCTCGGTATTTATAGCTGTTTCATATAAACGGGTTTATTGGCCAGTGACGTCAAAGTACTGTACGCGGTCATGTTTAGAACCAGCCTCAGCGGTGTCAAATGACCCCCCTGCCTCCCCCACCCCTCCACCCCAACCTATGCTTCTGTTTTGTGTGTACTTATCTTGGGTGTCATGGTGTTTTCAAAGGGAGATCGGCTTATTTACCTTCGACCCCACTGAGCGATGTGTCGGAACACCCGAACAGGGCCGTAGCTAGCGGGGGAGGAGGGGGGGGGGGGGGGGGACCGAAAAAAAAAATACGGAAAAAAAGAATTGAAACTTAAAGAAAATTATCTTTCTTGAGGGTTCGGGGGTATGCTTCCCCGTAAAATTTTGAAAACTAGATGTCTTGAAATTCAAATTTCCTGCATTCTACAAGTAAAATACATCTCTGCCTTAAGATATACTTCCAATAATATTTTTTATTCTTCTCTAGCCCCTCTGCTCCGCCGTGCCGGAATTTAATAGCGTTGCTTGAGAACGTGATCTTTGTGACAACTGCGTGAAACTCGCGCCAAATGCGTGAGAGTTGATAGGTAGGCCCTGTGTACATTTAACACCATAACTTGTATTTATCGTCTTGGTAGACCTATGACGCCGTATATATTTTGGCGCCATCTTAAAATAGCAATTGTGCGTCATCAAAGAAAAACAATGAAGGAAGGAAATGTTTTATTTAACGACACACTCAACACATTTTATTTACGGTTATATGGCGTCAGACATATGGTTAAGGACCACATATATATTGAGAGAGGAAAACCGCTGTCGCCACTTCAGGGGATATACGCTTTTCGATTAGCAGCTAGGGATCTTTTATATATACACCATCCCACAGACAGGGTAGTACATACCACGGCCTTTGATATGCCAGTCGTGGTGCACTGGCTGGAACGAAAAATAGCCCAATGGGCCCATCGACGGAGATCGATCCCAGACTGACCGCGCATCGAGCGGGCGCTTTACCACTGGGCTACGTCCCGCCTCAAAAAGCTATGACGTCAAATGAAGACGTTTTTGTTGACGGAAGTATTTTTTATTGTTAAGAATAAAGCAATGTTTATAATTTGCCAGTTTGCGGTAAGTATAAACAATTAAAAATACCATGTAACTAAAAGTACTATTTTCTGTAAGGCACTTTTTTAACATCCCTTTATTTCCAAATTTTCACAATGAATTTTACTCACCTGCTGCACGAAACATTGTCGTCTGCTACTAGTGAAATAAACACAAGACGATTAGACCTCCCCTACGTCAATCCATTTCTATGGATGTCCGAATTAGTCCCCTGTCCTTATTTTTCATACGCTGCATACGATTATATTGGGTCAGGATTAAACGACGTTCAAGTGCATATTACATCTTAA
Organism: Gigantopelta aegis; assembly: GCF_016097555.1. NCBI lineage: Eukaryota > Metazoa > Mollusca > Gastropoda > Neomphalida > Peltospiridae > Gigantopelta > Gigantopelta aegis. The sequence continues at coordinate 70,734,526 of NC_054702.1, forward strand.
AATAATATCTATATTTGTCAGTAGTAAAAAAAAAACATTGTTATTTTTACACTACGCAAGTCGTTGTTTATCTGTGCGAACCCCCCCCCCCCCCCCCCCCCCCACCGAAATATAAACCCAGAGCAATATTTGGCAGTAAAAACTGCGTCCCACTTCAACCCCATGTGATCACATTTGGAATGGCCCAGAGCTAATAATAGTAACAGCTAAACATTGACATCTAGATCTAAGGTCAGTCTTTCTTTTTTAAAATGGTACACCACCTGTTTTCTACAAACATACAAAACTAAAATGTGTTTCTTTATTTTAGGATGCATTCAGTAAAGTTTCACTTAATAGCCATCAAAATTATATACACTTACGTATGTTTAATTTATTTTATTAGCTATGCTTTAGTAGTGGCGTGTATAACTATAAGTGCTTTATTATTGATGTTTATAATCATTAACAGACTTCCACCGATTTTGATATGAATGTACAATCTTTAAAAAGGTTGAATTATCCGAGATACTGGTTTTGCTTTTTCAAAACCTTCAAAAAAATCTTAAATACTGAAATTGCACCCAGATGCAATGTCCTCACATATTATTATGGCGTGAATTTCTCTCCCTTAAAATGGCTGCTGTATGGTTACGCCATCTATCGACAACGTCATAAACTATTGGGCGACAATCGGAAAAAATACCGTATAATATACTGTTACAGGTCAACTTTAACTATTACCTTTCGACCGACCGTTCAAAATTGCGCCAAAATTTCCTCAACAAAATTGCGCACCACTTTCTCTTTGGCATTAACGGCTCCATTCAAATTCCATAGCACCACCACCACCCCCACCCGCCTTCCCCTCCCCCCACCTTTCCTGTCATGGACGGAAGAGCCGGCCAAGGCCGGCTCTTGCGCCCACGACAGGCGTGCGCTACAACAGCTTGCTCTGAATGTGCACGTAAAAAAACTATGACATGACATGAGTTTAACTAAACATTTATTGGGCCCGGTAGGGGACATGTATTGCTTTAGCAGCACTCTCCGAATGCTTGTTCGTATTATTTGTTGGGGTTCTACACTGATTTGATTGTTGTTAGGTTACGCAGTAAGCAGTGCCGGATTTAGACCTTGGGGGGGGGGGGGGGGGGGGGGGGGCAGGGCAGGGGCCCGGGGCACTTCAAGTTCGGAGGCCCCTGAACATAAAAATTAAATTACATGATAAATAAAAAATGAACTAATTTTATAATTATTAAATTTTTTTTTTTATAAAGGAAATCCTTAGCCTGAGGGTCCCTCTGGCAGGGGAGAACGGGGCAATTGCCAATCAGTATTGATGGAATCAGGAGTTTATCCGTAGTAAACTTACAGGGTTGATGCATTCATCACTCTCCATACAATGTAAATTGTTTTCCCCTTTTAATAATATATGTATTATATTTTAATGTCTGTAATGCCTATGCACTGTATATTAACGGCTAAGAAAGTATATAATAATTAAGAACTTGGAGTGAAATTCGGGTAGCTCGGAAGTAATTAAGTAATTACACACTGTCCATCTTATAAACGTAAGTGCAAAATTTGCAAAATAATTTTCCAAGCTGAATCGCATAAGAATGCTTGATGATATCCAGTCGTTACTTCGTGTAAACCACTGCTAACTCCTTCAGCAGATCTCTTTAAGGAATTACAGTGGTTGCCTTTTGATTATAGGTGCACATACCATACAGGTACATTAGTATATAAGGCGTTGAACAATCTGACACCTGCATATATAAGTGATTATTTCATACCATCATCAGGCTCAAATAAATATAACCTGAGATCAGCAACACATAATAATCTTGTATTGCCAAGACCCAACACTGAATTGTATAAACACTCCTTCAGATATTCCGGTGTTGAAACATGGAATACGATCCCAGATTCTATTAAAAAGTGTATCCTTACTTTCATTTAAAAGGCAATATAAAAAATTCATAACAACACTTGCTCTTGGTAATGTTCAGTAAAATGTTTACTCAGGAATCTGTACGTTTAAATTATGTTTTTTTATGATTATATCAAGTTGTGATAACATTTGTTTGTATATGTAAACAAAATTGTATTAATTATGTATGCATCATGGGTATTTACCTTATAGTTTCGATGCATTTAATGAAGAATAATTATGTTATGTTTTGTTATTACATTGTTTATTTCATTATATGTTGAGTAATAATGTTTAATACTTAATAGACAGAAGGCTACAAGGGAGATTAGTGTACTACTATTTGTGTAACTTTCTTTAACTAAAGATCATTATTATTATTATTATGAAAGGTATTTGATGACGTTATAATAGGAATTTAACGTCACACGTAGGAAGTCAATGCACCTCTTTTTGCTGCCTAACGGCCCATTCTCCACTAATTGTGCATTTCAAAAATAGAAAGAAAAAAAAGTTTGTAGAATGTAGATCATTGTTTGTTATTTTAATAGATACATGTCTTAGTGAACCCCTGCGCGTGCTGTAACCTCACCGTGGTGCAGGAGTGTAACATTCTCTTTGAGAATGGCCAATACAGCACAAATTTAAGTTTAGAGTAAAATTCGGTGTCCGTAAAATTCTGTGATATTTGTATTTGTATTTTTGCACAGTTCTTTACACTGTTTTTGTTTAAACCTTGAATTTTTATATTGATGTTGATCATCACTTTATTTATTTGCATTACCATAGTTTGACACCCAATAGCCGATGTATTTTTCGTGCTGGGGTGTCGTTAAACATTCATTCATTCAGTCTTAGTGAACGGAATCTGACAGGGTTGCATCCTGGAAGCCATATTTTCTAAAATAACTTAATATACACGACATTACGGTAAACAACATATACGTTACATCGGTACTGTCTTTCAGTAACATAAAGAAGTATCCATGGTTGATGTCTTTAGTACAACACAGGCGTTTATTTTGTTAAAAGATATGCCTAATTAGGACATAAATATACATATTTGAAACAGATTAACTTAATTACGAGTTTAATATAAGAAATGATAATTCGTGCACCTTAATCTGGATAAATGTTCCATAAAATCAATGACACATTGTGATGAATATACTAGTAATATATTTTTATTGCAAAAATACAGACTATAATTTTTCTGCCATACGTTACTCCAAACTATTTTCTATGCTTCTGTAACATGTTCGCTGCAAGTGACAGTGGCTGATTGCATAGCTGCTGTCACATAGTAACATATTTGTAATAAAAATAAAATTGAAACAATTATTGTCAAAGTATTTTAACTAAATAATCTATCTATAAGTGGTATAATTAACTCTTTAAATGCAATCCGTATTTCACCTGCCTTTGATGACAATTTTAAGATGATCCGACGCCGAACGTTGTGCTTTGATATGAAGGGTATGCGTGTATCCATGTCATTTAGATCAGTCTGTAGAACCTAACCAATGTACCAACCATTGCCATACATGGCAAACATCGAATTCCCCACAAAAGGTGAATTCTCATTATCTGGTTGGAATGCCGACTGACCAACTGCAGCCGACTCGACCTCATGTTCTGAAGTGCGGCTGTTTCACAACATTGTGTTGCAGATCTGAACACGGTTTGTGCGGTACCCACCCATTGCATGGATGACATATCTCACTGTAGCAAGATGCCTCAAGAGTACTAGTATATATCTATCCATCTATCATATACCATAGATTGGACAGTAGGTAACTTCCTGGTACCTGGACTTTATTTCTCTAAACCGTTGTATTAATCAGCAGGTGCATCAACTGATCAAATTGGAATCGTTTAAGGGTTTTATTTTTCGTTCTCTGTAGGATTTCTGCCCTTGTTTTAACCATTGTCGAACTAAAATGAATTTCATTGAGTAAAGTAAAATCCAGTACAAATGAAATTACATCAATGGTACGTACACTATCGACTGATATATGCATTATTATTATTATTATACAAAGTGATTTTTAAAAACATAGCAAATAACACTAAACGTAGGTCAGGGCGATATGAAAATGAGCAATTTGCACACTTAGTGGAGAATGGACCTAACATAAGTACGTTCACGTGTTTGCTCTGGGTAATAAACATATATTAGAACTGATAACTCTTAAGATGAAATTCTAGTCTCAAGTCAAACTCTTCAAACTGTAGAATTGTGATTTACAATCAATTGTTTAATTAACATCGACGATCACTTCGGTTGTTGCAATATCTAGATTTTGAAAGAGTAAAGGAGAAAACATGTTTGAGAATTTATTATCTATTGTAACTAATATGGACTGTAAAGTACATAAATTATACTAGTTGTCACGGGGATCCTATAATACCCGTAGCTGAATAAAACACGATTATCCAAATATCTCTCCTAACTGTATATCTATTAGATCTCTCTGTATCGGGCAGTCTAATACCCGAGTGGCTCGGCTCTAGGTATAATCAGAGATAAGATCTTATATAAATATAGTAATATAGCACGTTTAGTTCACTAGAAAACACAACAAAACACAATACACTTTGGAATTTGTATTAACACTACGCTGACAAATGTACTTGCCGCAGTAGTTAATTAACAACAACAATATAATAACAACCCAGAGCTAATCACTTAATTAGTTAATCACTAGGTGTCTAGTTTACACAATATTCTAATCACTTCACGGTGATACAATCCACATGCGTGTGATAATTGAGAAACGCTGCCAGGGGAACTTAATTAATAAAGGAATTACAACTATTACTAACTGGTTAATTTTTATTTAACTCTTAACTACTCATTCAGTAACCTTGTAATACAGAATTAATACTGGTACATATCACCATAAAGACAATAACCTACAGTTTACCTAGGTCCTCTAGGATGACTGGCTAAGCTTTAATATTTTAGAACAGTGAAGCCTACAATTTACTTCGTCAGATTACCGGAAACACTGTCTAAATAATATTGGTATAATACAGTATTAAAATATTTAAAGTCACATCAGTCATATCAAGGTTATACAACAGAGCAGAAAAATATATTTACCACGTCCGGACTGAACTTATATAGATCGTTCAGGGGACGACGTCCGTTTCCCCTGGATACTTCCAATGTTTCTCCCCGATATATCTAAAATCCTATCTATTTATTCAAAAATCTCAGAGACAGCGAATATCGCCTGGGGGCACAACGCGGTACCTCACCTATCATGTGATATTGCCACAACTCCCAGAGACGGTATTTTTTTCTTAGATGGTCAGACTTACTGTCGCCATTCCGCTAGCAATACCCCGATCGTAAACCGAACTACCGAAGGTATTACGTAACTACTGGCCACATGGCCTCCACACCTGGTCTAAGTGTGTATTAGGGGATACGGTCGCGCGGAGGTATTACGTAACCAAGTGCCCACCTGGTCTAAGTGCATATTGGGACACAAGACTACCACCGTCGCGCGGGGGTATTACGTAACCAAGCTGCACACAGCCCTCTAAAACAATTAGCATCGCCACAGGCGAAAAGATAAGAACATGTTCCGTCACACTAGTCAACACAGTTCCCCTAGAAAGAACTAGAGTCACAAGTGTGTGAGTCTTAGTGGAGATATTTTATAAATGAATAGCGCTGCAACATTGTTGCCCGAGCGAGAGTTCAAAAATCTAGCTGTATTTCAGTGGATTCAGCCCCATCTAAAATCACTAAAAAAAATAATAATTAAAAAACCCCGACTCATACGCTTATATGCTGGCGTGACTCGAAGAGCAATGCTCAACCTGCATTTGTAGCTCGATTCTATTTAAGGTGCATTAATAATAAATTTTTCTACGCATGCTTGTCGTAATATTTACACTGTCTGGCATTTTCAGAGCACGTTACAATCAACACACACTCGAGGAATTACTGCTATCGACCAACTGAGGCTTTGTGAGATAACATTACATGCAATTAATTACCATTACAGACCAAGAGCTAGGGGCGTTATTTAACCGAAAAGGTCCAACAGATCTGAAGGTATTTTTGAATTTCCTGATATATGTAGTTTATAGCAAATCTATTCAGACTTTTTAATTTGATCGAAATATCGAAATAATATTTCATATATCAGGGTATTCAAAAGTACCATCAGACCTTTTTGAGTCCTTTTCGGTTAAATACCCCCCCCCCCCCCCCCCCCGCTCTTGTAGGCCTACTAACAAAAGTTCGTTTTTAGTTTAACGACATCACTAGAGCACATTTATGTATTAATCAATGGCTATTGGATGTCAAACATTTAGTAATTTTGATGTATAGTCTTAGAGAGGAAACCTGCCACATTGTTTCATTAGTCAGCAATGGATCTTTTATTTGCACCATCATCCCAGAGATAGGATAGCACATACCATGGCCTTTGATATACCAGTCGTGGTGGCTTTGGACTGTTACATGTGATTAACACTGCTAGAAACACCTATAGCCACTGTCTATATATGTAATATTCTCATTGTATAGGACATGGAATGCAGCAACAGATCGGTTTCGATGACTCAATGGCTAGCTGCCAAGTTTAAGTCTGGAAACTATATTATTATAAAAAAATCTTCTGAATGACAAATTCTGCACTATCAACAATAGCAAAATAATTTCATTTCAGAACTTAACTGGAATACTATCTATTAAATTTGAAACAAAATAAATAAAACAGTGATGGTTCCAATATAGTATATAATGAATGCATAGAATATTAACTACTAATTGCATACAAATTAAATGCTATTGACAATGAAACACGGTTTTTTGTCATGAAAAACGGGTATGGCGCCATACCCCGATTGTTTTTTGCAGGATTTTATTTTATTTTAAATTAACCTTTTGACAAAATTAATTACTCCTATCATTAATGTATGATTTTAATCAGATTGGATTTTCTTAACACTAACCCTAAACTTAACCCTTTTTTTTCTGGGGGAGACCCCCATAACCCTTGTTGACTGTGGTTGCATTCAATTACATAGCGCCACACCCAAATGTTTCTTTCTGGCAGAAACACCGATGAAGGATTTTCCGTGTCTTAATTCGTTGTTCAGTGTCAAATATTAATTAGTAAAAGCAAATGCAGATCTATATTGGGGGAGAGGGGTCGAGCCATGTTCCCATGGACAATATATTGTAAAAAGAGAAAGTTCGCTCGACCACCCCCGCACACACGCCTGGATTTTAGCGCTAAGATTCCTTCGAAAAACGGGGATGGGGGGGGAGAGAGAGAGAGAGAGAGAGAGAGAGAGAGAGAGAGAGAGAGAGAGAGAGAGAGAGAGAGAGAGAGAGAGAGAGAGGGTGGCAGGCAGGCAGAGAAAGACAGAGAGAAAGACAGACAAAGATGGACAAATAGAAAACAAAATGTCTACCCCTCTTCCCCAAACAAAATTCTAAAAGCTCAGAAACGTGTTTGAAGTATCCAGGTGGTGGTTTTGGGGTGGGGTTTTTTTAATTTTAATTTTTTTTTTATAACTGCATATCTCTAAGAATATATATATATATATATATATATATATATATATATATATATATATATATATATATATATATATATAAGCACCTCCTCCTTTTTTTTGGCACCTCCTCACGCCAGTGCATCCTGCCAACATTGCCTTACTCTTGTACTCAGTACCAATAATATTCCAGTCCTCACGTCTCCTGCCCCCCGCCCCCCCCCACCCCTTTAACAAACTGTAGCAGCCTCTCGTTGTAACACACACTATATATATCTGTGACACTTTCGTAATTGCGATTTCATGTACACATTCATTATCTAAACTTAAAAACTGCGTTCATCATGAACCAGCGGAAGCACAACATTTAATCAACTTCCCACACTTGACCGGCCGTCTGCAACAGAAATATTTATATATATATATCTATATGTCTAACAGTAGTGGTGGTCACGTGACAGCAGTGCTTGTTTACATCGATCAGCTGACTGGCAGCTGACTGAGAGTTCAAGAAGGTATAATGCCGGCATTGAGGTAGTCGCAGATCGAAGACATGGTACGGGTCGGCGCTTTCTGATACACATTTATACGGAATCTCTTATCAAACTGGGCAGATTTGAACCTTTTACCTCTGCGATCTCAGAGAAAACGGTAAGTTGAGTAGGAATAGAGACTGTAGCGTGTGTGTTTTTACATCAATCCCGATCAATTTTCCAAACCTAACTGTGATAAGAGTTCCACTAGGATTCTACCGGCTAGAGATTTGTGGTACATAACATGCGAATGGTGGACTGCTCCGTGGCTTTATATTTCGCAGTGTGTTTGATCAGCTAATGGGTTAAATCCGCCGAAAGTGAACGTTAGAGCTTCTATATCCGTGGCTTGATTACTTAACCGAAATAAAGTCGATTAACCTTCTCGACTGAGCAAAGGGCAGATGACAGTATATTTCTTTATCAATGTAGTGGGACAACGAAAATGGAAGCAATAGGCCTACAACTTTTGAAAAAAAATAAAAAATAAGGAGTAGGTCTCTTGTGGTATATTATATATTGGGTAAACTATTACATAGCTCGTGGTTTTTCCCAGGTAAACTATATTGATAATGTAAAATTTACTGATTAAACAGACCCGTAGGAACGATATCTGGAGTGGGGTGGGGGTGGGAGTAGGGGTAGGGGTGGATGAAATAATCTCTAGGTGGGTTCCACAGTCTCGCGTGTGTGTGTGTGTGTGTGTGTGTGTGTATGTGTGTGCATGTGTGGGGGTGTGTGGGGGTGTCACAAGCCTAATTGTTTATCATATATATATATATATATATATATATATAGAGAGAGAGAGAGAGAGAGAGAGAGAGAGAGAGAGAGAGAGAGAGAGAGAGAGAGAGGACAGAGAGAGAGAGAGAGAGAGAGAGAGAGAGAGAGAGAGAGAGAGAAAGAGAGAGAGAGAGAGAGAGAGGGGACAGACAGACAGAGAGAGAGAGAGAGAGAGAGAGAGAGAGAGAGAGAGAGGACAGACAGACAGACAGACAGAGAGAGAGAGAGAGAGAGAGAGAGAGAGTAGGACAAAACAAAACCATATACTTTCGTCGACGAGTGGGTAGGATGAGGAAAGGGAAATGTGGCCCTTAAAATGAGTTTATATCTTGATTGTTATAAATCGAATGTGTTTAAAAAGTAGTTTACTGTGTGCTTGTGTATTTCATACTATAGAATTTAATTTAACAATTGTCTAATTGTGCGCCGACCTGGATATCTCGTACCATAGCCTAGATTTAACTACCCACTATATATTTAAAATCACTTTACGAGTATCCACGACTGCCGTAGTGTTTCAATGTATTCGGTTACACAATACACTTCCTGTCGTGCGATCTGGTAAACAAGCATCCATTCTTTTTCCATGCCCAGTTAAAAACATGTCGCTTACAAATGTCGGTACATTTTCTTGTGTTTTTCAAACAACGGACTGTGACTAAATTATTTATTCGTCGCTGCAGGGTCGTAAATAGCTTTTCACAATACTGTTCCTGTTTTGCGATCTCGTAAACAACCATTAATTCTGTTTCATAGTCAGTTTCCTATTAAGTGTGCTCAAACGCGTCGTGTGAGCTAGTACATATTCTCCTTTCCAGAGGCGGGTTCCAAGGGACCCGCCCCCTCCCCCAATATATCAAAATGCATTACTTCTGTTTTTTATGGGTGGAGGTTCCCTTTTCACGAGTTGGTTCATATGCCCTTTTTCCGTTAGTCCCCCATAATATTTCTTGAATCCGCCACTGCTTTCTTTTTTGTTTCCACCAACTACCCATTTTCCATGCCTATAGTTAATATCAACTTATCATGTCAAGGCCATGCCTTTACTACATAAGTGGCGGGGTGGCTGTGGTGATTCGTGGTAAACAAACAGAATCAGGACTCTTAGTAATTTAAGGTCTTGTTTAGCTCAACAAAAAGTCTAATTTTAATATTAAAAAAAGGCAAATTTTCGTATGTTTTTTTTAGGGCAAATGCTACCATCCCCTCCTCTCTGTGGAGCGGGACGTAGCCCAATGGTAAAGCGTTAGCTTGATGCGCGGTCGGTCTGGGATCGATTCCCGTCGGTGGGCTCATTGGGCTATTTCTCGCTCCAGCCAGTGCACCACGACTGGTATATCAAAGGCCGTGGTATGTGTTATCCTGTCTGTGGGATGATGCATATAAAAGATCCCTTGCTGCTAATCGAAAACAGTAGCCCATGAAGTGGCGATAGCGGGTTTCCTCTCTCACTATCTGTGTGGTCCTTAACCATAATGTCAGATGCCATATAACCGTAAATAAAATGTGTTGAGTGCGTCATTAAATAAAACATTTCCTTCCTTCCTCTTTTCTCCCCACTTGATTGCGGTCCTACACATGCACAGGTATGTTTTAAAACAATTAATTCACCTCAAAGACAAAGTTTATCGTAGCATTTAAGAGATCTGAAGAATGTGTGTATTAGCAATCCTCATTTTGGGAGAAATTCGAAATTACACTTTTTATTATATTCTATATTAGTTTGAAATTATGTTACATATTACTTAAACTACTGAAACATTTCTTTTCAAAACGAAGGTAAATTTAATGTTCCTGGGCGTCCTGGTATTTGTATTAATTCAAAATACATTTCATGCAAAACAGAAGAGGTATGCATACTGAAGAAACTAAGGTGTGAGATTTGAATGAGTTCAGGGACACTTGGATAAAGCACAACAATGATTCTGTTCCCAGACATGACTTAATCTAGTCACTATGTTGAAACACGAACTAATGATAAACCTTTTATGAACGGGCATATTAGAAAACTAATTAGGCAAAGACACAGACTGCATAACAAAGCTAAACATACGAACATACCTGAAGATTGGGCAAATTTGAGGAAATCGCGTAATTTGGTTGTATCCGAAGTGCGAAAAGCAAAACTAGATTATTTAAAAAATTAGATAATAAAATAAACAATTCGGCTACTTTAGGTGAGAAAGACTGGTGGAAGTTGATAAATACATACTTAAAAGGACGCTGCGCTACTAGTTCTACTACTACACCACTGTTAGTTAATGCTTTTGTAGTAAATAACCCAACAGATATAGCTAATGCCTTTAATGACTTCTTTATTACGCAGTCAACTCTTGACCACCTTCATTCCGAGGTCCCGGAGATTGATGCTATATCAAACGTAACCCTGGATCACATTGAATTTAATACAAAAGAGGTAGAAGATATCTTAAAGTCATTAAATCCGGAAAAGTCTACTGGTCCAGATCTCATTAGCAATACGTTATTAAAAATGTTAGCTTCAGAACTTACCCACCCATTAACTCGACTTTTCAATCTTTCAATACAACGCTCATATTTTCCCTCTAATTGGAAACTAGCCAATGTTACACCTATCCATAAAAAAGGTTCTGTCCACGATATTAGTAACTATAGACCGATATCAA